>NW_024704757.1:1382025-1692924 GCF_018977255.1 Callorhinchus milii | reverse complement strand
GTCGTGTTGTGTCTGTCTGTGCTGTCTGTCTGTGTGTCTGTCTGTGTCTGTCGTTGTTTTGCGTTGTGGGTGTCTTGTGTCGTGTCTGTGTCTGTCTGTGTGTCTGTCTGTGTGTGTCTGTGTCTGTCTGTGTCTGTCTGTGTGTCTGTCTGTGTGTCTGTCTGTGTCTGTCTGTGTCTGTCTGTGTGTCTGTCTGTGTGTCTGTGTCTGTCTGTGTGTCTGTCTGTGTGTCTGTCTGTGTCTGTCTGTCTGTGTGTCTGTCTGTGTCTGTCTGTCTGTGTGTCTGTCTGTGTGTCTGTGTGTCTGTCTGTGTCTGTGTGTCTCTGTGTGTCTGTGTGTGTGTCTGTGTCTGTGTTACTGGCTATTTGCCGTGTGTTTCGGTTTCCTCATGTGTCTGTCTGTATGTGTATGTGTGTGTGTGAGTACACGGGTGACTGCTGTATGTGTGTGTGAGTACACGGGTGACTGCTGTATGTGTGTGTGAGTACACGGGTGACTGCTGTATGTGTGTGTGAGTACACGGGTGACTGCTGTATGTGTGTGTGAGTACACGGGTGACTGCTGTATGTGTGTGTGTACAGTGGCTGCGTGTGTGCGTTTTGTCTCTGTATACGTGTGATGTCTCTGTGTTTATGTGAATCTGCGGCTGTGTGTCCCTGTGCAAATGTCTGTATTTCTCTGTATCTGTGTGTGTGCGTGTGTCAGTGTGGGTGTGTAGCTGTGTGTGTGTGTGTCAGTGTGGGTGTGAAGCTGTTGTGTGTGTGTGTGTGTTGGTCAGTGTGGGTGTGTAGCTGTGTGTGTGTTGTGTCAGTGTGGGTGTGTAGCTGTGTGTGTGTGTCAGTGTGGGTGTGTAGCTGTGTGTGTGTGTGTCAGTGTGGGTGTGTAGCTGTGTGTGTGTGTGTGTGTCAGTGTGGGTGTGTAGCTGTGTGTGTGTGTGTCAGTGTGGGTGTGTAGCTGTGTGTGTGTGTGTCAGTGTGGGTGTGTAGCTGTGTGTGTGTGTGTCAGTGTGGGTGTGTAGCTGTGTGTGTGTGTCAGTGTGGGTGTGTAGCTGTGTGTGTGTGTGTCAGTGTGGGTGTGTAGCTGTGTGTGTGTGTGTCAGTGTGGGTGTGTAGCTGTGTGTGTGTGTGTGTGTGTGTCAGTGTGGGTGTGTAGCTGTGTGTGTGTGTGTCAGTGTGGGTGTGTAGCTGTGTGTGTGTGTGTCAGTGTGGGTGTGTAGCTGTGTGTGTGTGTCAGTGTGGGTGTGTTGCTGTGTGTGTGTGTGTGTCAGTGTGGGTGTGTAGCTGTGTGTGTGTCAGTGTGGGTGTGTAGCTGTGTGTGTGTGTGTCAGTGTGGGTGTGTAGCTGTGTGTGTGTGTGTCAGTGTGGGTGTGTAGCTGTGTGTGTGTCAGTGTGGGTGTGTAGCTGTGTGTGTGTGTGTGTGTCAGTGTGGGTGTGTAGCTGTGTGTGTGTATGTCAGTGTGGGTGTGTAGCTGTGTGTGTGTGTGTGTCAGTGTGGGTGTGTGTCTGTGTGTGTGTGTGTCAGTGTGGGTGTGTAGCTGTGTGTGTGTGTGTGTGTGTCAGTGTGGGTGTGTTGCTTGTGTGTGTGTGTGTCAGTGTGGGTGTGTAGCTGTGTGTGTGTGTGTGTCAGTGTGGGTGTGTAGCTGTGTGTGTGTGTGTCAGTGTGGGTGTGTAGCTGTGTGTGTGTGTGTGTGTGTCAGTGTGGGTGTGTTGCTGTGTGTGTGTGTGTGTCAGTGTGTGTGGGTGGCTGTGTGTGTGTGTGTCAGTGTATGTGGGTGGCTGTGTGTGTGTGTGTGTGTGTCAGTGTGGGTGGGTTGCTGTGTGTGTGTGTGTCAGTGTGGGTGAGCTGTGTGTGTGTGTGTGTGTCAGTGTGGGTGAGCTGTGTGTGTGTGTGTGTGTGTGTCAGTGTGGGTGAGCTGTGTGTGTGTGTGTGTGTGTCAGTGTGGGTGAGCTGTGTGTGTGTGTGTGTCAGTGTGGGTGTGTTGCTGTGTGTGTGTGTGTACCTCTCTTTGTGTGTATTCATGTTAATGTAATTTATTGTTGCGTGTGTGTGTCTGTATATGTCAGTGTGTGTGTGTGTTAATGCGTGTATATATATGTCAGTGTATGTGTCAGAGTGTGTGTGTATTTGTGTCAGTGTTTATGTGTATGTGTGTCAGTGTGTGTATGTGTGTGTCTATGTATGTCTGTGTGTATATGTCAGTGTGTGTCAGTGTGTGTGTCAGTGTGTGTGTCAGTGTGTGTGTCTGTGTGTGTCAGTGTGTGTGTGTCAGTCTGTGTGTGTCAGTCTGTGTGTGTCAGTCTGTGTGTGTCAGTGTGTGTGTGTCAGTGTGTGTGAGTCAGTGTGTGTGTGTCAGTATGTGTGTGTGTCAGTGTGTGTGTGTGTCAGTGTGTGTGTGTGTCAGTGTGTGTGTCAGTGTGTGTCAGTGTGTGTGAGTGTGTGTGAGTGTGTGTCTGTGTGTGTGTCTGTGTGTGTCAGTGTGTGTGTGTGTCAGTGTGTGTGTGTGTCAGTGTGTGTGTCAGTGTGTGTGTCAGTGTGTGTGTCAGTGTGTGTGTCAGTGTGTGTGTGTGTCAGTGTGTGTCAGTGTGTGTCAGTGTGTGTCAGTGTGTGTGTCAGTGTGTGTGTGTGTCAGTGTGTGTGTGTGTCAGTGTGTGTGTGTCAGTGTGTGTGTGTGTCAGTGTGTCAGTGTGTGTGTCAGTGTGTGTGTGTGTCAGTGTGTGTGTGTGTCAGTGTGTGTGTCAGTGTGTGTGTCAGTGTGTGTGTCTGTGTGTCTGTGTGTGTGTGTGTGTGTGTGTCAGTGTGTGTGTGTCAGTGTGTGTGTGTCAGTGTGTGTGTGTGTCAGTGTGTGTGTGTGTCAGTGTGTGTGTGTGTGTGTCAGTGTGTGTGTGTGTCAGTGTCAGTGTGTGTGTGTGTCAGTGTGTGTGTGTGTCAGTGTGTGTGTGTGTGTGTCAGTGTGTGTGTGTGTCAGTGTGTGTGTGTGTGTCAGTGTGTGTGTGTGTCAGTGTGTGTGTGTCAGTGTGTGTGTGTGTCAGTGTGTGTGTGTGTCAGTGTGTGTGTGTGTGTGTGTCAGTGTGTGTGTGTGTCAGTGTGTGTGTGTGTCAGTGTGTGTGTGTGTGTGTCAGTGTGTGTGTGTGTGTGTCAGTGTGTGTGTGTGTCAGTGTGTGTGTGTGTGTGTGTGTCAGTGTGTGTGTCAGTGTGTGTGTGTGTCAGTGTGTGTGTGTGTGTGTGTCAGTGTGTGTGTGTGTCAGTGTGTGTGTGTCAGTGTGTGTGTGTGTCAGTGTGTGTGTGTGTGTGTGTCAGTGTGTGTGTGTGTGTGTGTGTCAGTGTGTGTGTCAGTGTGTGTGTGTGTCAGTGTTGAGGGCTTTAAAACATCTCCAGTGTTTGAAACTTCTGACATTGTGAGTATATTATTATTGTAATTGTTTCCTCAGTGACACAGAGGGTTTTACAGTGTTTTCCACACAGTGTTGTGACTGTACATCAGGTCATCACCATCAGGTGCGGCGGAGTGGACAGGACGGGAACTGCTGGGATAGAGGGGGGGGAGAGGGGGAGAGGGGGGGGGAGAGAGGGGGAGAGGGGGGGGGAGGGGGGGAGAGGGTGGGGAGAGGAGGAGGGGAGAGGGGGGAGAGGGAGGGGGGGAGAGAGAGAGAGAGAGAGAGGCTGGGGGGGAGAGAGAGAGGGGGCTGGGGGAGAGAGAGAGAGAGAGGGCTGGGGGGGGAGAGAGAGAGAGAGGGCGGGGGGGGGAGAGAGAGAGAGAGAGCGCTGGGGGGGGAGAGAGAGAGAGAGAGGGCTGGGGGGGGGGGGAGAGAGAGAGAGGGCTGGGGGGGGGAGGGGGGGGGGGAGAGGGTGGGGGGAGAGGAGGAGGGGAGAGGGGGGAGAGGGGGAGAGGGAGGGGGGGAGAGGGGGGGAGAGAGAGAGAGAGAGGGCTGGGGGGGGGAGAGAGAGAGGGGGCTGGGGGAGAGAGAGAGAGAGAGGGCTGGGGGGGGGGGGAGAGAGAGAGAGGGCTGGGGGGGGGGAGAGAGAGAGGGCTGGGGGGGAGAGAGAGAGAGGGCTGGGGGGGGAGAGAGAGAGGGGGCTGGGGGGGGGGAGAGAGAGAGAGGGCTGGGGGGGGGGGGAGAGAGAGAGAGGGCTGGGGGGGGGAGAGAGAGAGAGGGCTGGGGGGGGGAGAGAGAGAGAGGGCTGGGGGGGAGAGAGAGAGGGGGCTGGGGGGGGAGAGAGAGAGAGGGCTGGGGGGGGGGGGAGAGAGAGAGAGGGCTGGGGGGGGGAGAGAGAGAGAGGGCTGGGGGGGGGAGAGAGAGAGAGGGCTGGGGGGGAGAGAGAGAGGGGGCTGGGGGGGGGAGAGAGAGAGAGGGCTGGGGGGGGGGGGGAGAGAGAGAGAGGGCTGGGGGGGGGAGAGAGAGAGAGGGGCTGGGGGGGGGAGAGAGAGAGAGGGCTGGGGGGGAGAGAGAGAGAGGGGGCTGGGGGGGGGGGGGAGAGAGAGGGCTGGGGGGGGGGGAGAGAGAGTTGGGAGGATCTGTTATTGTGTAATATCTACATTTGCTGCTATTACAGTATCAATCTGTGATATTTCACGCAGACAGTGTGTGACTGGTTATAACAGAGTCCAACAAACCTACAGTCCAGACAACCTGTCTCCTGGTTGTGATCTGAACCCGTTTGTCGATGTTTGTTCGTGTCTGTCTGAGGGTCGAGAGTGTCTGTGTTTGTGTGTGTTTCTGTGTGTACATGTAAGTTTCACACACAAATATACAGTCAATTCACTTTACAGCATATTCTGTGAAGCGCTTTGAGGCATTGAGAAGACGTGAAAAGCGCTATATCAAAATGCAAAGATTATTATTATTATGTGTGTGTGTGTATGTATGTGTTTGTGTGTGTTTGTGTGTGTGTGTGTATGTGTTAGTGTGTTTGTGTGTGTTTGTGTGTGTGTTAGTGTGTTTGTGTGTGTGTGTGTGTGTGTGTATGTGTTAGTGTGTTTGTGTGTGTTTGTGTGTGTGTGTATGTGTTAGTGTGTTTGTGTGTGTGTGTGTGTGTGTATGTGTTAGTGTGTTTGTGTGTGTTTGTGTGTGTGTGTATGTGTTAGTGTGTTTGTGTGTGTTTGTGTGTGTGTGTGTATGTGTTAGTGTGTTTGTGTGTGTTTGTGTGTGTGTGTATGTGTTAGTGTGTTTGTGTGTGTTTGTGTGTGTGTGTGTATGTGTTAGTGTGTTTGTGTGTGTGTATGTGTTAGTGTGTTTGTGTGTGTTTGTGTGTGTGTGTATGTGTTAGTGTGTTTGTGTGTGTTTGTGTGTGTGTGTATGTGTTAGTGTGTTTGTGTGTGTTTGTGTGTGTGTGTATGTGTTAGTGTGTTTGTGTGTGTTTGTGTGTGTGTGTGTATGTGTTAGTGTGTTTGTGTGTGTTTGTGTGTGTGTGTTAGTGTGTTTGTGTGTGTTTGTGTGTGTGTGTGTATGTGTTAGTGTGTTTGTGTGTGTTTGTGTGTGTGTGTATGTGTTAGTGTGTTTGTGTGTGTTTGTGTGTGTATGTGTTAGTGTGTTTGTGTGTGTTTGTGTGTGTATGTGTTAGTGTGTTTGTGTGTGTTTGTGTGTGTATGTGTTAGTGTGTTTGTGTGTGTTTGTGTGTGTATGTGTTAGTGTGTTTGTGTGTGTGTGTGTATGTGTTAGTGTGTTTGTGTGTGTGTTTAAATGTGGTTCAGACACAGTACAGTATTCCAGTGTTGCTCAATTTTTAAGCTTCTAGAAGTTGCGTCAACGGATCTGTGGTCGAGCAAATTTATTGCTCTTTCTGTCAGATTTCCGATGAATGCCAGAGGGAGGGAGGCAGGGAGAGAGAGGGAGGGAAGGAGGGAGGGAGAGGGAAGGAGGGAGGGAGGGAGGGAGGGAAGGGAGGGAGGGAGGGAGGGAGGAAGGAAGGGAGGGAGGGAAGGAGGGAGGGAGGAGAGAGAGAGGGAAGGAGGGAGGGAGGGAAGGAGGGAGGGAGGGAGGGAAGGGAGGAAGAGAGAGAGAGGGAGGGAGGGAGAGAGAGAGAGGGAAGGAGGGAGAGAGAGAGAGGTCGAAGGAGGGAGAGAGAGAGAGAAAGAGAGAGGGAGGGAGGGAGAGAGAGAGAGGGAAGGAGGGAGAGAGAGAGAGGGTGGGAGAGAGAGAGAGAGAGAAGGAGGGAGGGAGGGAGCGGGAGAGAGGAGGGAGAGAGAGAGAGGGAGAGAGGGAGGGAGTGGGGATTGTGGTCTCTTCCCCTCTGAAAATGAGAGAAGAGGGCGAGAAGAAATTTCACTGACATTTCTTAATATAAAACATTTGTATACATTGTAATAAGCATTTATACACACATATATAAATATATACACACATAGGAGGGGTGGGAGAGGATGAAATTAACACGTTAGATAACTAAAACACTTTTAGAATGAGTAAAAATCGATCAATCTTGTTTAATCTTCAGAAAGAGAGAAACTTTAACCGATTTGGATCCTCTGGGCGCCACGATGTATGTGTATATATATATGTGTGTGTGTGTGTGTATATATATATTTGGGGGGGAAGGAAATGGTTAACGATTGATTTAATTTAAAATTGATGTGAGTCAGTGGATTTCACTGCAAAGCTATCACACAGGCAAAACATGCCCTGAAAGTTGCTCTGAACTCTGTAATTGCTCGCTCATAATATATATATAGCTATACATTTATATATTGAAAAATCAGTAAATCTTTGGTATTCTTTAAACAAAAAAACACAAAGAGGGTCAGAGGGTGAAAGTAACACGTTAAATAACTCGCTGGGCCCTTAAACAGATCAAAAGCAACAACAAAAATAGTGTTTTAAAAACTAAAATATAATATTCGCACTTTCTTTTTTAACTGCTAAATTCTTTGGGGTGCACTTCTGAAATTAAACCATTGAGGTTTTGTGTTTGAGTCAGTTGTGACCCAAAACAAAAGCGGAAAAAAAGTTTTTTTTTGTGTGCCATAAAGCCACACCAAGTATTTATACCGTGTGTGATTTAAACACGTCTTACAGTAACTTTTTTATGCCAACCCAGTTTTGTGCTTTAAAAGCAACTTGGTTTCTGAGAATTTCAGATTCCCTGGTTTGGTAACAGGAGGGGGAGCAGAGGGGGGGGGAGAAAGAAGGGGAAAAAGGGGTGGTGAATTTGCATTTGAAATGTGTGCATTATGTCCCAGAGATAAGATTATATTAAGAAGTGGAACAAAACACTTAAACGCAGTCAATATAAACTTAGCTCTCCCTGAACACCCACCCATCAGGTAGGCAGGGAATCGGTTGTGGTTTGGATGGAGGCTCCCGTGTTTGGAGGACGCTATATAAATGCAAGTTGTTGTTGTTGCAGAGAGAAGAATCCAGGGTGAATCCAGAAACGGGGTTTTGGGGGCGAGATGAGATATTTCATACAAAACCAACTGGCCTGCAAAGTCCCGCCTTTGGATTTCACTAAATGCAACTGCAATTCTTCATTTTTTAAAGTTTTTTTAAAGTTTTTTTTGACAAAAGAAAAAATCAACATTTTTTTTTCCTGCTGATCCTCTGTGTTCCTGCAAAATGTTATCCTACCCCCCAACTCCCAGCCTCCCTGTCTGTCACCCAGGAAAGTAGTACTGTACTGGAGTTAACAAGGGCAAGTTAACAAAACTAGCAAAAGAGAGAATGTGCAACAGTCAAGGAATGGGGGGAGAGGGGGTAAAAATAATTGACAAGTAACAGCCTGCATAGGAAATAATTGAGGATTTAAATGATCTGAACTTCCAGATAAATAGAATCACAGGTAATACAGTTGTTGCACTGCATTGGGAGCAAAGCGATACTGAACTATAATAGTCACTGTTTAAGTAATGACTTGTTTCACCACTTGTATTGTTTTATTGTTGGATACAGAAAAAAAAGCCTTATATTGTAGTTATTACACTCCCTAACTGAATGTTACAAGACACATATTAAACCATACACTGCACAGCTGTGTTTATTAACCATACATTGAACCTTATATGGTCAATCTTTTAAAACATTTTCAAACTGTCTGTGATTATAGAATTATTGCTTTACTCCCTTCCCCCCACCAACCCAATCACATTTTGCTTTTATTTTCTTTCTTTTGCGCTTTCAAAATGAAAGATCCTAGAGTTTGGCAATGGGAAGTCATGGGTGAGATTTTTTTAAATATACAGTTAAGATTATCATAAAACGAAAAAATTAAGCCATCTCATGGTAACAATAATAGGCAACGGAACACAGCCCCAGTGCTTAACACAGTGAACTATCAGTCTGTGTTCTTCCTTACAAGTTGCAAGATAAGTTGCTGTTATCACTCTCCTATTCCGCAGGGAAAATGAGGGACTTTTGGGGGCAGGTGTGTTTCAGCTGCATAATCATAATGCCCCTAAAAATCCTTATTGTTCTTGCAGTAATCATCTGTGTTACAAATTATTCAGTGAAAGTGCTGACCATATCATTTATTTCCTTGGCTCGGTATCTATATCCGCTGTTAACAATTTTATTCTAGAAGTAACACATAGTGATTTCAAGGAAACCAGTGATTTAAGGATACAGAAGATAAATCCCTCTAGAATTTGCAGAGTTTGTGTTTTCCACACGAAAAAACGCCCATGCAAAGCAACTTTTGTAAGATTGATATAAACTTTAGGAATTTGAATATTGTGTCTGCCCGAATTCAAACTCTCTTGTGGCAAGGTAATGCCCCGAGTTGTGAAAAAAAATCATTACAGACAAGTAAAAGGAATTTAAAATCTGAAGTTGCAATTATAACAATAATAATCCTTGCATCTGATATAGCGCCTTATGTCGTTGAGACGTCTTGAGACTGTAAAGTGGATTGACTGTATTTTGTGGGCGAAAAGTGGCAGCTAATTGTGCACAGCAGCGTCCCACAAAGTCACGGATTGAGTGACCCAATTTTATTTTTAGGGATTATTACCCCCGGAAGCGATCGATTAACAATCGGGTTCCTAGTTACTGCTTGATAGCAGAGGTACGTGGGTGGAGTAGGGAAACCTGCCTAAGTTCACACCACCCAAGAATCTAATCCAGGTCCTCTAATTTTCCAGGCAAACGCACTAACCATTACACTATGGACGCCACACAGATTTAAGAATGGCATCATGTATGTGTGCATGTGAGTGGATTTTTTTGTAAAACCAATTGATATTAACATATATCGATAATCATTTGAATTTAAGAAGTTCTAATTTATTTGATATGACGGTTCTGTTGAATCCTGCAACAGGACACACAAAAACAGAACAAAGTGGCATTAAGTGATTACAACAAAAAAAATTGTGGTCACTCAATCCGCGACTGTTTGTGTGCAATTGGCTGCCACGTTTCGCTCACAAATATACAGTCAATTCACTTTACAATATATTCTGTGAAGTGCTTTGAGACATCTCAACGATGTGATAAGGTGCTATAGCAAATGCAACGATTATTTTTTTCTGTCCTCCCTATTTTGCAGTTCTGACTTTTGGTATTATTGCCGATGTAGCCACACTCTTCTGAACTTGTTTGGAATGTTTGTGTCATCTCCTAAAGGGGTTGGGTCAGGTTTGCTACCACCCAGATAGCTTATCGATATTGTTCAGAGGGATGTGAAAAGGGCGTAGGCTGGTTAGGAAACAGGACATACATTCTCGATTGGCAAGTTACCAAATTTCCCAAGAAATACTGTTAAATGAAATAGAAACTGAAATTGCCTGCTTGATATTTTATAGTTTGACGGAACCATTCTACTGAAATTTATTATTCTATGCTTTGCTGGATACAAATTATTGCAAGAAAATACAATTTCCCAAAACTCAAGAGTAAATAATAAATGCTTAATATTCAGTGTAGGGCTTTGTTTTAATCTGCAACTCAGTGTTTCTGCTAAATTACTTGAGATTGTAACAATTGTATGTAACAGCCTTTCAAAACATTAAAGAAATAGGTTACGTTTCAAAGTAGGTAACACAGTATTGTATTTGCTTTGAACTGTGTTCTACATTTACGATATCATGTTTTGTTAGAATTTGCCACACAACCTGATGAAACAAACATCAAATAATAATAATAATAATTGCATTTGATATCCTTGAGTAGCTCTTTGTTGAGACAACTCCAAAGCGCTTCACAGAATATATTGTAAAGTGGATTGACTGAGTATTTTGTTGGCGAAATGCGGCAGCCAATTGCACACAGCAGTGGCTCACAAACAGTCGTGGATTGAGTGACCAAATTATAATTATTGTTGTATTTTTTGAGGGAAAATTAACCCTGGAAAGCGATCTGCCAATCGACTAACACCCAGGTTCCGACTTACTGCTGGTTAAACAGAGGCGTGTGCAGGAGGAAACTTGCCTAACATTTCGTCCTACTGGGGAATCAAACCTGGGTTCTCGCTTACGAGGCGAGTGCTCTAACCAATACCCTACTGGGCTCCAGACTCCAAATGATTAAATGGCTGGAATTTGAACATCCCCATTAGCCACTGGCAATAACATGTTTTAAAATGCTGCTTGTCATCACTTGACACTGTAGATACTCTGCTTGTGGTTTAAAATGGTAACGCTGTTAGTTCAAATGATGGAAGCTTCAATTAAACATATACTGTATTTTAAAGTGGATCCTCAAGTGTATTAGGTACAAACTGAAATGGGAGAGCTGTAGATAAGTGTACTCAGTTGCGATTTATTGCACAAATGATCAATCAACAATTAACAAGTCTATTTAAATTTTATGAAGCTACACTAAAGTGATTACCAAATTTCAAATAATAATAGTAATAATCCTTGCATTTGATATGTTTTCAAGATATCTCAAAGCCCTTCCCAGAATGTACTGCAAAGTGAATTGATTATGGGCGAAATGCAAGGATTATTATGATCATGGTGTCAGGCTGGCTCAGTTGGTAGCGCTCTCGCCTCTGAGCCTGAAGTTTGTGGGCTCAAGCCTCACATTTTGAACTTGTATAGGTACACTACAGGGTTGCGATATAAATGCAACTTGTTTTTGTGCATTGCAGAGCAGTGCTCGGGGAGTGCTGCTTTTTTGGAGATGCCGTCCCTTGGATGAGACGTTAAACCAAAGTTCCGTCAGCCTGTTCAGGTGGATGCTAAAGATCCCGTGACACTATTCGAAAAGAGAAGGGAGTTTCTCCCGGTGTCCTGGCCAACAATACCCCAAATAAAATAGTTTTCTCACTTCACGGCTGTTCTTGGGACATTTCTGTGTGCAAATCGGTTGCTGCATTTCGTCCACAAAAAACACAGTCAATCCACTTTACAGAAAAATCCAGTGAAGTTCATTGAGACATCCTCCTGACGTGAAAGGCGCTGTATCAAATGCAAGGATTATTATCAAAGTATTCACATCTAATCATTCATATTGAACTTTGTTATTACAAAGTAACACTGACAGACCCTGAACATTCTTACCAAGTGAGAGTTTACAAAAATCCTGAAGACATTCACGGACAAAGTTGAAACCAAATCCCAGACCGAGATCTCGACCTCCATGAGCAATTCTATTGTGGTTGCACTGACCCCTGCTCTTACAGATTGATTAGTATTGTAGTCAGTAACTGGGATTGATAGGCACTGCACAGCTTTGCTGTCCAAAGCATTTCTGCAACCAGGTGTCTGATGTTTACGTGCAGCCTACCTGCTTTTCGCAGTCAGTAGTTTGTTGTGACACGGCTCTTGCAGTACATTAGAGTGAATCCCCGTCAAGCGCTTTGAGGTGTCTCGATGACGTGATAAGGTGCTGTGTCAAGTGCAAGGATTCTCAAATACAAGCTTATTTCTTCACCCCAGTCCCTCAAACGAACACCATATTCATTCTCATTTGAGTTGTTGAACCAGACTGACAAAGGGCATCAGGGAGGTGGTGAAGTGTACTGCCATGGAGTAGTCTGTGTCGGAGCAGACACACTGGGCTGAATCTGGTGCTGTGTATTCTTATTTGTGTATTCTTATCCTATACTGCATACTCACATTTACTGTGTGCCAGCCTGGCTGGGTTGGTAACACGCTGCTTCTCTATCAGAAGATTCAAGTTAATGGGGCGACGTAGTCTAGTCTAGGCTGACCCTTCAGTGTAGTGCTGGGGATGTGCTGCATTGCCGGAGGTGCGGTTCTTCAAATGAGACATTAAAGCAAGGTTCCTCTGCTTTTTCTAATGTTAAAGATCCAGTGGCACTATTTGAAAGGGAGTTTCTCTCTCCTGGTGTCCTGGCCAACAATCCCCCAAATAAAATTGGTCGCTCACTCCATGACTGGTTTGTGGGATATTGCTGTGCGTAAAGTGGTTCCTGAGTTTGTCTACAAATTACATAGTCATTGCGTTTCACAGTAAATCCTGTGAATCGCTTTGAGACATCATCTCGATGTGAAGAGGGAGAAGGTGTGAGAGAATAAGAGGAACAAATTGAAAGAGAGAAATCAAGCATTGAGAAATTCTACAAGAAAGAGGGTAAGAGAGAGAGAAAGTGTAAGGGAAATCAGACAGCGAAACATTTGGTGAGAGAGAATGTGAATGAGAGGAATGACAGACAGTGAGATGGTGCTGATCAGTGAAGAAAAATACTTTTTAATCAGTATGAAACAAAATAGTGCTGTGTGTGTCTATGCTGTACAATTAAAAAAATTACAAAAGAATATTTTGTTTTTGGTATTAGCAATAAAATAGATGTTGCCAATATAGAAAATATATGGATCGCTTTCTGGGTATAAAAATCCTTCCAAAAAAAATTTAGTCACTCAATCTACGACTGTGAGATGTCGCTGTGTGCATTGGCTGCTGTGTTTCGTCCACAAAATACAGAATCAATCCACTTTACAATATATTCTGTGAAGCGCTTTGAGATGTCTCAAAGGTGCCGTATTCAAATGCAAGGAACATTATTAAACTTCAGATAGAAATTGGGGGGAATCACCTTGTGTTTAAAAGGCCCACAGTGAGCCATGGGTGACATTATTAAACACATCCAGTCACTGGTGAAGCCCCTGTTTCTTTAGTAAAACTTAACCTGTTTCAGTGGAGAATGGGACTCTGAATGAAAGAGCCGATCACGGCCTCTTTATATCAGCAGTGAGTGGACAAAGCCAAGAATAGGGCAGACAGCAGAGAGGAATGACAATTTAATGTGACTTCTAATGGGTTGCTGCAAAGCAGAAAAAGCAGACACATGCAGGTGCATGGATTGGTGGTTGCAGAAATGCAATGAAAACATTATACATTATTTCGACAGCATCTTGTGGTCTATGTGTTTATGTGATCCTTGTGTGTGTGTATCTGTGCTCTGTGTATGTGTCTGTGTTCTGTGTGTGTATATGTCTGTGTTGTGTGTGTGTGTGTACATTTGTGTGTCTTCCATGTATGTGTCTGTGCTGTGTGAGCTATGTGTGTGTGCTTTGCTCTGTGTATGTGTGTCTTTGCTGTGAGCATGTGTATGTGCACTGTGCGTGTTTGTGTCTGTGCTGTGTGTGTCTATGTTGTGTGTCTGTTATGTGTGTGTCTGTGTCTGTGCGTCTCTGTGTTATGCGTGTGTGTATGTGTCTGCGCTGTGTGTCTGCACTGTGTGCCTGTGTTATGTGTGCGTGTTGGTGCTGTGTGTGTGTGTGCTGTGTCTGTGTTGTGTGTGTGCTGTGTGTGTGTCTGCACTGTGTGTCTGTGTATATGCGGTGTGTCTGTGCTGTGTGTGTGTCTGCACTGTGTGTGTGTCTGTTCTGTGTTTGTGATAAATATCATGTGTGTTGTTTTTCTGACACCTGGAGGGAGGTGTGCAGTAATTTCCCCCAGGGATCAGTATTGGGACCACTGCTGTTTGTGATCTATATAAATGACCTGGACTTGGGTATAGGGAGGACAATTTCCAAGTTTGCAGATGATACTAAGTTGGAAAAGTAGTAACCAGTGAGGAGGATAGTAACAGACTGCAAGAGGACACAGACAGACGGGTAACATGGGCAGACACGGGGCAGATGAAGTTTAATGTGGGGAAATGCAAAGTGATGCATTTTGTGAGGAAGAATGAGGAGAGACAATATACGCTGATGGTACAGTGTTAAAGGGGGTGAAGAGACAGAGAGACCTGGGGGTCATATAGTAAATCTTTGAAGGTGGCCGGACAGGCAAATACAGCTGTTAAAAAAGTATCCGGGTCACTAGGCTTTATAAATAGGGGCATAGAATACACAAGTCAGGAAGTTATGACGAACCTTTATATAAACACTGGTTAGGCCTCAGCGAGAGACTGGGTTCAGTTCTGGGCCCCACAGTTTAGGAAGGATGTCAAGGCACTGGAGAGGGTGCAAAGGAGATTGACCAGAATGGTACCAGGAATGAGGGGCTTCAGTTATCAGGAGAGGCTGGAGAAGCTCGGATTATTCTCCTTGGAACAGAGAAGGTTAAGAGGAGACTTAATAGAAGTTTTCAAAATGATGAGGGGATTCAATAGGGTGAACAAGGAGACACTATTTCTACTGGCGGTGGGTCGGTAACACGAGGACACCGAGTTAAAATAGTTGTTAAAAGAAACAGAGGAGAGGGGAGGAGGACATTTTTTTACACAGTGTTGCCTGAAAGGCCGGTGGAAGCCAATTCGATAACAACTTTTAAGAGAGAAATGGACAATTATTTAGGGAGGACAAGTTTGCAGGGCTATGGGGAGAGCGCGGGGGGGTGGGATTGAATTAGATAGCTCTTTTCAAAGTGCCAGCACAGACATGATGGGCTGAATGGCCTCCTTCTGTGCTGTATAATTCTACGATTCTGTGATCAATTTGCCAGCATCCTTGTCAGGTTGAGACATCAGCTGAACTGATTGCTGGCATTCCTGGCTCGTATCCATTAACCTCCCCCTGTGAAAAGAGAGATGATATAGTGTCTTTATTTACCTGTCAGTTAAATTAAATACTGATGTTCAGCTCTGATGTGGCTCCACGAGGTGCTGGTATGAATATAATTGGGGTTTATTTCAGTGTAAACATTCTCGTGTCAAATGGTTTCTCACACGTTTTCTTGTGGATTGTTCGAATCAATCTTTTATGGTGGTCTCTGGCCCCCGAGCCAGACGGGGCTGCAGTTCTCCAGAGCGCTGCTGATAATAGACCAATTGACTAGTTGACAGGACACAGGGGAAGATCAGTCACAGAGAGCAGTGATCCTTCCCACTTACCCGAGCCTTTGGACCGTGTGAGACAAAGCTCTAAGGGCACTAGCAGGATATGAAACAGGACAAGTTACCTTATGATTTATACCTAATCAGTGACTCATCACTGTTATGTTCTCAACAATCAATGTGCAGAAAACTTTTTATTCTCAGTTCACAATTTAAGAATCAAACAATCCAACCAAAATCCCTCTAGTCAGTTCTCCCTGCTTCCTGCTTTTCTACCTCCTGATCCACATTCATTGGTCCTAGTTAATTGGTCCTTATTTTCTTAAAGGGTATCCAACAGTCACGGTATTTGGTCTTGTTTATTTTAATATTCTCGGTGTAAAAGTTACTTTGAAAAGAACCATAAGTTACAGGAACAGAGGCTGTCTTTCTGAACAGGTTTCTTTGGCTACTGGAGCAAAACTAATATGATTTACAATAAACCTCACATGAGTCATATCAGTTGGGATCATATATTTAATATGAGTTATGAAAAGTATGGATTATGTCAAACTTGCCTAGAATATAAACTCTTAAATGAGACTGGGGCAGATGTACAATTTAGGTGATTGTAACATTTATACAGATCAGAGTTATGCGGGTTTTACTGCATATAATAATCACCACATTTGAAACAGTAGCTTTTCATTTCAGGAAACCTCTCAAAGCGCTTCACTGTAATTGTGTATTTTGTTGGTGTTTTCGGCAGCCAGCTTATGCAGGAATGTGTTGTGCATGTGAAGTGAGGGACCAATTTTATTTGGGGGATTGTTGGCCAGGACATCAGCAGAGAGAAACTCCCCTCGCTTTTCGAATGATGCAATAGGATCTTTAACTACCGGGCAGATGGGACCTCAGTTTAACATCTCATCCAAAGGAAGGGATCACCAACAGTGTTGATTTCCCCCACCACTGCACTGGTGCGGAGGCCTGTACTGTGAGCTTAAAATCTCCAATCACACAAGGTTTGGAGATTTTATCATACAACAACAACAACAAGATTCCATTTATAGAGCGCCTTTCACGTCGGGAGGACGTCCCAAGGCGCTGTACAGTTGGGTCAGGACCTGAGCATTGGGGGGAAATGGTCAGGGTGAGGGGAGGGAAGGGAGGGAGCGAGGAGGGGGTAGAGGGTCGAGAGGGGAGCTGAAGGTTCGGTCAAAGAGAAAGGTCTTGAGACCGGCCTTGAAGGAGGAAAGGGAGGAAGCGGTGAAGGCACTGGGGGATAGAGTTCCAGAGCCTTGGGGCTGAGAGGCTGAAGGCCCGGCCACCGATGGTAGGGCGGTTGGGATGGGGGAGTGGAGCAGACCGGAGCCAGAGGAACGGAGGGTACGGGCAGGTAAGTAGGGGAATAGTAGGTCGGAGAGTTGGAGGGAGCGAGGCCGTGAATGGCCTTGTAGGTGAGGATGAGGATCTTGAATTCGATCCTCTGGGGGATGGGGAGCCAGTGGACGCGAGCGAGGGTGGGAGTGATGTGGTCGCGAAGCCTGGTGCGGGACAGCTCTGAATGACCTGCAGTGTGGAGGGAGGGCCGGAAAGGCCAATGAGGAGAGAGTTCCCATAGTCCAGCCTTGAGGTGATAAAGGCGTGGACCAGAGTTTCAGCCGCGTGAGGGGTGAGGTAGTGCCGTAGTCTGGCGATATTCCGGAGGTGATGGAAGGCGGTGCCAGTTGTGGTGCGGATACGAGGGAGAAAGGACAGCTCAGGGTCGAACAGAACCCCGAGGTTCCTGATGGCCTTAAGAGGTGGAGAGTGCGGCCTTGGATGCTGATGCTGTCAGCGCCTGAGGTGCGGAGGCGCTGACGTGAGTCAATCAGGAGGGCCTCAGTTTTGCGCACGTTGAGCTGAAGAAAGTTGTCTCTCGTCCAGGACTCGATGTCAGACAGACAGCTGTCAGGACATCGGGGGTCGTGGAGTTGAGGGTAGAGGAGGAAAGGTAGAGTTGGGTGTCATCCGCATACATGTGGAAGTTAACCCCATGTCTGCGGATGATGTCACCACAGGGGGAGCATATAGAGGGTGAAGAGGAGGGGACCGAGGACAGAGCCCTGAGGGACACCGCACGAGACAGTGCGGGGGGTGGAGGGAAAACCATTCGTGTAAACATAGTGAAGACGGTGGGAGAGGTACGACCTAAACCACTCAAGGACAGTGCCTTGAAGGTTGAGGTGGGAGGACAAGCGGTGGAGGAGGATAGCGTGGTCGACCGTATCGAATGCTGCCGATAGGTCGAGGAGGACGAGGAGGCAGAGGGAGCCCTGGTCACAGATGGTCAGGATGTCATTGGTGACCTTGACCAGGGCAGTTTCTGTGCTATGGGCAGCACGGAAACCCGACTGAAGGGGTTCGAATAGTGAATGGGTGGAGAGGAAAGAGCGCAGCTGGGAGGCCACAACTCATTCAAAGACCTTGGACAGGAAGGGAAGGTTGGAGATGGGCCGGTAGCTTGATAGCTGCGACGCATCAAGGGAGGGTTTTTTCAAGGTGGGAGTGATGGTGGCAGTTTTTAAGGGAATGGGAACAGAGCCAGAGGAGAGGGACAGGTTGACGATGTCTGTGATATGTGGGGCAAGGAGGTGGAGCTGGGAGATAAGGAGTGGAGTGGGGATGGGGTCAAGGGAGCAGGTGGTGGGTTTGAGGAATAGGATGAGTTTGGTGACAGAGGATGGGGAAACGGGTACGAAGGTGTGTAGGGGAGGATGGGTAGGAATCGGAGTGTGGGAAGGAGGTGGTGGGTGGAGTTTGGAGGGGAAGTGACCGCGGAGCGGATTCCCTTGATTTTGAATTCAAGGAAATCCAGCATCTCCTCGCAGTGAAGGTTGGAGGAGATGACCTGCGCGGGGTGGCGGGGGGGACGGAGGAGTCGGGATGTGGTAGAAAACAGTAGCCTGGGGTTGTTCTTCGCCTCCAGGATTATCCTGGAGTAGAAGGACGACTTGGCCGAGGCTAGAGTGGAGCGGTAGATTTTGAGGAGGTCCAGCCAGATTTGTCGGTGGACCGTTAGGCCAGATTTGACGCAGGTGCGTTCAGCGGCCCGCACCTGGCTTTTCAGTGAGCGGAGGTGGGTGGTGAACCAGGGGGAGGAGCGAGAGTAGGAGACAGTGCGGGAAGTGATGGGGGCAAGAGTATCGAGTGTGGAGGAGAGGGTGTTGTGGAGGAGGGTGAGAGGAGAAGAGGGGTCAGTGAGGGTTGAAGGCCAGAGGGAGAGGAGTTCAGAGGACTCCAAGGCAGCGGTTAGGGATTGTGGGGGTAACTTCTTCCAGGGGCGGTAGAAGATGGTGGTGGGTCTGGTGGAGGTGGGGAAGGGGGTGGAGGTGGTGAAGGAGATGAAGTGGTGGTCGGAGATGGCCTTGTCGGTAATGGTGACATCCGAGACACTGAGGCCCCGGGTGATCACCAAGTCGAGTGGGTGGCCGTGACTGTGAGTGGGGGAGTTGATGTGGAGGGAGAGGTTGAGCGAGGAGAGGAGAGAGGAGAAGTCCGAGGAGATGGAGCAGGAGGGGGTGAAATGCAGGTTAAAGTCGCCCAGGATGATGAGGCGATCAGAGCAGAGGCAGAGAGATGTAAGGAGTGTTGAAATATCGGAGATGAAGGTGGGAGAGGTTTTAGGGGCCGGTAGAGGAGGAGGATTTTAAGGGAGAGGAAGGAGGGTGGGAGAGGGTGAGGTGCTCGAAAGAGGGGAAAGAGCCAGAGGAGTAGGGGGATAGGGCAAGTGGTGTCCTTGAGATAAGGGCAACACCACCGCCACGGCGGTTGGGGCGAGGGATGTGGTGGGAGGTGTAGCCGGGTGGTGTGGCCTCCGTGAGGGGGAAGGTGTCGCCTGGGGTGAGCCAGGTTTCTGTTAAGGCCATGATATCAACGCTCTCATCAAGGATGAGATCGTTGATGACCAGGGCCTTGTTACAGAGGGAGCGGACGTTTTGTAGTCCGATGTGGAGGGAGCGGTTGACAGAAGGGTGTGTGGGAGGGGAGGGGGGTCCAGGTTGTGAGGCAGGGGTGGGGGAATGGGGATGAGGGAGGAGAGGTTGGCTCCCCGGGTCTGTGTCCGGGGTGGCTGGCGAGTGTGGTGGGGAATGGGGCAGTCGGTGTGGCTGCTGCTGGACAGCCAACGCCGAGTGCCGCGGTGAGCCCGGCCGGCGGAGGATTCCCAGGGTAGAGCAGAGGGAGGTTGTGGGAGTCAAGTGGGGATAGAAGGCGAGAGGGACGGAGAGAGAGGAGGATAGAGGGGGAGAGATGCAGAGGGTGAAGGGTTTGGGAGTAGAGAGGAGGGGGGAGGGAGGGAGGGGCTGAGGGGGCTCGGGTCAAAGCGGCTGAGCCAGGCTGACACAGATTTCACACGGATGCAGTTATGGATGTTTTGAGCAGATGAGTTTCAGTGAATGAAAATATTGCAGCAAATGTAATGCCTGATGACATTGCACAGGTTCAAAGCACATCTATTCTGTGGAGCAGTATTTTAGTTATGGTTGGGTCAAGCTGTTGTTAAGCGATAAGTGTTAACTCTGGATTGGCGTTAAAGAACAACCACAACTTTCATTTTTCTTGCGCTTTTCATGACGGCAGGATGTCCCAAGGCGCTGGACAGTCAGGGATTTAGACCCGAACTGGAGGTTGGGATCAGGAGGGGTAGAGGGCGGGAAAGTAGGGTAAGGCGGATGACTGAAGGCGTGGTCGAAGAGGAAGATTTTGAGATGGGCTTTGAAGGAGGCAAGGTGAGGGGGCAAAGCGATGAGACTGTGGGATGGAGTTCCAGTGGGTGGGGGCAGAAACGCTGAAGGCCTGACCGCTGATGGTGGGGGACATGAAGCAGGCGGAGCCCGTTGAGTTGACGGTCAGTATGGAGTTAGCAGGTCACAGAGGTAAGGAGGAGCGCACTGAAAGTGAGGACAAGGATTTTGACCTCTGTCCTCCGGGGGGATGGGGAGCCAGTGGAGCCGAGCGAGGGTGAGGTGCGGCAACATGTCATCATCCCAGCACTTTGGGACGTTCTCCCGACATGAAAGGCGCTACACAAATGTAATTTTGTATTGTAGCACCATGAAGATGGTCTTTGAGTCTGTTCTGCTGTAGTCATGTTAACAGGTGGTCTTTGGAAATGGTGTTATGTGGTCACACCATTGGGCAGGTGGTGTGACCACAGCTACAACACAGCTTCATTGTATGTGTGAACTCTCTCCTCAGCACTGTTCACCAAAGAAGCTGTAAATCCCACTTTCTTTATCTCCTCCGTTGCATTCATAAAAGCTGCAAAATCCTTTCTCAAGCTTCCATTCGCTAAGCGTCGTATAATAATGCAGACTGGCTTAGTTATTGCTGCTTCCAGTCATTGGATGGATATCCTGTGTACGTGTGAAATTTACTGCAGGAAATATCCTTGTGCCCTTCAGCCCAGTGGGTCCCACTGTTCCTTTCAGGGTTTGGTTACCGATTAGGCTGTAATCCACCGTGTCTCCTGGAGAATGATGCCATTGTCTGGCTGATGTCTGTGCAGTGCTGCTCTGCTTAATCAGAAGCAATGGCCGTGGCATTGAGGTACTTTTCCATTGACCAACTGCTCTCCTACTAACTCGCATGTTAATCTTCAAGAGCCACAGATTCTCTGCTTGGTTTGGATACCCTTAAGTGCGGTGATGGGTTTCTGTGTGTGTCAGACACTCCACCCCCAAAAAAAGAGATTGCCCCATTTGGTTACAGCTGTATGAAATCTACAGAGAAAATCATATTCTTTTGTGGTGTGGAGTTTGAACATTAAACCTTAAGGGATGTTATAAAACTGATCTGGGGTCAGAGGCAATTCCCCCAATTCACCGTTTCCTTTACTACTGGGCAGTCGAGACTAGATTACTCTGCATGGCTCTGGCTTAGACACTTCAGTCACACTGCTAGTTATTTACCTGAGCCGTGTTTCTATCTCGGAGGTGTTGCTCTGTTGTTTATCCAGCTCTGTTCCATCCACTGTCTCAGAATTGTACAACACAGGAAGACAACTACAATCTCCCGTTAATAATAATAATCATTGCATTTGATAATAGCACCTTATCACTTCATTTTGACATCTCAAAGCGCTTTACAGGATATACTGTAAAGTGGATTGACTGTACATTTTGTGGTATTTAGGGCGAAGAGGCTGAAAGCAGGCGGACACCTGTTTCTTGACTAGAATGATTGCTGTCCAATGTGGATTTCCACAGAATGTTGCAGGTCCATGTTTCAACCGTAAAGTTACAATTATCAGCTGAACAGGAAGAATGTACAACTAATCATTCCAGCGTGATTTCACTTTATCTGGTACGGAATTCCATCACTGGAATTGCCAAAGCGATACGCCAGCCACTCAACTGCGGGTCTATGATCCAATTCCATTTAAACAAGGACTATTAATATAAAATTAAGTAGGTCTGATGCGGTGCTGACGTACAGTACATTAGCAGTCAGCAAAGCTGATCTCTCATTCTGATACTGTAGTTGATATTCGGTTGTTTGTACTGTTTTGAGGCTGACTAATTGGTTTCACAAAGTGGTAAAACACACACTTGGGATAGCACTACATCACAGGGGCTGCCCCCACTCATATCCCTGCAGAAATGGTTTCAAGCTGTGTTTTAACGGGAGTGAATCTTTGGAGTAAGTTATATTGATGGGGATGGATGGAGGGAGGGGAAAGGGCCATGGATAAGGTAGGTTTCTTCAGCTTTGTTTTCAGTCAGTAATCTCAGTTGACAAAACTGTCTGCCGTGTGCCAGACTGCCACATGACTGTATCAAAGCTGAATAGTCCCCATTCATCACTCTGAAATCACAGTTATAAATTATGCAAAAAATTAGTATATTTATATTTTAATATATATATACACCCACACAATCACCCACACATACACAAAGTAAATATAGATTCTATTCCATTGTATTCCCCCCAAAAACATCTGCAGTTTTATTAACCCTTTAAATTTAAAATGTCCTTTCTAACTTGTAAAAATGCAGCAGCGTTTACAGGACATTTCCTGCAGCAATTTACGCCGGAAAATCAATACTGGAACAAGGTGACATAGAAAATAATGGTTACCCGGCAGAGATGACGAGAGAATCACTTCAAAGGACCGAGATGGAGCCGCTCCACGTGAACGGGGTGTTTGTGGTGTGGCTGGGGCTCAGATTAATGGAGCATTGATAAGTTAATAATCTGCAACTTTTACTTCATTACTCAGGCAATCTTGAGACCTGTAGTGGTAAGCATGCTCGCCTCGCAAGCGAGAGGATCCGCGTTCAATTTCCGGCACCAAAAAATTAGGCAAGTTTCCTTACTCCACACGCTTCCGTTTTAACTAGCAGTAAATAGGAACCCGTCGATTGGCGGATCACTTTCCGGGGGGCAATTATACTCCAAAACTATGTCACTCAATCCACAATGGTTTGTGGGACACTACTGTGTGCGATTGGCTTCCACGTTTCACCTACAAAATACAGTCAACACTTTGTAATATATTCTGAGAAGCGCTTTGAGATGTCATGATAATAATAATAATAATAATCCTTGCATTTGATATAGCGCTTTTCACGTCGGGAGGACGTCCCAAAGCGCTTCACAGAACACACTGTAAAGTGAATTGACTGTATATTTGTGGTGAACGCGGCAGCCAATTGCGCACAGCAATGTCCCACAAACAAAGTCTAAATGGCTTTGTGGTTTTTAAATCAGTCAACCCAATGACAAACACATGGGAGAACTCATCCCCGTCCTTAATAGTATTCAAACTACTGAGAGTACCACCTTTGTATGAAAATTTCTCGATGTAATGTCTGGAGTGCACGCTCTCTCCCCAAAGGGATTTGTCAAGGTCACCTAATTCTGGAGTTTATGCACAAGTTGCCAAGGCTTGGGGGGTGGGGGTGGGGGTTGACCAGCTAAAGCTTTCCACTGCCTGTCCAGCTAGGACCACCCTACCCATTCAGGTTTAGGATTAACGTGAGCTGAGTAGGAAGAATTCCTCAGTGACAGCTTCTCTAAATGCTATTGATGAGCCAGGCTGGTGGGTCCGTCACTAGTGTACCATTGGGAGTACCAAACGAGTCTTTGATACATTCTCAAAACTGTTCTGTGAGCGTGTTGTGAAAACTTTCATGTAATTGGAACGTGCAAAATGGATTTACCCTGACTCCGTCACTGGATTACCAAGACCACCACACAGGGTTCACTGCATTCTGATGTTCCATTGGTTTTCACGTTCCATGCCTTTTGTTGGATGGCATAATGAAATGCTGAAGCAAAACTTAAGTTGCTTACAGCTGCCATCTGCATCTGAGATGAGATTAGTGCCTTGAAATCACTCAAATATATCCATTATTTTTTATATAAGTACACAGAGGAGCTTGAAGGGAAAGGCACTGTGCCTATTTGTTTTGCTGACAGCTGGTGTCATTGTGTCAGCAGTTTCAAAAGAGAATTAGATAGCTATTCTGGGGAAAAACAAACTGAGAAACAGTATGAGAGAGAGAGCAAGAGAGTTACATTGTAGGATTTTTTTTTAATTCTAGATAAATGGATCCCAATTGCTTTTTCCACTCCTGCACATACCCTTGATATCCGGAGTCAATTACCAGACATGGAAACATTAAAAATACACAGATTATGATGAATTAAAACAGGTAAATCCATTTTGCACATTTCAATTACGCGAACGTTTTCACCACTTGCTCACAAAACATTTTTGAGGATTTAAGACCCATTTGTTAATTCAAAGGGTTAAACCGTTCACCCTAGATAGATTTAATAATCCTTGTATTTGATATAGTGCCTTTCACATCATGGGAACTCTCAAAGCGCTTTGCAGGATTTACTGGAAAGTGTAACAAGTGTGTATTTCGTAGATGAGCACTGCAGCCACATTGGCACAGAGGAACGTCTTACAAACAGTCAAGAACTGAGTGACCAATTTTTTCTGCGGGATTGTTGTCCAGGACACTGGGAGAAATTCCCTTCTCTTTTCAAATAATGTAGTGGGATCTTTGATGTCCACCTGAACAGGCAGACGGGATCTCATCCTAAATACGGCATCTCTTGAGCTCTTCTCCCAGCATTGCACTGCAATGGCAGCACTAGACTATAAGAGTTCAAAGCCCCACACTGGGGCTTGAAACCACAACATTCTGCCTTGGAGGCGAGAGTGCTACCAAATGGGCTGTGCTGACGCTGTTTGCATACAACATAGAAAACAATACATTTATTTGAACAAATTCCCAACGTCAACAATCTATTGATCTAATCTATCTTAACTCAAAAAGAAATAAGAGGTGCAAAAAGATTGTATGAGAAAAGATTAGTGGGTAACATAAAAGGGAAGAACCCTAAGGTATTTTATAAGCATATAAAGAATAAAAGTTTAGTTAAAGGTATTGTAGGTCCAATTAGGGACCAAAGAGGAAATGAGGCAGAGGGCATGGCTGATGGACTGAATGAATACTTTGCATCTGTCTTCACAAAAGAAGAGGATGCAGCCAATGCCACAGTATCGGAGGAGAGGGGAGAGAAATTGGATAAGAATAAACTGAGAGGAGGTACTAAAAAGGTTGTTGGTGCTCAGGGTAGATAAGTCACCCGGTCCGGACGGGATGCATCCTAATAATAATAATCCTTACATTTGATATAGCGCTTTTCACGTCGGGAGGACGTCCCAAAGCGCTTCACAGAACACACTGTAAAGTGAATTGACTGTATATTTGTAGGCGAACGCGGCAGCCAATTGCGCACAGCAATGTCCCACAAACAGTCGTGGATTGAAAATGACCAATTTATTATTGTTTTTGTTTTGGAGGGATTATTATTAGGCTCTGTGTGGAGTAAGGAAACTTGCCCAAGGTTTCGCCCTCTGCCTGGAATTGAACCCAGGTCTCTCACTTGCAAAGCGAGTGTCTAACCACTGAGCTACAGGTCAGGACGGGATGCATCCTAGGTTACTGAGGGAAGTAAGGGTGGAAATAACGAAGGCTCTGGCCACAATCTTTCAATCCTCCTTGGACACCAGGGTGGTGCCAGAGGACTGGAGGGTTACAAATGTTACTCCCTGTACAAAAAGGGGCAGAAGGATAAACCCGGGAACTACCGGCCAGTCAGCCCAATGCCAGTAGTGGGGAAACTTCTAGAGACTATAATCCGGGACAAAATAAATTTTCACTTAGAAAAATATGGGTTAATAAAGGACAGCCAACACGGATTTGTTAAAGGCAAATCATGTCTAACAAACCAGAGTTTTTTGTTGAAGTAACGAGAGGGTGGATGAAGGTAGTGCAGTTGATGTAGTTTATATGGATTTTCAAAAGGCGTTTGATAAAGTGCCACATAAGAGACTTGTAAGCAAAATCGAAGCCCACGGCATTAAAGGGACAGTGGCAGCGGATACAGAACTGACTGGGAGACAGAGAGCAGAGAGTGGTGGTGAACGGTTGTTTTTCTGACTGGAGGGAAGTGTGTAGTGGTGTCCCTCAGGGGTCGATATTGGGACCACAGGTTTTTGATGTATATAAATGACCTGGACTTGGGTATAGGGAGGACAATTTCCATGTTTGCAGATGATACTAAGCTGGAAAAGTAGTAACCAGTGACGAGGATAGTAACAGACTGCAAGAGGACACAGACAGACTGATAAAATGGGCAGACACGGGGCAGATGAAGTTTAATGTGGAGAAATGTGAAGCTTTTGCATTTGGGGAGGAAGAATGAGGAGAGGCAATATACGCTGATGGTACAATCTTAAAGGGGGGGAAGGAACAGAGAGACCGGGGGGTCATATAAATAAATCCTTGGAACAGAGAAGGTTAAGAGGAGACTTAATAGAAATTTTTGAGATTATGAGGGGATTCGATAGGGTGAACAAGGAGAAACTATTTCCACTAGCGGGTGAGTCAGAAACCAGAGGACACCGATTTAAAATAGTTCTTAAAAGAGGGGAGGTGAGGAGAAATGTTTTACACACTGAGTTGTTCGGATCTGAAATGAACTGCCTGAAAGGATGGTGGAAGCCGATTGGATAACAGGGAGTAGGATTGAATAGCTCTTTTCAAAGAGCCGGCACAGTCACGATGGGCTGAATGGCTTCCTTCTGTGTGGTATAATTCTATGATTCTATGATCCATCTGTAGTTTGCCTGGAGGAGGCTTCACTACAACAGCTTGACTTTCTTCACTTTTCCCAAAAGTTTGTATAATTCTTACTATGGCTTCATTTCCAATCCACAATCAGTGCTCTTGGCCCCTCTCAAGCTCCAAAACCTACCTTATGAGTTGACCCACCTTTCCAACTGTTTATGACCTAAGTCATCAAAAACAAATACTCTACCCTTCTATAAAAAAATAAAATTCCACTAAAGAACCCATGACACCCTTTAAGAGAGATTAGAGTTGCTCCAGGTGTCCTGGCGAACAATCCTGTAGCTAAAATCGGTCATTCATAGCAATTTGCAGGATACTGGCTGCTGTGCAAACACTGGCTGTCGTGTTTGACTACAAATACACAGTCACTACACTTTACAGAAAACTCTTAAGTGCTTTGAGATATAATAGGATGATCTTGCGCCTTATCGTGTTGTTGAAACGTCTGAAAGTGCTTCAAGAAATATAAAGTGGATTGACTGTGAACGAAATTATAGGCACAATATAAAATGCATGGATCATTATTATATTTCATTTTGGGTTGAAGGGTAGTCCATGCATCTTTGTCAGACCTAGAGTGAACAACTCCGAAGGCCATGTCATGTGTGTGGAGAACATGAATCAACACCCAAATTTCATGATACTGGCAGCTTCAGCAAGTTCTTATCAGCAGTCAGAACTTCCCAGCTGTAAAGTGCAGTGTGAACAACGCAAGTCAGGAGGCTATTAGACCAGTGCAGGCAAAGGAGATAGCGATTATCAACACCAGCCATGGATGACAGGCCAATAAGCTCGTTTCAGACTGTAAAAAGTACAAGTTATTGGGGGAGGGGAAGCAACTTGGCAATCAGGTCCCAGAATCCTGCTGCCTAAATAGGGTGTAAGTTGGGTCAGTGCTCTTTCGTGTTGCTCACATCGTTTAGGTTGTGCCCCTAACTGTAGCCGTTACAATAAGCTTTTGATACAAACACTAAAAACAAGTCACTGTAGCTTTTATACAGAAAATTGAAATGGTTCAAAGCACTTTAGAGGGAATTGCTGTTAAGTCTGGTGACTATTTGCAGGCAAACATGGCAGCCAGCTCGCAGATAGCAACACCCCACAAGCAAGAGAATGACCAATTGGATCTGTAGGATTGCTGGCTGCTTGGACATCATGAGAAACTCCCTTTTGTTTTTGATTTGTACCGTGGGGTCTTTAATATCTACCTGAACAGCAGGTGGGCTCTGGGTTTAACATCTGATCTGAAAGATGGCACCTCAAACCCTACACTGGAGCATCAGCCTCGCCTGTGAACAAGTCCAAGAGCAGGGCTTCAACCCACAACATTCTGATCCAAGAAGACAGAGTGCTACCAACCGAATCAAGCTGAGTTCTGCTGTCTTAGCCAGAGTTGGCTAAACAAGAGGCAGCATACAGACTGCAGGGTGGGGGGGAGAAAGTAAAAAGACAGGAATATTTTTGTGTTCACTAAGCTGCCCATTTATAACTGAGAAATCATTGTAGAAGGTTTGGTAGTTGGATAGGGTGGGGGTTGCTCAGGAACTGAAGCCACAGGTATTAATTACACATTCTCAAAAAAGAACATTTTGCGAGGTCATAAGTTGAAAGGTGAATTCGCTGCTAAGAATTGGCTTGTACTCAGATGTACTCGATGACAAAATAGTGAGCAACAGTAACACTCAATGCAATTTGTAATCACAAATGAAGCCAATTTCTAGCTGTTTCTGTATTAATCTGATCCTCCACTTTGTACCAAGAGAAATATTGCAGATCTAATTCCACTGAAAATCTCACCAGGTTAACAAAGAGCAGACTGATAAAAGGTCATTTGGTCCAAACTCGCTCTACCATTCCCCCCACCACCTCCCCCCCCTCCCATTTCATGTCTACCTCAAACAGGTCAATAGCCACCTCTCCTAACCTCCCTACCTCTCCCTTAATCAGCATCCCACCCCGTCCCTGTAATGTGCTTTGAGATGTTGCCCAATGTGAAGGGCGCTGTACAAATGCAAGTTGCTGTTTGTCAGCTTTGCAAATTCTGGATGGGAATCGAACCCGGGTCCTCTTGCTTGCGAGTGAGCCACTAACCACTATATTAAGGACTCCACGGGTCGAAGTCAAGGCCTCAGCTATCACTCCAGGCAATCTGTTCCAGTTGTTAATTATCTGATGTATAAAGAAATACTTTCTGGTGTTGGTACCCTCTTGTCCTGCTGGTTTGCTGCATGTGAAATATTGGTCTGGATTTACTTTCTCAACCCCATTCAAAATCTTACATACCTCTATACATTTAAGAACATAAGAATTAGGAGCAGGAGTAGGCCATTCGGCCCCTCGAGCCTGTGCCCCGTCATTCGATAAGATCATGGCTGATCTTCAGACCTAACTCTAATTACCTGCCCTATCCCCATATCCCCTAATCCCTCTGTTTTTCTCTCAGAGACATCAGTTTTCAAGGCTAAAGAATCCTAGCTTGTGTTCGTTTGACCAATACCAGATTGTGGTGCAACTGAAATTTTCTCGGAGACTCAAGGTGGTGAGAAAATGCCTCAGCAACTGTCCCACCACTGGTGGCAGAAAGTTCTTTAACGATTCAGAACAAAAAGGACCAAAAAAAAATTCACCTCCATCCCACAGTCCCTTTGCCTTGCCTCCTTCAAGGCACACGTCAAGACCCTCCTCTTCAAAGGTACATTTGGTCACCCTCCACCCCTCCTGATCCCAACCCACTGCTCGAGTCATAATCCCTGACTGTCCAGCACCTTGGGACATCTTCCTGATGTGAAAGGCGCTATACAAATGTAATTTGTTGTTGTTCCTCAAACAAATAACTTCTGTCAATTTTAATTAAACTACTTGATCATTGCTCAATTTACAATCCTTCTAACGTACAAATGAATGCAATTGCTTCCACATCTCAGCAGACAAACAATGTCACACAAATAAAGAAGTCAAATGTAACAATAAGAACCTTGTCTTTAATTTTCTTTCATGAAATATTTTATTTTTCTTCATGATACAAAAACTTTAAATACAATACAAAACTTGTCCCCCGAGAAAATAGACAAGTATTTTGCACACAAACAGAAGGGGACAAGATCTAGTGCAGGATACAAGTTGAGACACCAGAGACTGAAAGCACAGTACACATCAGTCAAGACAAAGGAAACAAGTATTGGTGTGACAGCTGGCAACCCTTATTGCAAGGATGGCTTATGGCAATGCATTTAGCAACCCCCCTAAAAACCTGAACCTAAAAAAAATTATACCACATTATCGATAATCAAGTAATTAGATTCACTGGAAATACAATACATAAAAAATTTACAGTGCTGAACCGTGATTATATAGTTCTGGAATATGAATTGAATGACTGGCACAAGACAAGTCTCTGGGGTCATCGTTGCTCTAAGCGGAGAGCAGTACAAGACTGTTTAACACTGCTCAGGACGAGAATGACCCCAGTTTACAGGTGCAATGGATCATTTGTTTTAAACAAAAACATAAAATTAACAGACACTTAACAGACATATTGGCTCTTTTTAGTTTTATTAAAAAGAAAAACATCTCAACTTTCACAGACCTTATTTTTTTTTAAGCTGTCTTGTACCGCGGAGCTCAGAGATTGCTATGGCTTGCAAGTGCTTGCTGTCTCTCGTCACGGCTTTACCTAGAAGATGCAACTTCATTTTACTCGTCCTGCGTCACGTCACCATGTGTCTGGGACTTCAAATAGCTCTGCTGCACTGCCTGTTTTAACATAAATCCCAATAATAAAGCTTGTGAACAGCTGTACGATGAAACAATCGTCACGTAATACGTCAGCATGTAAAAGCGTCACACATCTGATGAAACTAACCAAATGCAAATGTCAGTAAGATTGATGAATGAAATAGAAAGCAATGCTGTCCTTCGTGTGCAAGAAAAACTCCATTAACATCCCACAATGAAAGTAATCAGCATCTGTGCGCTTCTAGTGACTAAACAGATTTTTTACGATGTATTTTCGGCAAATAAACAACCTGCTGTAAAACACTGCCATTACTGACGCTTAGGTAAATAATAATAATAATAATAATAATAATCCTTGCATTTGATATAGCGCTTTTCACGTCGGGAGGACGTCCCAAAGCGCTTCACAGAACACACTGTAAAGTGAATTGACTGTATATTTGTGGGCGAACGCGGCAGCCAATTGCGCACAGCAATGTCCCACAAACAGTCGTAGATTGAAAATGACCAATTTATTATTGTTTTTTGTTTTGGAGGGATTATTATTAGGCTCTGTGTGGAGTAAGGAAACTTGCCCAAGGTTTCGCCCTGCCTAAAAGCTTGTTTAAGAAGTTAATTACCACCATGACAATGTGGCTTGGTTTAAATTATGATCGGTTTAAGTTCAGAAAGACAGCAGTTTAAATAGGTCGTTTTCTTTTAAAATTCTCCCCAATTCTGCCCCTATCCTTGCTTTTCTCCCTCAATTGTTTGCTGGGAGTAGGATTTGGGGGGTTAGAAGAAAGAATGTGAATACCCTCTATGGTAAGAGTTGCACAGATGGCTCCTGTTTTCTGCTTGTCTTGATCTAAGCAGCAGTTCTTCACATCTAACAGTATAAGTAATGTTTATACAATATACACTATATTATACACATATATATATATATACACACACATACAATGTATCAGCACCCAGGCTATATTATGTGCCTATTCCCAACAGCCACATTTAGGAGTCCTGTAGCTCAGTGGTTAGAGCGCTCGCTTCACAAGCGAGAGGCCGGGGTTCGATTCCCAGCATGGCAAAACCTTAGGCAAGTTTTCTTACTCCACACACCTGATAATAATCCCTCAAGGAAAAAAAAATAAAATTGGTCACTTTAATCCACAACTGTTTGTAGAACACTGCTGTGCGCAATTGGCTGCCGTATTTCACCCACAAATAATAATAATCCTTGCATTTGATACAGCACTTTTCACGTCTTTTAGATGTCTCAAAGCGCTTCACAGAATATGCTGTAAAGTGAATTGACTGTATATCTGTGGGCAAAACAGTCAATTCACTTTACAGTATATGCTGTGAAGCACTTTGAGACGTCTAGAAGACATGAAAAGGACTATATCAAAGTGCAAGAATTATTATTATCATTTCCAGCAGGAAGCTGGATAGTATCAGACTATAAACCTTTATTTCTTCCTGAACCCAGGAATGCTGACCGCTGTACTGCCATCAGCACCTGGAAAAAGAATCGATGTACAAGATGGGATGAAAACTGGGAACCCCACCCTTTCCCCCCCCTCCACCCCACCACTTGCAGCCAACTGCATCATGCATTTATACTCTAAGCCCCACCAGGATGTGATATTCATTCATAATAATACTTGCATTTGCTTGCATTTGATATGCTAACCTTAACATGTCGTTGAGACATATCAAAGATAATTGTATTTGGACGTACAAGCACAAAATTCAGTAAAAATGTTTGTCTCTATTCAGACGTCCAAAGGATCAGTGTGTGAGCGCCATCATTTTCACAGCAGATTATGATCACCATTTTTGGTGCAACATCTTCCGTAACATGGATGGAGCGAGGTGAAATGCATCTCTGACATCTTGATTCAGCTCCTCATTAGTCTCCTATTGCTGTTTTGTAAAAGGGGGTAAACAGGACTTTGTGTGCACCACAGGCCGAGCCTATCCTACCTTTCTTCCTCTGAGGATGCTTCTCTTCTCACATGGCTTGATTGGAAATTAACTGCATCCCATGAAATCCCATCATTTGCAAAATTGAGCAAGCTAGAAGCAAAAACAAGCCACTTGGCTCCACTCCTGGTACCTAATTAAGAGCATTCACTGCAGGGTTGTGGCAAGGATCACACTGCCCTCCGATGTAAGTGCCAAATTCCTTGCTGGAAAACACAGTGCATTCCGCCTCACAAAGTTCCCATTTTGGAAAATGTCAAACTTCTGCATTAAAGTCTATAATCCTTGCATTTGATAGCGCCTTATCACGTCGTTGAGATGTCTCAAAGCGCTTCACAGAATAAACTGTCAAGTGTAGCAATGCTAATAAGATGACTGTATATTTTGTTGGCGAAACACGGCAGGCAATTGTGCACAGCAGCGTCCCGTCGTGGATTCAGTGACCAAATTATTATTGTTTTTGAAGAGATTGTCACCCCCAGAAAAGTGATCCGCCATTCGACTAACAACCGGATTCCTACTTACTGTTCGGTAAACAGAGGTGTGTGGAGTAAGGAAATCTGCTTAAGGTTTCGTCCTGCCCAAAAATCTGCCCTGCCCAGGTCCTCTCGCTATTCTGAATCATTGACAGCAGCCCCACAGAGCAACGAAGCCCAAGCATTTGCGACACATTTAAGAACTTTTTCAAAACAAACCTCTTAAAAATACACAGAATTTTAAGTCGATCGTTTGTTTAATCCTTTGTCCAAAGAACACTAAATGTTTCATTCCACCATGAAATTAACAGCCAGAGATTATTGGAAAAGATAAAAGTAACCCAAAACTGGGTTCAAGCATTTGTCAAAATTTTACTCTGCAGTTTTATACTTCGAACAAGTTATCAGTTTGCAGTCGAGGGACTTTATTAGAATTGTTAAAATATTTCTTAGTGCATTAAGTGAAGTTAAGAATATCCCCAGCATTCTTCTTCTAATTTCTCACAAGAACCAAATGCACTTTTATGAAATTCACTACACTCAAAACTACATAAGCTAGCAAACTATCCAAACATTGTTACACCGATGTAAACAGTTGCTCCAGAAACTGCTTTGATTATCTATTCAATGGTTAATTTGTGCATTTCAAGGAAAGAGCGTTCATACTAAAGTCATATTCTTTACTACAAGATTACAAAGTGTTCGATCATTTTGAAATCACAAGCATTGTAAGTGTATAGTTCCACATTAAAACCCGCTGCTTTCTGATTCGCTTACAGCACAAGATGTAAATGATAGCTTTAGATCTTTTAAGGTCTAAGCGTTTGTGTTCTGATGATCTATCAAATTGAGTTTGGATGAGGAGCAATATCAGCATTAAGCCTTGGCAGAAAAAGGGCATTGTTCTAAATGATTTGCTTGACTGCTGGCATGGTCCAGTGAAATTGGCACTTGCCAAGTGTAAAACGCATTCACAAGCCATTCTAATTATAATAATCCTTGCATTTGACACAGTGCCTTATCACATCTTTGAGAGGTCTCAAAGCGCTTCACAGAATATACTGTAAAGTGAATTGACTATATTTTGTGGGCGAAACACTGCAGCCAATTTGCGCACAGCAGTTTTTCACAAACAGTCATGGATTGAAGTGACAAATTTATTATTTTTAAGGAATTTGATATAGCGCCTTAGCGATGTAGCGCATTTGATATAGTGCCTTATCACATCTTCGAGACGTCTCACAGCGCTTCACAGAATATATTCATAGAATCATAGAATCGCACAGCACAAAAAGAGGCCATTCGGCCCATCATGTCTGTACCGTCTCTTTAAGAAGAGCAATGTAATGCCAATCCCACTCCCCAGCCCTTTCCCCATAACTCTGCAAACCCGTCCTCCTCAAATACCCGTCCACCGCGTTTTTAAAAGTAGTTATTGAATCAGCCTCAACCGCCCTTTCAGGCAATGCGTTCCAGATTCGAACAACTCGCTGCGTGAAAAAATTCCTTCTCACCTCCCCTCGGCTTCTTTTAGATACTATTTTGAATCTACGACCTCGAGTTACCGACACACCCACCAGTGGAAACAGTTTTTCCCTTTCTAACCTATCAAATCCCCTCATGATTTTGAAGACCTCTATTAGGTCTCCTCGTAACCTTCTCTGCTCCAATGAGAATAATCCCGGCCTCTCTCACCTTTCCTCATCATCAAAGTCCCTCATTCCTGGTACCATTCTTGTAAATCTCCTCTGCACCCTTTCCAATGCCTTAACATCCTTCCTATATTGTAAGTGAATTGTATATATTGTAATTGTAAAGCGTGCAAAGCAGTGTCCCGCAAACAGCCGTAGATTAAGTGACCAAATTATCATCGTCTAAGCAGCAATGAAAATAGAAAGCTTTTATAGCATGGTGCGCGACCAGGTTTGCATTTACCTGTCTTGTCCTGTGATTTCTTTGCCTTCTTCTGCCTTTGCTTCATTTTCCTGGTATCTGCCAGTGACGCGTCGGTCCATGCACTACCCGAATTGTCACTCTCACTGTCTTTACTTGTAACCTCGCCCTCCCCGGTCTCATCAGATATGTTCTCCTCCTGGATAGGGCTCATGCTTCTTTTGCCCCCAGTAGGATTTGTTCTGAAGTAAATCAGATTTGAAAAAAAATTACACAAAATGAATTATTTGTTTGGTCAGCCGGATGTCTGACACTGAGCTTACGAGTATCCAAACTAAACTGAGTTCTATATATTCCATTTATACATGGAAATTCCCTGAGATATTTATTGGAATGGATTGTGCACTCTCTGGTTGAAGAGAGCAAGGAGGAGAATACTGCTTATCTAATTCCGGAAAATACTAGGCGTAAACCCCAGAGTGTGTTTTGGAGTACTGCTGAGATCTAGCCAGCTAAAACCACATAGCTTCCCATTGAGAGCACTGTCTGGCAAGCTTTCCTGCTGCTTGTTCAGCTAGGACCACCCTACCCGTTAGGGCTGTAGCTTGCAGGGTTAAAAGAAGCTGAGTGGGAGGATTCCCTGCCCCCAGTGACCGGTCTGCCTTTCCAAGTCTTCCGATGAGCCAGGCTGCCTTAGAAAACTGCACACCTGCCTAGTTCAGAAACTGGAGTACAAAGACCACTGCAGAGGGCTGGCTTGATTCAGACATGTTACCCTGGAGCCAGTTCAGTTCCAAGGAGGCCCTGCTTAACCCCCCCGACCACCCAAAAGGATAGCCACAAGTTGGTTATTTGGCATCCGACAATCACAAGTGTGACCCTTCACCTGATGGATGGGTGGTATCATAAGGGATTACTAACCCCTGGGATAACCAGAGGCGAGTGGAGTGAAGAAACTTGCCTAACGTTTCGTCCCACTCGGGAATCTCAGTTCCAAGCAAGGTTTTGCTGATGGCATATTGAAGGACGGCACCAAATGAAGTTGCTAAAATGTATTGAAAGAAGTTGCAGGACCCCTGTATAATAAGTGAGCCCAGATATACAGTTTCAGTTCAATTCAGTGAACCACTTCAGAGCTAAATCTGCTTTAGGGTATTCAATTAAGAAATGTTACGGAGCTTAAAAAAGTTTTGCTACTGACAGTTAATGTTACACTATGCGTATAAAAGGCTTAAGCACAGATGAGACAATATACCTTTCAGCAGCTAATTACACAAAGCTAGCAGCAAACACATCCCATAAATTTAGGGCATGACTGGTGTAATTGTAGCTTAGTGGTTCCTTAATGCCGGAAGATCATATGATGAGCATTGTGCTGGCAATAGTCTGCAACAAAGGTAACTGTCGATAGATATTGCTGACAAGGCAGATACCATTGGTGCATAATTTTGATTCTTGTGAATACATTTGTTCAAATGTTTCAGCTAGAAATCGCACAAGAGCTATTGACTGCTGCTATATTTTTCTGACGTGTTAAAAAAAGTTCAGACTTTTTCTGTTTAAATCAACTGAGTTATAATAATATCCTTGCATTTGATATAGTGTCTTATCATGTCATTGAGACTTCTCATCTTCAAGCCGTCTCAAAGCGCTTCACAGAATATACTGTAATATGAATTGACTTGTTTATTTTGTGGGCAAAACGCGGCAGCCAATTGCGCACAGCAGTGTCCCACAAACAGTCACGGATTGAGAGACAATTTTTTAAAAGAAATTAGAGGCAGTATCCAGCTACCTCATGTGCCATTTTCATAACCTTTGTAATTTGATGTGATGTCTAGTGTCAAACATGTCAAAGCACTTCACAGGGAATTCTGTGTAAAACATAGTGACTGCTGTAGGCAATTACAAATAATCTGTACCCAATAAATTTCCACAAACACACACACCATGAAGTATCATCAACAACAACAAAATGACATTTATACAGCACCTTTCATGTCAGGACAACCCAAGCAGCATGGATTATGGGTGCAGTCTGCTGCCCAAATACTTACTTGCTGAAATCAAACATCTGGCTAAGATAAGGTTGTGGGGTGTACTGAGTTTTCAGCCTCTTCCTCTCCACTTCTTTCCAGCTTTCTTCAGTCCACTTGCGCTTGATTTGTTTCTCTTCCTGCTTTTTCTCCACGTATTCTGCATACGTCTGGATACGGTAGCTCTCTGCATACTTACTGGTGTTCACAGCTGCACAGAGAAAGATTAGGGAATTAGAATGGTTAACCCTTACTTTTTTTTTAAATCTTACCATTTTGGGGCATTAGGACTTTTACACCTAAGTAAAAACAATATGGGGACAATGTTAAGTGCATAAAGCCTTTACTGAATTACAATGCTCAATGTCAACAAAAGGAAAGCGTTTCTCTCTTTAAAAACTTCATTTTTCCTGAGCATCTAAAACAAAATAGTTCACTTCGGATTATGGTTCAGGTTGAAGATCCGTGGTCCTACTGCCCTCCTCTCCTCCTGAGAGTCCTACCAAAGAGATACATATCCATGTTGACTTGTATCCCTTCACACAAGGGCACCATCCTACCTCTCTGACTTGCTTTCCCCCACTCCACTACCTCCGCTCGGCTGGCTCTGGCTTCCTACTTGTCCCTCCGCTCCACCATCGACGATCGCGCTTTCAGCCACTACTCCACGAAGCTTTGGAGCTCTCTCCCTCAATCCTCCGCCTTGCTTTCTCCTTCCCCTCTTTCAGATCACAACTGAAGAGAAACCGTCCTCTTCAACCGTGGTTACGGTTACCTCTTCCCTTATCCCCCACGCTCAGTGTCAGGCTCTACCACTATCAAGTGCCACTCCGAGACGCTGCCCCGTGTGAAAGGCGCTACATAAATGTAAGTTGTAGTTGACAACCTGTCCGCTCACTCAATGTAGATTCTGCACTACTGGCAACACAGTTCAAAAGATACATGGGGCAAAATAGCAAAGTCTCTTCTGTGAAAAGAAGGTCTTAAACTGGCAGCACATGCCCACAAGTCATTTTACAGGTCCAAACCAACCAATCAGTTGCTACTATATATTATATATAAATAATAAATGAAGGAGGTTTAAAAAGTATTTTTATTACTGTATACTCTACAATTTACCAACAAGCCTTAGAGCTGAAGATTGTAGTTTGCAGCTCTCTCCTTTTGATGCACAAGTCAAGCCTCAGCTCAGCGCCACAACGTTCCTGGATGAATCAGCATGTTTCTCCGACTATTCATCGCACACTTGTCTCATCGTGATTTCAATCTCTGAAGCATAGTCTTCGTAGGATTCTACAGCACAGAAGGAGGCCATTCAGCCCATCGTGCCTGTGCCGGCTCTTTGAAAGACCTATCTCTTTCCCCATAGCCTGGCAAATGTTTTCTTTTCAATTAAATATCCAATTCCCTTTTTGAAACTTATTGAATCTGTTTGCACCACCCTTTCAGGCAGTGCATTCCAGATCATAACAACTCGCTGTGTGTAAAAAGATTTCTCCTCATCTCCCCTCTAGTTTTTTTGCCAATTATCTTAAATTTGTGTCCTTTGGTTACCAACCCACCCGCCAATGGAAACAGTTTCTCGTTACTTTCTTGTTCTGAAAGGAGCAACTTTAATGCTCTCTTCAGTGATAATCTTTTTTGATCAGCACGATCATTTTCATTTTGACATTCAAAGTTTTGCTCAACAAGTAAAAAGAAATGGTCGGGAAGGAAAAACATAACAAGGCACGTGTTGTTGATTTTTTCCCTGGAGAGGTACTGTGACAAAGTTCACCAGTTACCAACCCAGTTGAACTCAACGGCCTCAAAGAGAAAACTGGATGGGAAACAATAAAAGAAGCTGCTTTCAACCAAATCAGGACATAAACTCCTGCATAGTGTGGTGTGTTTATGGACGCTGAAAACGAGGTTGAAAAGCAGTTACTGTCAATCAGGCACTGCGTTTCCTCCCACCGCTGTCTATTTTGCACTCATGCCATCAGTTCAGTGTTGGCTTCCACCTCTTACCTCCAAACGTCCCTCTCCCTCCCACTCTGCATAAAAGCCCAAATTTATCCGGCACTCAAGAACCAAATCTGTGTTTTGGGGGAAGCTCTTATAATAATAATAATAATAATAATCCTTGCATTTGATATAGCGCTTTTCACGTCGGGAGGACGTCCCAAAGCGCTTCACAGAATATACTGTAAAGTGAATTGACTGTATATTTGTGGGCGAACGCGGCAGCCAATTGCGCACAGCAATGTCCCACAAACAGTCGTAGATTGAAAATGACCAATTTATTATTGTTTTGGGTTTTTTGGAGGGATTATTATTAGGCGTGTGGAGTAAGGAAACTTGCCCAAGGTTTCGCCCTGCCTGGAATTGAACTCAGGTCTCTCGCTTGCAAAGCGAGTGCTCTAACCACTGAGCTACAGGACTCTTCTAACAATTGCCATTCCTGGGCATAATAATAATAATCCTTGCATTTGATATAGCGCCTTATCACATCTTCTGGACGTCTCAAAGCGCTTCACAGAATATACTGTAAAAAGGTTGGGTTATCAAAGTGGTGAAGTGTTCCTTACAGCTGGTCTCCATTAAATACAATGGACTTTCCCAATGGCCCACTTGGTAAAGCTACTGCCCAGAGGAACAAGAAATATGTTTCATTACAATGTCACATGAATTTGCTGACCTTGGCTAGAGCAGTAATAGGCATCACTATGCTGCAGACAGGTCAATGCTTTCAATAGTACTGTTAGCATTGGACTGAGTTTGTGATTTCTCCTCCACCCTCCTTCCCGCTGGCAAATGGTTGAGCAGGTTGCTGATACTCACTGGTCAGGCTCACTCACACATGAAGAACAGGCACCTGCATGATTACAAGAGACGGGCAGAAATACTGTAGGCATTTTCTGGAGAGTTACAAAGCAAACCAAAAAGCCGAGTGGAAACATTATCCTCATCTTGCATTTACAAGACTCATGACCCAAAAGGCAAGACAATAGGAAAATGGTGGAAAAGACCAGGAGGTGAAGAGAGAGACCAACTGACTTCCTGAATTACTTACTCAAAATAAAAGAATCAACATTTTTGTATTGTGGTTAAGTTTTGAAAACCGCATCTGGTTTACTTTGAAGTTCTTCGCTATTGAAACAAATACAGCATCAGTGGTGATAATGAAGACCAAACTGGATGACCAGCATATGACTGTTGACCAAGCTTGGCGAACATTATTCAGCATACAGCCCTTGTAGGAATTTCTCTAAGTCAACAAATCACCCCCAACCCTGCAGTTACAACATATGATTTAGAGGGAAGGAATTTATGAAGCGATACTCAGTAACTGACTCGCTGCTGCCCTTTCAAGTTGAAATTCAACCCCTTTTAGGAGAATGTTCAACACTTTTTGAACCAGCCTGGAATTGACTGGTGCACACTATCAGCTATGATAATCATGGCACTTTTAAACCTTTATTATACTCTTATTTAAGATGCAAAATTCCTTTTATCTAATGTTTCCCATTCTGTGGTATTAAATGAAGCCTTTCAACAACCCCCTTCCCCCCACACCCCCATCAGATCTGTACCACTTCCATAAGACCATAAAACCATAAGACGGACGAGCAGGAGCAGACAATTCGGCCCCTTGAGCCTGCCCCGCTATTTAATAAGATCATGGTTGATCTAACCTAATTCAATTTACCAGCCCTAACCCCATATCCCTTAATCCCTCTATCCTTTAGAAATCTATCCACCTCAGTCTTGAATATGTTCAAGGACTGAGCATCCACAGCCTTCTGGGGTAGAGAATTCCACAAATTCACTACCCTCTGAGTGAAGAAATGTTTCCTCAACTCAGTTCGAAAAGGTTGACCCTTAATCTTGAGGTAATGACCCCTAGTTTTAGATTCTCCAACCAGAGGAAAACTAACACTACCCAGTCTCACGGTATCTACCCTGTCAAGACCCTTAAGAATCTTATAGGTTTCTATAAGATCACCCCTAATTCTTCTGTATTCTAGAGAATATAGGCCTAGTTTACTCAACCTCTCCTCATAGGTCAACCCCCTCATCCCAGGAACCAACCTCGTTAATCTACGCTGCACCCCCTCTAAGCCGAGTATGTCCTTTCTTAAATAAGGAGACCAAAAATGCACACAATATTCTAGGTGAGGTCTCACCAAGGCCTTATACAACTGCAGCAAGACTGCCCTACTCTTGTACTCTTAACCCTTTTGCAACGAATGCCAACATGGCATTAGCCTTCCTAGTTGTTTGCTGTACCTACAAACTAACTTTTTGTGACTGGTGTACAAGGACACCCAAATCCCTCTGAAAACTAACACTACCCAGTCTCTCCCCCTCCAGAAAATAATCCGGTTTTCTATTTTTACTACCTAGGTGAATAACTTCACACTTCCCCACGTTATACTCCATCTGCCACCTTCTAGCCCACTCACCTAACCTGTCTATTTCCCTTTGCATTCATTGTGTGTCATCCTCACAGCTTACTCTCCCACCTATCTTCGTATCATCTGCGAATTTTGATATGTTAAGTTCTATTTCCTCATCTAAATCATTGATATAGACTGTAAAGAATTGAGGCCCAAGCACCGATCCTTGTAGTACTCCACTAGTCATATCCTGCCAATCTGAGAAGGACCTGTTTATCCCTACTCTCTGTTTTCTTCCTGTTAGCCACTCTCCAATCCATACTAATATATTACCTTTAATTCCATAGGCTCTAATCTTATGCAACAGCCTTTTATGTGGCACCTTGTCGAATGGCTTCTGGAAATCCAAATACACCACATCTACCGGTTCCCCCCTATCTAACCTGCTAGTTACATCCTCAAAAAACTATAAGATTTGTTAAGCATGATTAATCTTTCGTAAAGCCATGTTGACTCTGTATAATCATGTTCTAATTTTCGAAGTACCCCACAACGACGTCCCTAATTAAGGACTCTAGAATTTTCCCTACCACCGATGTCAGACTAACTGATCTGTTGTTCCCCATTTTTTGTCTCCCACCCTTCTTAAATATTGGCGTTAGGTTTGCGACCTTCCAATCACTGGGAATCATTCCAGAATCCAGGAAAAATTTTGAAGATCAAAAACAAAGCATCCACTATTTCTGCAGCCACCTCTTTTAAAACTCCTAGATGCAGGCCATTAGGTGCAGGGGATTTATTAGTTTTTAATCCTATCAATTTCTCCAGTACTATTGGTTTACTAATGTTCATTTCTTTAAGTTCCTCACTAACATTAGCCTCCAGGTTCCCCTCTATTTTCGGTAAGTTTTCAGTGTCCTCTAATGTGAAGACAGAAGCAAAATAATTGTTTAATGACTCTGCTATTTCTTTATTTTCCATTATAATTTCTCATGTCTCTGCCTGCAATGGACCCACATTCACTTTTGATAAGTCTCTTCCTCTTTATGTACTTGTAAAAACTCTTACAATCTGTCTTTATGTTCCTAGCTAGTTTACCCTCATATTCCATTTTCTCCCTTTTAATTCAAGATTGAATACTGCCAAGATTAAAACCTGCAGAAATAAAACAGCTATACTTTAAAAAGTCTGTAATTTATACTGGGGAAGCTTTCCAGCCATCGATGAATTCATCAAATGCAAATGCTCGCTCGCAAAACTTTTAAACAATATCCTATAAATATAATTAAACCATGAAAAGAAGAACAAGCTATGGCCTTTCTTACAAGCCTCCCTGGTCTCCTTTAGGGCCAAGCACTACTGTACCTGAAATATTTTGCCCACAAAATATTCTTTCAATTCACTTTACAGTATATTCTGTGAAGCAGTTTGAGATGGCTGAAGATGTAATAAGGCGCTATGTCAAATGCAAGAATTATTATTATTAGAAACAGCAGGTGGCACAAATATTAATGATCCTTGAATTTGATATAGTGCCTATTACATTCTTGAGATGTCTCAAAGCGCTTCACAGAATATACTGTAGAGTGAATTGACTATTTGATGGGCGAAACGCAACAGCCAAATGCACACAGAGGTGTCCCACAAACAGTCGTGGATTGAGTGACCAACTTTACCCCTGGACCTGTACGGTTTAACAATTGCAATGAAAGCTGCTTGGGATATTGAATGTTTCTTTCTCCAAACAATCTTCTGTTTATTCTCTATGTTGTGCACCTAATAAAAATGCTTGAAATTTATACCTCAGATCCATTTGAATTTCTTTGGCTTCAAACATTAAGCACAGAAAACTTTTCAACGATAATGTATTTGTGAAGAGCCAAAGCTTCAGCTTGTACTATTTTTAGAAATCTGTCTTGTGCTTCCACACTTTCCTGGCGTGCAGCTTATACATTAATATTACTTGCATTTGAGATAGCGCCTTATCACATCGTCGAGAAGTTTCAAAGCACTTCTTAGCGTTTTACTGTGAAGTATAGTGACTGTGTTTGTAGGCAAACACAGCCGCCAATTTGTGTAAGCAATGTCCCACAAACAAGCCATGAAATTGAATGATCAATTTTGTCTGGAGGATTGTTGGCCAGGACACCCACAAGGATGAAAAATAACGCTGATCTATCACTAAAATGTGAATTGCTGTTCCACTAACTGCTCAACAGCCACTGCACTTTTGCGGAACACTGACTGTGTCGCAGAATGAGACTCAACTTTGTCAGCCAATAGATCTCAGGAGCAGAGCAGAGGCAACAACCCAAGGCAGACTCCCTTATGGCTACATGATCACACCTGCCCAGATATCTGTTTAGACCAGAGTGATTCAGTAGACCCTACGGCATGTACCAGTCATCACTGCTGCCACTCCTTGCTGATTAATCCAGCAACTGAACTACTCTTGCTCCTTTGGAAGCTCTCTATATACGTGTGGCTGTTTTCCAACATATACTCTATATATTCAGGTTCACTGGATCATGCTGAGGCCTTCAGCTAAGACCTAGACAGCCAAGGTTGTTTCCTATGTTACCCTCCACATGTCAAAGAATCCCTGCCCAGAAGCAATCTGGGAATAATGGTCATCTTCCAAAGGTCAAGGCTTGTGAAATGAAACGCCTTCCCACAGCACCATCTTTATAACAGAACCAGGACAGAGCTAGCACAAACAAGCTCTCTTACTCCTTCCAAAGGCTTTTTCCTCCTCAGACAACTGCAGTGCAGAAGCAATCAACTATGCTAACTTTCATTTTGACTTCTAAGGGACTTGGAACTTGAATAGTCCATCTTAGCTGCAACTGCTGCGTTTCCTACAAAATACACAGTATAGTTTTGTTCACTTTACATAAGAGCTTGGACATCCCCCTAAAGTGAAAGGTGCTACATCAAATGCAAGGATTTTTATTATATTAAATGACGAGATCAGTGGATGAAAATGTATCTTGGCATTCTGATAACTTCAGTGTAGAGCAAAGATCAATTTGCACTTCTATAGTTCCTTTCAGGGGAAGGTTTGAAAGCGCTTCACAAAGATTGAGTGGGGAGCTGAACTGGGAAAGACAGACAGACAGACAGAAAGTTGGCCAAAGACTCAATTAAAGAGACAGGCTTTTAAGATGGATTTTGAAGGTAGAGAATAAGAGGGAGAGAGGGAGATGAGATGGAAGGAACTCAGAAGAGAGCTTCAGATGGTGGGTGCACAATGGCAGAAAGCAACAAAACACAACAGAACACAAGTTCTACCAAGGAGGCATGGGCATGAATGCATAACAGAGATACTGAGATGTCCTGCAACAAGTTGAAAAGTTTAGTAATTTCTCAATCAAAGGGAAAAGATCAAGGATAAATAAACTTTACAGCTAATTGCCCTGAACTATTACAGAAATATTTATCCATATTTAGGAGTGTAACAAAGCCACCTTAAGGCTTCAAAGACAGTCAGAGAGAAGCCTCAAAACCTGATGAATGTGGTGGTCACTGTGGAAAATTCACGAGTGCTGGAATTCCAGGTCAAGCTTATAACACAAATCTGTCTTGGGAAAGGCAAGATCAGAGCCAGAAGAGGAATAAAAATCAGCTGCAGGAACAATGACAACCAGCAAAACAAGAAACAGTCTGGAATGAGAGCTTATAAAGCTGAATTCTCAGTCTAAAAGGCCCACAGAAACAGATGGCATTGCAAGCCTAACTGCATCCCAACAGTCATGCACTAGTAATTTGCAGCATAGTGTGAGTTCCAGTAGCCACAGCAAATTTGAATTTTATTCAAATAGCTACATGTCTGACCATGACACAACCACAACCACTACAAACACTGTGCATGTTCTTTTAATTTCAGAGGCTTTATAAATTGGCTACTTGAGACATAGAACGCAGTGGTGAAACTGCTATCTTTCACGATAGGATCATTTATGGAGCCACTGGAGATGTGAGTAGACCAAGTGCAAGAGGAAATTGTGCAGACAAGTGTTAATTATGTGATAGGATTACTAAACGGATGTGGGCTTGCTAAAAATAAAATTTGCTCCAATATAAGACAGTAATGGTCACATGATAAGGTTTTAGGATTCAGAACAATGAGCCTCTATTTAAGAAATCTCTTTGCCACAAAATAGATGGAAGATCACTCTCAAAAAGAAGAGAGGGTTAAAGTTCCATGAACAGCAAGAGCTATTTAATATTCACCTTCTGATTGGATGCACAATCTACTCAAAAAGCAGGAAATGTGTTGCAATAGTGTGCAGGGTGGCAAAGGGAAGAAGTAAAGGAAGAAGTGCGACAGAAGTAATCCCATGCAGCATGAAAGGCTATTATTATTATTATTTATACTGAGCCATATTTTATATGTTACAGTGAATTATAGGCTCACGGTCAAGTATTTGCGAGGTGTTATGCGCATAGTGCTCCATATTCTGTTAAAAGGCCTAAGTAGCCGGGCAGTGCTGGTTTCGGCAAAGGATACTGATGTCTCCCAGCTAAACATAAAAATTCTGTGGCTCAAAATAGTTTGTTGAACAACATGACACCAGAGAATTAAGCACAAGCCAACAGTCACCAAGGCTTCAGTCTTTGAGGATGAAGGCTTAATAACAGATGCACATTTGGCGGACATATCATAAAACACTTGTACGATGCCATCATAACAGTGAATGGGCCCATTTACAGTGGCAGAAACCTGGTGAGTTTGCAGTTTGACAAAGGTTACATCATGCAAAGATGTGTCAATCACTTTAACCACGTATAGAAATGTCTACAAGAGGTCAAAGTGCAAGCAGCGAACAAAACCTCACAAATTATGAAATCAGAAAAGATTACAAGAAAAATAAACCAGATGTTATGAAAATACACTAATGATTTCAAGCTACAATTGACAATAAGCTGCTTTGTGTAATAGAAAAAGTAATTTTTTTCAGTATTATACTTTAATTTTGCATCTTAGAATTTCCAGAAAGCGAGATATCTGTGAACTCATAAAACAGAAATGCAATACTAATCCAATCTCTCAATTGTCTACAGATTAACGTTAATTTATTGATATGGTGAATGGAAGCAAAATAATTATTTACATTTAAACATAGCATCTATAATGTCAAAATGTGCGTTGCAGCAATTACTGTTAAATATAAATGACTTGTGTATATCTGGGCAATCGCAGAAGCAAATTTGCAGATTGCAATGTCCCACAAACAGCCAAGGGAAGTGAATGATCAATGTAATATTTCTAGCCACAATACTGGGAGAATCTCCCAAATCGAGCAGAGATTGTTGGAAATCTCCCATCTGTAAAGTTTGGGCAGTCTCAACTTAGTTTTTAAAATCACGGAAGCACCACCCAAACTGCACCTTTGTACCAGTTACTACTGAATTAGCAGGTAACCTCACTCAGGACTACACAATTTGATGTGTAGGAAAGGTAGTTATGCTGGGACATGGAGACACTTCTTCTTGAGGCAGAGATTCACTGCTTTACTCTAAATCTAGGCTGTACTTAATGTAAGAAGGTTTAATTTCCCAACATTACTACCAACAACTTGCATTTATATAGTGCCTCTCACAAATGGTAGCGTCCCAGAACCCTCAACAGTATTGGAGGACAACCCTAAGTTGGGGGGAGGTGACCGTAGACACGGTCGACTAAGCACTTCAATCACTTTGATGAGCAGAAAGTGCATTAAAACATTGTGAAGGGTTTCCATTCTAGCTTTATTAACTGGAAGTATTGAACTTGGTCTGGAGCGCAGATAAACAAGTTTGTGAAACAATTTTCTGTTGCGCCTTGAAAACAACTGAAATTAGTCTTTGGAGATAACTGGTAGCAGTAGTAATTTGAACAGACAGATAAGAAGCAAGTCTCAGAAACACAACATGGGGAAAAAAAACATTTCCAACACAGACTCATTTCCTCAGTTCTTTGTCAACTAATTTGTAGGGTGCTGTAGTATCACAAGCCAGTAAACAAGTAAAGTGAATCAAATATTAATCATTTCTCTCTCGTTCTCTGCAGTTTTAACCCGGGTGGCAGAAGGGAAAGAGGACTCAGACAAATTCAGAAAAATGTGCAGGGTGGGGTTCAGCCGACATGCAGCTGGCTTTGCTGATACACTTTTTTTTCTTTTTAAGGTTCAATGTCAGTTGAACATCTCTGTGCCTTGTGTGCATGTGCGTTAGCTGGCTGTAATCCTGAAACAGTGAAGATTTGTGCCACATTATACAATGAGCAACAGTATAACACTATTACTGCATTTACAAATCATTGCCCTTGTACTTACTGTTTGAGAGTGCAGCAGAAAACAAATCAATCAGGAAGCACTTGTCAGGAATTAGATAATTTATGATGAAGTACTTTTTTCCTCAGCTCCCATTTCATGTAATTGACCCAGAACTGGGAATATTTGCTGGCCATGACTGGACTTCCATCAAAATTAGTGATAAATCTTGCATCAGTTTCCTTGAACCTTTATCCTTTAGGCTTTAAGTCTTTTTAAAAAAAGCAGCACCAGACATTGTTTTTAAAATTAACTGTACCGAGTGGTATACACATTGCAATGGGGAACCAACATATTGTCACCCATTAGCTTGACAAAGTATTGAAAAAGTACACGTTGTTGGGTCTGAATTCTCAACCAAAATACATTTCATGGTTTTAATTTGATCTAATCTGGATTCCCCCCCTTTGAAGGTTCATGCTTGGTTTTAAAGGTTTTGCTTCAGGTTGCTACAATCCAAGGCACTTGACTTGTAAAGGTTTAATTAATGTGGTATCCCAAAGTAGAAGAGCAGCTATAAAGAGGGGAGTGATAAGATGATGCTTTCCATTTGAAAGGTGCAGGTCCATTTGATGCAGTACACCAACCGTAAGCAAATATTTGTAAACAACAACAAAATTACATTTGTATACCGCATTTCATGTCAAGAAGACGTCCCAAGGCACTGGACAATTAGTGTTTCAGACCCGAGCTGAGGATCGGGAACAGGGGGGGTGATGGGAGGGGGGGGGAGGAGAAAGGAGGGTGACCGAAGGCACGGATGAAGAGGAAGGTCTTGAGAGGGGTCTTGAAGGAGACAAGGGAGGGTGTGAGCCGGAGGGACTGCCGGATGGAGTTCGAGGATCAGGGCAGAGTGGCTGAAGACCCACCCACCAATGGTGGGGCGGGCGAGGGACGTGAAGCAGGCGGGCAGTGGAGGCGGGCAGGTTGGTAGGGGGTCGCATAGGGGGGTGCAAGACCATGGATGGAATGCTTTGAGGTTGAATTGTATCCTCTGTGTGATACAACTCTTCCCTTCACAAGCTGCAGATCATCCAAAACTCTGCAGCTCATGTACTCTCGTGCACCAGGCTCCGTGACCCCATCACTCCCAGCCTCACCCGACCCCCCTGGCTCCCCATCCCCCAGAGGATCGAGTTCAAGATGCTCGTCCTCACCTTTAAGGCCATCCTTGGCCTTGTCCCCTCCTACCTCTCTGACCTGCTGACTCCCTACCAATCTGCCCGCTCCCTCCGTTCAGTGGGCTTCGGCCTACTCCATGCCTCCCCCCCCCGACCCACCCTCCCATCGGTGGCCAGGCTTTTAGCCTCTCTGCCCCACGCTCTGGAACACTACCCCACAATCCATTCCCCTCGCTTCCTTCAAGGTCAGTCTCAAGACCTTTCTCTTCGACCGTGCCTCACTGCCTTCCATCACCCTTACACCACCCCTCCCCCATGCTCGGGCCCCGACACTTGACTGTTCAGCGCTTTGGACGTCCTCCCAACGTGAAAGGCGCTCTATAAATGTAATTTTGTTATTATTGTTGTTGTGATGGGAAACCAGTGGAGTTGGGCGAGGATGGAGGTGATAGGGTTGCGGAGCCTGGTGCAGGAGGATACGGGCTGCAGAGTTTTGGATAATCTGCAACCTATGGAGGGAGGAGTTGGCATTATTGCCTGTAGAGCTATGCAAGTAGTTAACACTGGGCAAAGAACATTTTGTTCTTCCCAGTACTGACTAAACCAGCAGTGATCAATGCCTCCAGCATTTACTTCATTGTACACTTTGATGTTAATGGTCCTTGTGTACAGTGGACAACATTTCCATTCAGCATGGAGGAGATGAGACTGAAACTGTTTAATTTCATTAAAGATGTACTACACAATAAATTCTATAAAATTCTTAGCAACGATTTTAGTTTTGAGAATCTGATCTTGTATGCTTAAGTTTGCAAATGCACACATACCAATCAATAAGCCTCAAATTTTCTTGCAGTAATGTTTGAGTTTCCAGTCACCTGTAAAGCACTTTGACACTATCTCCCAGTGAGAAAGGTGCTATATAAAACACAAATTGCTGTGTTACCATATATACACTTCATCAAATGGACTTGAGAGTTTAGAATGGTGACTCCATCTGGTGACTCCCCTCATTGCTGCTCTCTCTCTACTTTGAGGCACCAATGAAACCTTTTCAAATAGCACCATCTAATGTCATTCATTGTCGTCACCAAACCTAGTTATGATATTGGCCTTTCCTGTTTCAAAAGGGCTTGAGCTACAGGTATTTTATCTCCTTCTGCCCAGCACCTTGGTATAACAGAAAACAAATCAAACTTTTTGCTTAATCTGTAAGCATTTTGTTAAGTCTTTGCTTAAGAAAATTATTTTCATCATATCGAGCACTCCAGTTACCATTAAAACCTGGCACACAAGTCATAGTTTTGAACTTACTTTTTATATTCGCAATTACCTCCTTGGCTGCATTGTCCCTGTCCACCATGAAATCGATCTCTGAATACAGTCAGTGTTCAATATACTTCAAGCCTCCTCATCTCCTCAGAAATATCATTAAGCTTTGTTTTAATAAAGTAAGAGCCTAAGATGTTCTAATTTATCCCTGAGGGTGGAATTCAAATCTCTGGTTAAACTAGAAAAGTTAACGTTGGTGAGATCAATGATAATTTTGCTGTTGATTCTCTTCAAAAGGACAGTATGCTGCAAATTCACTGAAGGGTGTAGACACTGCCCCACATGAGCAGCGAGTTAGGAGATGCATCAGTGTGTGAGGAATGCACTAGTTACTGAATTGGTTACATTTTATGCTTAAAAAATATAAATATTTGGCTGACCTTACAAGAATAAGTCAGGAAAAAAAAGCATGGTAAAAAAACTGAAATACTTTAAAATTGCATCAGATGCAATCAGAAGGTTTTCCTTCAAGCCTGCTGACTTTACAACAAAGAGGTGTCCACAATTCCTAAGTCTAAAAACCCAGCCAAGCATTTAACAATGATGTAGTAGAAAAGAAAATGAAAATTCCTGAAATACTGTGAAGTCATTTCTCACTGGCTAATGTCATTTTCAGCCTCTGGACCTGTGTAATACCACAGCAATTAATTAACACTGCCATAGTACCTACCACACTGAGTCAAAACAATGCCAGATTTCCTCTTAAAACAGCCTCTGAAATTGCTATCATTCCTGTTGCATGTTTGCTGTTTTGCTAACGTTTCCTTAAGAAAAACTGAAAAATAAAAACTACAATACAGCTGATTTGATTTGCATTCACAAAAAAGTGAAACTTCAAAATCACACCGTCTACTCAACACGAAAGTGAACTGAAGGGGTTGGCTTCTCGTCAAGAATGTGCATTGCAAGGCAAAGGGAGCAGCTGAAGGCCAGGTGAACCAAAGTAATCCTTTCTAAAATATGTGGACAGCATCACTAATGCCAAATTTATATGTTGCATCTCTTCCACAATGCTCACTTGAGCACTTAGTCACAAGGTTCAGGCCGGGTTTGCCCTGCCAGCGAGGTGATCCGGTCATCTAACTTGCTTGGGTGGTCCTCAAGACAGGTTTCAGGTCTGTGTTGTCCTTTGACAATTTTGACAATTGACAGACCACCCGCTGCTGAAGGAACAGACCCAGATCATCGCTCCCATCAGCAACTCCCCGAAGCCCCCGCCTCGTAGGATCACCATGACCCTCCCCCTCCTTAATGCCGCTCGCAGCGCAGTCTTTGTGGTCACAGGTGACAGTAAGGCTACTGTGCTGAAGGAAGTGCTGGAGGGGAAGAGTGCGAACCCTCTCCCCGCAGGCCTGGTACAGCCGGCAGAGGTCAACTGGTTTGTGGACCAGGCGTCAGCCAGCAAGCTGAGCAGCCCTGGGGATCAGGATCTGCCCTAGCCCCTTACCCCGGGGGAGAGGGGTGGGGGGTTGTGTGGGCAACACCACAGACAGACAGCCCCCCCACCCCACGCCTGCCTTCACACAGCAGCTAGAGCTTGGACATCACTGGAGTATCTGAGTCGGACGCGTGTGGGGGTGTAATTAACGAGCAGTCACCCACACACGACGAGCGGGTAACATCACAGGCCGATGCCCGTCGGGGGGTGGGGGGAGGCGAGGTGTTTTGACGTGGAGCTGAGCATTGGAGCGGGAGGGCCCCAGAGTGGAGTCCTGTAGCTCAGTGGTTAGAGCACTTGCTTTGCAAGCGAGAGACCTGAGTTCAATTCCAGGCAGAGGGCGAAACCTTGGGCAAGTTTCCTTACTCCACACAGAGCCTAATAATAATCCCTCCAAAGCCAAAAACAATAATAAATTGATCATTTTCAATCAACGACTGTTTGTGGGACATTGCTGTGCGCAATTGGCTGCCGCGTTCGCCCACAAATATACAGTCAATTCACTTTACAGTGTGTTGTGTGAAGCGCTTTGGGACGTCCTCCCGACGTGAAAAGCGCTATATCAAATGCAAGGATTATTATTATTATTATTATTATAATTTGGGGACTGGAAGAGTTGGGAGGGGGGTTGAGGGGCTTGTCCCTAAGTGGAATGCGATTCGATGGAATTTGGTTAAATGGGTGAGTAGGCCTGTTTTGCTTGTTTGTTTTGAAGGGATTATTACTCTCGGCAAGCCTACCGCCAATCGACTAACAAAAGGGTTCCTATTTACTGCTAGGTAAACAGAGATGTGTGGAGGAAGGAAACTTGTCTAAGCTTTCGCCCTGCTTGGGAATCGAACCAGGTCCTCTTGCTTGTGAGGCAGGTGCTCTAATCCCTATGCTACAGGATTTCAGGCCAGTAATTTTATTCCAGTAAAATTGTGTGAGGTATCTTCTGGCATGAAAGGCACTACATCAAATTCAAGGAATATTACCATCAACTATGAATATAATGCACAACAGTGTTTACTCTTCATCGAAGTGTGACTGCTTTGTAAAGCGTTATTCATCCAAATCCAAGAGACTTAGTGCATTGACATGATAAATGTTACCCTAAAATACATCAAGTACTGATGCCCAAGTAGTGATGTGAAAATACATGTTCTCAATGGCATAATTTCAGACCTTCTAATATTTTCACAGATGTTTATTCAATTTGCCAAGTCTGCACATGAAACACCACATTATTGTATATGAAACAACCAGAGGTCCAAACAATCATATTGACTTTGGTTCATCTATTGCTTTCAAGCAGTTAAGGTCAGGAAAAAGTGCAAGGCAAAATAATATTAAACCTAACTTGGATCTCAGCACCCTCATTCTTTAAAACACATTCACCCTTCACATACAAGCAATACAAAAGGGAGGGGAAGGGGGGGGAAAAAAAAAAGCAAGAAATTACCCAAGTATTTCTTTAAAACTTTGACTTTGCAAGTTTGGGGTTTCTAGCAAACCATGTTCTTTCGATAAACACAATAAACCACGTGTGATCAGTTTATGTGATTCAAGCCAGGAAGGTGGAGTAGTGGAAAGGTGAGAACATGATTGTATCTCAGCTTTTAAACCGCATGCTGAAGATGAACTCATGTTTGAACAGACCGCACGGACAAAATTATCAAGTCACTGTAAGGCCTCACTTTTGGCCAGCTTGAGGGGAAAAATAAAGGAGCATCTTACTGCTCATTATCCATTTTGCTATGTATAAAAAAAGGAGGTTTGTGTAAAAGCTAAACCCAAACTCCCGACTGTAAGCCAACACTCCACCTGCATCAAATTCTACCTAAAAGAGATCACAATGCGCAGACACTGGACTGGAATGCTAAGCTTTCCTCAGTCAGGAAGGAGTCAATGGGACTACTGTGACCTCCTCTGGTTAGGTCTTGTGATGATCCACAAAATTGAAGACACCAAGTGGAGATGTTCTCCTTTTGCTATAAACTCGTGGCAGCTGTTTATTCTGAAGGGTTGCCATACAATCCGAGTAATCCCACCTGCTAAAGACCATCAGGATTGTCAAATGATAGACTGGAGCAGGTGTATTTGTCCCCAATCAGAAAGTCCCGAACAACTGTGAAAGGATAGCGAGGTGCCTAAGGTTCTCCTGCTAAATCTGCATTGTGTTCACAGTGAGATGGTATTCCTTTACCTTTCATATTAGAGCAATCTTATTTTTGGCTCTCACTCGCACTCTGCCGCTTAAGTGCCTCAGATGATTAATTGCCTGACTCAAAGTAACTGCCAGTACAGTAGCGTCAAATCTGCTTTAACCGTTTTAAGCAAGCAACAGGCACCCCCTAGAAATCTGCTCAGTGACAATGTGCAATAATAAATAATAAATAACCCTTGCATTTGTGCCTTTGAGAGTTGAGAAGTCTTGAAGCGCTTCACAGAATTCACTGTGAAGTGAACTGACTGTATATGTTGTGCATGAAACGTGGCAGCTAATTGCACACAGTAGTGTCCCATGGTTTGAGTGACCAATTTTTTTAAAAAAAAGGATTATTACCCGCAGAAAATGATCCATCAATCAACTAAATGTCAGGTTCCTACTTAATAAAAAAATTATAATCCTTGCATTTGATGTAGCTGTTATCACGTCTTTGAAAGGTCTCAAAGCACTTCACCGAATATCCTGCAAAGTGAATTGACTGTGTAGTTTGGGGAGGGGAGGGATTATTATCCCCAAAAGCGATTCGCCAATCGTCTAACAACTGAGTTCCTACTTACTGCTGCATAAACACAGGTGCGTGGAATAAAGCAACCTGCCTAAGGTTTCGCCCTGTCCGGGAATCAAACCTGGGTTCGCTACCTTGCTAGGCAAGTTCTCTAACCAATACCCTGCAGGACTCCACATAAGATTGGTTGCAATGGTCTTCGGGTCTTGTGTTCAGCACTGCAATGATACACCATGGAGAGCACTGCATTTCAAACCAAATGGCAGTTGAGGTTTTAGATTGGTTGTTGACTAACCCGGCAGTCCAGAGCTGTGTAGAATCAAGTTTATTTTACTGCCCTCATTTCCTCTCCCTCCACATCTCTGTGACAACCAGTCGATGTTTAATCAGCATCACACCCTTTGCCATTCATTGGTTCATAGACAAGTCGGAAGCATTAGCTTCTGTAATGGATTGTGTTTCCCTGCCATAATTCACTGGAAGCCATGGCTCAGCGGACTTCATATGGTCCCGCATGGATTGGCATCCTTTCCAGTCTCCAATGCCAATCAGGAGTTATTCGAAGCAGGAAAACTCAACACCAAAGTATTACTATGTACTTGGTCAACACTAAATTTTCCATTCTCCTACACCCAAACTGGCATCCAAGACTGAACAGGGAGGCACTCTGCAGTGCATGAGCAGAGCATCAATGCTCTTACACAAAATTATTTAAACGTTGCATAATTTCATCTCATTCACAATTTTACCTGTAAACAGTAATTCATCTCCACACTGGAGATGTACGATATTTATTCCAATTTACAGTGCAGACAGATTTTTAAAGGGGGAAGAGAAAGGAACTTTATTGCAATTCTAAGGTGCCATCAATTCAAAGATATGCACTGATGCATTCAAACCTATTAGCATTTTGGACAAAAATACACCAAACCTTGATATTTAATCTTCATCTCTGCAAACCAACACCACTTGTCACTGCACTACAGAAAAGCGAATGACCTGGTAGGTAAAAGTCACCACTTGGTGCAGCACCAAGCTACATAAACAGAAGGTCACAGGCTGAGATAGCTAATCTCAGCCAGAGAAGCAGCTTTTCCCTCCTCTCTTTCAACATGCAGAATGTTTTTCCTCCTAGAAGTTTTAACATAAATTTAACATTAAACATGAATTATTATGGAATATGGAGGTTAGCCTTATCCATAATGCTCATCATTGTAAAGGCAAACACAAGCGAGAAAGGAACTGAAGGTTGGGGGAGAGGGGATTAGGAGGGTGAGGGCTCTAGTGGAGTACAAACACTGGCATGGACTAGTTGGGCCAATGTTTCCATGCTGTAGCGCTCTACATAAATCCGATTTAAACATTGTAAACAACTGGACAGAAATAATCCATCTTAAGTTCCTGCTTTTCCACTTAACAGCCGCATTGCCAATGCCCCAGGAGTTCATGTAGAGCTTTCATTCGTCCAAGGGGGAATGATGCAACCATCATCGATATGATTGACAACATTAATAAAATAATCTTTAAACATGACACAAGACACTTGGCAAGTTGCAGAGCTTGCTGTGCAATATGAAAAACATTATCCCAGTATTTGTACTATGCATGTTTATTCTGAGTTGCACTTACTGAATATCGGTCACAAGTGCAAGCAGCCTGCAAGAGAGCTGTGTGACTATCACATGAGCTTTATGGGCACTCTTACAAATTCCTGAACAGCAAAACATTCATTGTTAGTGAGGTTTCACTTCTATTTTTTCATTCGAACTTTAAATTATAAAGATGATTTATTAGCGTAGGCTTTATTCATAAACACTTGTAATTGCAAAACCCACAAATTCACTTACCGATCTGTACTTGTTCCCGCTGGCTCAATGCTACAAACACTGAAGTATCATCTATCCAGGATACTTGGATGTTACCTGAAATAAGGACAAAACTGCAGTTAGAATGTGACTGCCATATACTTTATAGATGAATTTCATGTTTATAGTTGAAGTCAGGAATACCATTAACTCATCTCCCTTAAATTTCTAATTGTTTATATAAATCCTTCATGTCCTAGCAATTCTCTATCTCTCTGATCTCCTTATACCCCACTCTTCTGCCCACCCTCTACACTCAGCTAACACTGGTGTATTACATGTCCCGTTCCCTCCACGGCACTATCAGTGGCTGAGCCTTCAGTCATTACGCTGCCAACCATTTTCTTTCAATCACTTTCTGCTTCTATATCTCCGTCTTGCCCTCACTCTATCAGTTTTCCCAGCCAGCTTGGAGCCCCTCCCAGCTTAGGGTCCAGCCCGCCACTGTGAAGCGCTCCGAGAAGCTACCCTACATGAAAGGCGCTGTGTAAATGCAAGTTGTTGTAACCTAAAATTCTCTTTTAGCTTAGCCGTTAAGGCGCAAAACAGAAGGGAGTTTCTCCCAGTCTTATGGCCAAAGATCCTCCAGATTAAATTCTGCCTCTGGCTGTGCAAAATAAAATTGTCCCATTGCATGCAAAAAACAGTCAGTGCACTTGATAGCAATTACTCTGAAATACATCAATTCTGACATCATAGGTGCTGTAAAAATGCAGTTGGATTTTTTTCCATACCCTTGTCACACAAAAATAGGGCAGATTGTAGTAATCACGTACAGATTAATCTGCCCTTTCAAAAGGATTCACACAAAAGAGTTGAAGTCTCCCCAAACAAAATTAGCAACCAAGTCTTTGCATTCAGCTTCCTGGTAGTATCTAATGTTATAGTTCCTAGAAGTAGACGAGGGTAGGTCACAAGTTTTCCTGTAGCTCAGTGGTTTGAGCACTCGCCTCGCAAGCAAGAGACCTGGGTTTGATTCCTGGCAGGGCAAAACCTTGGGCAAGTTTCCTTATTCCACACGCCTGATAATAATCCCTCAAGAAAAAAAACAGTAATATATTGATACTGATATATATTTTATTGATCACTCAATTCAAAACTTTTTGTGGGATACCACTGTGCGCAATTGGCTGCCGCATTTCACCTACAAAATATAGTCAATTCACTTTACAGTGTATTCTGTGAAGCACTTTGAGACGTCCAGAAGATGTGAAAACCGCTATGTCAAATGCAAGTATTATTATATTTATTTAAATCTGATCCTTGGCCTACAACTAATTAATTAGCTGACCTCAGCTAGCGAGACATTGTGGGACATTGGCATTCCTTGTCTAGGATGAACTGAAAAATTATCCATCAATTGCTAAAAGTCAACGTCAACAAGCTTCCCCCAATCCTCTACACCATTGGGAAATGTAGGTGGATTCAACTCCACTTTTCTGACACAAACAAGATAATATGGAAACGTGCTTAAAGATTTTTTGTGTCATATTTTGCCGCAATATTTTAAAATTACTCTCATTCAGGATTTTTCTACTTTTCTCAAGACACACCCCTTCCCCAGGGTTAAGTTTGAATGGGTATCTGTTGGCTATCAGAACGTTGCCAAGTTGCCGTTATTTTTGGGTGAAGCTGGACAGAGGGTGTTGGCATGATACTCAACTGACCAGTGGGTGGGGGGGAATAAGACATCTGCACCTGATGTTGTCCTTGCCTGATATCCACATTTGCAAACCTTAAACAAAAGGAGGAACCCTGGCTGGTTTTCCTTTCTCTCACTGGGGTGCTGAGGTTAAACATAGCAATTTGATGGATATCAGAAAAACTGTGTTGAAACAATTCAAACCCGCAATTTTGTTTTTTGTGGCCTAGGGTTGCACTAATGCATTCATGAAACCATATGGACTCTTTGCCTATCTTCTTCTTCTACCTATATTCTATATTAATAAAACAATGTCTGACTCCGCTTCAAGAAGGATCTCAATAACCGATTGACGTAGATACATAATTTATAACTTATCGGAAAGGTCTTGCACCTGGGAGTGACATGGGTATACTTGTTTTGGGGGTTTTCGCTATAGTTATACCCGGTGGCCTTCGAGGCAAAGTGGTGCTGTGGCATCATGCATCACAGAACACATAAGTATGTATGCACGCACTGCAGTTACAACTGGTGGCCACGTCGGCTGACTGTGGCGCTGTTTTTTTTCAATGCTGAAAGGAGTGCAATAGCACGCCAAAATGAGTTGCCCACTCGAAGAACAGTACGGCCAAAATGAGTCCTCCCACAGGAGTCCTCTCATAGGAGTATAGATAAAGATGAAATGTCCGTCCGTGTGTCTGTCCGTCAATCTACATTCCATATTGGATCCTTTGGTTGCAAACGTAGCTGCAATGGGTACAGCTAGCACTTAATAATAATAATGAAATATAAACCATGAATTTGATATAGTACCTTTCACCTCAGGATGAATCCTTATAGCACTTCATAGGATATACTGTAAAGAGTAGTGACTGTGCATTTTGTAGGTGAATGTAGCAGCCGATATGCACACAACTAAATCCTCCAAACCAAAGATTTAGATCTTTCCAAGCTATTGGACAGGAACAACAGATAGAACAATTCACTTCTGTATGTGGAAAAATTTCTAATAATCACCACCCAAGCAGTATTAAAAGTATATTTTAAAAATTTACAGTAGCATTTAAGCTCATTCTCCCCCTAGTGAAAAAGCCTGCAATATATCTGATTATATATATATATATAGAAATATATATAATATATATTAAAAAAACTTGCATTCGGAAATTGGGTCCGATTACAAGCATGCAACACACCAATATAATGGACAAACTAAGTTATATGCAGCACAGATTTAAAACAGTAATCCTGTTCAATTGAGGTTCCCATTTTAGCATCCCCAAATGCTAAATGTACCGTGAACTTCCTATGAGCTATTGATGATTCAACTCATCAAAAATAAAGTGAGAGGAAGTTGCTGCTGTAAGGATAAAACCACTGAATGTTTTGCTTCGGGTCTGGGGCTAACCGAGTCACCAGTTTACAGCAAATGAAAGGGAGCAAATCAGTTGAACTTCTGTTCTGAGGGCAGCTGTTCCTACCAAAGGCACTGAACAGTTGGTAGAGGTCACTGGTCTTCCATTCCTTGGGAAATCGAACGTGTAGAACGTGGTCCCTCTTTGGTTTCACTGAAAAACAAAGGTAAACATTAGAGTTCTTGGTCCTGGACTCCTTGGAGGATTCAAACTTTGGCGAAGAAAATACAAATGAAGTACAATTTGTTCCATGTAATGTACAAATCAGTTAAAAATAGATGCATAACTAGCAAATTCCTACCAATAACTAGTCATGGTATAATCCTAGAACAACTGATGGCCTTCATTATTACAAAAAGCTTTTCACTGCTTTCACTGAACGGTTGTATCGATTCTTCCTTTTCCCTGGAGCTTGTTGAACATTCCTTTCCACAAAGTATCGGAAGAAATGCTACACTTTAAAACAAATTGATCACCGCACGCACTGGAGTTTCATGTTTCTTTTATCAGAATCTTTTGCAATTGTTTCAGTGTCTGATGCATTTCAAGGAAATTCTTTGACCTGTTTTTGGACGTGTATACACCAGTCACATAAGCACGTTTTGATTATGAATCTCAAAGGATTCATTTCACCTTATGTAGGTAGAAAGCAATTACACAGAGTTTTGCTAGAGTAAATAAGGAGAAACTGTTTCCACTGGCAGGCAGGTCAGTAATAATAATCCTTGAATTTGATATAGCACTTTTCACGTCAGGAGAAAGTCCCAAAGTGCTTCACAGAATACACTGTAAAGTGAATTGACTGTAGATTGAAAATGACCAATTTATTATTGTTTTTGGTTTTGGAGGGATTATTATTAGGCTCTGTGTGGAGTAAGGAAACTTGCCCGAGGTTTCGCCCTCTGCCTGGAATTGAACTCAGGTCTCTCGCTTGCAAAACGAGTGTTTTAACCACTGAGCTACAGGACTCCTGTAACAGAGGACACAGATTTAAGACAATTGGCAAAAGAACCAAAGGGGAGCTGAGAATTTGTTTTAATGCAGCAAGTTGTTATGATCCGGAATGCACTGTCTGAAAGGGTGGTGGAAGCAGATTCAATAATAACTTTCAAAAGGGAATTGGGTATATACTTGAAAAAAAAATTACAAGCCAAGGGAAAGAGCAGGACTAGTTGGTAGCTCTTTTAAAGAGCCGGCACAGGCACAACGGGCCGAATGGCCTCCTGTGTTGTAGGATTCTATGATACACAGGAGTCGTTCCTTACAGTCAACCACAATATCTTTGTAGTTTGTACAGCATCTCAACTATCTGACTGCTCTTGCAAAAAGGCCCATTTTCACAGCACTTGCTCCCCTAGTGACAGGGAAAACCATTGGGATTTAGAAGGCAGAAATAAACTTCTGTTTATAAGCAGGGCATGATTTGGGTTTTGGTACTGGCATAGGAAGGCCATTAAGAGCCCTAGGTTATCAAGTGTTTTCTGGGTAAATCCAGTTATGCACAATAGAACTTGCTGAATAAACATGCTGGCATGTGCGTTTATACATACAATACACACTCCAGTTCAAGTACTTACAGTCAGGACCACTCAGGTTCAGGTAAGGAATATCTATAATCCTCATTAGAAACAGTCTATAAAAAGAAATAGAAAAAAAATCACAAATTAATAAATCTAAAGATTTCATCACAATTCCAAGCCAGAGACAATCCTTGTCTGAAACCAAGTATAGGAAAAGTATTCAAACTAAACCACAAATCAATATCAGGGATTTCCTCAGACATCAGAATTGCAAACACGTTTTACATATAGCATTAGGAGATGCACAAATTAGAATTAGAAACACATGCTTTTTGCAGATAGCAACAGGAAGGACTGGTGAATTTCCAGCACTTACAGAGTTAAGTCACTTGCTTTGATTTCAAACAACTGCTAAATATTTAAAGGAGGAATTATGATTTTATTTTGACTACACTAATCTAGCAGCCACTCCCAGGTACATCATATCTGTCAGGTTTTGACATATAGTGTAAATGCTGCGCTTCCCAGTGAAAACCTGCTGACTTCACAAAATCAGAAAACCGGTTATAATAATTTAGGTTTTTAACCATTTAATCTCATGCTTATTGAGCACCAACACTTATCTACCCATTACAATATTGAGTCATCTTTTAAAGAGATCCAATTCCCAATCAATGTTTCTTATAACCCATTCTCGTTTTGAATTGCCCGCAGAGTAGAAAATTATAAATATTTCCTGATATCAGTTTTGAGCTTGCTCTCCACAAAGTTGAAATCGTGCCTGCTGCCTCACTGTTCCTGAAAGTAATGTTCTGGGTTTCATTTCTCTATCCCTTTAAGTATGAATAAATAATCCATACCTTTGATATTGATTGCACCTGTAACATCAAAACACCTCAAAGCCCTTCACAAGCATCAAGTTGTTGTTGTTGTTGTTGTCGTGACCCAACTCTCAAGTGCCAAGTGTAATGACTATATTTGTAGAAAATACAAATAAACACCCTATACACCTCTATAAAGATCATATGAAAGAATGCAAGGGCAGAGCCAGGTTCTTCTGCAGTCGCATAAAAGCACCCATCTTTCCAGAACAACGCAAATGGAGATTAGAGGAACTCGGCTTATTTTTACTGAAACAGAAAAGGTTGAGGGGATATCTGTAATATTATGTGCGGTTTTGATAGAGCAGATGTAGAGAAATGAAATGATGGTCAGTGAATCAGTGACTAGATGGCATCTATATCGACAACGACAAGTATTTATAAAGCACCCCTCACACAGGGTAACATCCCAGAGCGTTTGAAAGTGGCAAAGCATTTGACAGTGGCAAAGCATGATGCCAAGTCGGAGGATGGGGGAGGTGGTCGTAAGCACCGTCAAACAGGAAGGTCTTCAGGTACAACCTGAAGATAGGGAAGGAGGAGGCAAGGTGGAGGGATTGGGGGAAGGAAGGGGTAAGGTGGAGGAATGGAAGAAGAGTATTCCAGAGTTTCCGGGAGCGGTGGCTGAAAGTGTAGCCACAGATGATGGAAGAGAGGGCACGAGGGACAATCAGGAATAATCTGCAGGGGTATGGGGAAAGCCAGGTCAATGACATTGAATGGATACTCTTTCAAAGAGCCAGCACGATTGGCCCAATGGCTGCATTCTGTGCTATAAATGTCTATGGTTCGAATACACAGCACAAGGATGATTCATAATATTAATAGAAAAAGGAATATTTGAAAAAGTGGAGTATTATTAAGCTGCATATAACTGAAAAGAGTTGGATGCAGAGGATTCAAAGGTCATTTAGGCTGATTTAATGAGATGTAAACCATGTCCAAATGTTTTCTCTGGATCCAATTAAAAAGGTATTGAGAGTCGATGCTGAATCGAGTTAATATCTGTTCGCTTTGCCTGACAGGATTTCTTTACCGGAAGTAATTACTTACTGTGTCACCATAGTATACTAATTTCCACAGTAGTCTCTTAATGCTGGTGTATATTAGCCAAGAGACTCCACTGTGGAGTCCTGTAGCTCAGTGGTTAGAGCACTCGCTTTGCAAGCGAAATACCTGAGTTCAATTCCAGGCAGAGGGCGAAACCTTGGGCAAGTTTCCTTACTCCACACAGAGCCTAATAATAATCCCTCCAAAACCAAAAACAATAAAAAATTGGTCATTTTCAATCCACGACTGTTTGTGGGACATTGCTGTGCGGAATTGGCTGCCGCGTTCACCCACAAATATACAGTCAATTCACTTTACAGTGTGTTCTGTGAAGCGCTTTGGGACGTCCTCCCGACGTGAAAAGCGCTATATCAAATGCAAGGATTATTATTATTATTATTATTATTGCAGTCTGCTGGGGATGGCAGCATTATTGCTAGCAGGCAGCTGCCCTACTGAAAAATGAACAACTTTCCTTTCAGGCTCCAGCGGCTAAACCCTCCCAGTCACCAATTATCCTCTGCTGCCTTCACTTCTCGTAGCTGAATGCTTAGCACTAAGCTTTCCATTACTCACACGCAAAACCTTGGACAGATCTTTCCCTCTCCCACCTTCTTAGCCCACTGCTAAATAGCAAGCCAGAAGCAAAGCTGCATGATTTTCAGGATAAGGGTATGAGGCAGAGTGATGTTGGGAGACAGTTGCAGAGAGTAGGAGCAATACTTGAATGCTCACCCAATGCTACACCCGAGGACATGAAACAACCCAGAGTTAAAATGAAGGGATTGAGCGGAAAACAAAGAAATTGTAAAAACCATCAACTTCACAATAAACAACACACAAACCATTGAAATTCATAGCACAGAAGGTCATTTGGCCCATCGTGTCTGTACCGAGTGACAGTATAGCCAATAAACACGGGTTATATTGCACCAACAACCTAATATATAAGCAGCAAAATAAATCTATTAACAGCCTCCCAGTCGCTCAGTGGCCATCAACATACTTTGACTGCTTAATTGTTTCTTTGGATCTCCTCCATGTGGTGTTTCTCCCTCTCTTGCTATCCTCCATCCTCTTTCAGGCTAAAATTCCAGTTCTGATAAACAGCTATGCCTGAAACTTCAACACATTTTCCCCTTTTGAACGCTGCAGATTTCCAGTGTTCAGCTTTTGTTACTTCGAACAATATTAGACCAATCTTAATCGTTAGAGCCGAAACAAGTTTGTCATTATACATTTAAAGACACTCACACTAATATTTGCATGGGGTTGATTCTAACAGTACAAAAAACATCCCGCTAATCGCTGCTGACAGTGACTAATGTTGGCAATTAACCAGCGGTAATGATGAAACCATAATGTACAATGTAAACAAAAGTGTCCAGCAGTAATACATCAGATTCTGATGAAGCCAATGATGAACAGATAATATTAAAACCTAGAAGCTGCTGCAGAAACATACTTGCACTTCCTCAGGGACTAAGCTTCCTATCCAGCTTTCTAATTTAGGACACTACAAGCCTTCAGATTCTGAACCATTATTAGAATTAAATAGTTAACTACAGACCAAGTTAACTGAGTTAATAATTCTTGCATCTGATATATTGCCTTATGTCGTTGAGATGTGTCAAAGTACTTCACAGAATATATTGTAAAGTGAATTGACTATTTTGTGAGTGAAAATGTGGCAGCCACTTGGGCACATCAGTGTCATGGATTGAGTGGAGAATTTTTTTTTTGAAAGATTATTATTACTCCCAGAAAGCAATCTGCCAATCGAGTGATTAGATAGACTAACCTTGACTTCTTAGTGAAATGGCACTGAAGTTTGGTACAGATCGTAACATTCAAAGGGTTAAATTTACAAACTTGTCCATTGGAAAATTTGCTCAAACCAGATTTCAACTCAGTTGATATTCTGGAAGGGGAAAAGTAGAGTAAAGCAGATTCTTTGACGCTTGCAAGTCAAAGATAAGAAATTTCAGGGAATGTTTAGCCATAGTTATCTTCATACAGGTGAAAATGAACGTACAACCAAAGCACTTACTTGTTGATGAAAGGTTCAACCAGTTTAGATCGGGCAGAAACAGAAACTTTAGGAGGGCTGAGGAAAGAACCTGTAGAGGAAGAGAGAAAAAAGTACTCTAGGTTTAAACTCCAAAATAATAATACAATAATATTAAAAATCCTTGCATATGATATAGCACCTTATCATGTCGATGAGATGTCTCAAAGCGCTTCACAGAATGTACTGCAAAGTGGGTTGACGGTGTATTTTGTGGGCAAAACTAAAATCTCAAGATTATTTCAATACTTTGCATTGTTCCAATTTAAACATGATAAAAAAAAGTAACCGATAAGACAGAGTTGCCAACGTAAACAGTAGACTAATCTGAGTCATAAGTACTCTTTATGACAAATACATATCCAATTGCTTTGTGGTCGAGACCACTCAAACAAAGCCATTCAAAAGACAAAATTAACAATGAACAATACAAACCAGGGCACCTTTTCAGAGTTCACGCGATATCCACATTTAATGCATTGAGGAAATTAAAATCACTTTGGAGGACTATATTAATCACACTTGATACTGTTGAAGAGTTCAATGCAGAATATCCTAAATATGATCACATCCTAAAATAACGAACGTATGTTGAAGCATAAATAAGTTACAGGAGCTTAGCAAAGCAAAATTGGGCATAATTCATAGAATCATACGGTACAGAAGGAGGCCATTCGGCCCATCATATCTATGCCAGCTCTTTGAAAAGAGTTATCCAATTCAATCCCACTCCCCCGCTCTCTCCCCATAACCCTGCAAACTTGTCTTCCCCAAATAATTGTCTACTTCTCTCTTAAAAGTTGTTATCGAATCGGCTTCCACCACCCTTCCAGGCAATGTATTCTAGATCCAAACAACTCGCTGTGTGAAAAAATGTCTCCTCACCTCCCATGTTTCTTTTAACAACTATTTTAAATCAATGTCCTCCGGTTACTGACCGACCCGCCAGTGGGAATAGTGTCTCCTTGTTCACCCTATCAAATCCTCTCATAATTTGGAAAACTTCTATTAAGTCTCCTCTTAACCTCCTCTGCTCCAAGGAGAATAATCCCAGTTTCTCCAGCCTCTCCTGATAACTGAAGCCCCTCATTCCTGGTACCATCCTGGTCAATCTCCTTTGCATTCTCTCCAATGCCTTGACATCCTTCCTAAAGTGTGGGGCCCAGAATTGAACCCAGTCTCTCTCTAAGTGAAAATTTATTTTGTCCCAGATTATAGTCTCCAGAAGTTTCCCCACCACTGACATTGGGCTGACTGACCTGTAGTTCCTAGATTTATCCTTCTGCCCCTTTTTCTACAGGGAGTAACATTTGCAACCCTCCAGTCCTCTGGCACCACCCTGGTGTCCAAGAACGAATGAAAGATTGTGGCCAGAGCCTCTGTTATTTCCACCCTTACTTCCTAGGATGCATCCCGTCCGGACTGGATGACTTATCTACCTTGAGCACCAACAACCTTCTTAGTACCTCCTCTTGGTTTATTATCTTATCCAATTTCTCTCCCCTCTCCTCCGATACTGTGGCATTGGCTGCATCCTCTACTTTTGTGAAAACAGATGCAAAGTACGTCAGCCATGCCCTCTGCCTCCACAAGAAGATTTCCTCTTTGGTCCCTAATTGGATCCACCCTATCTTTTATTCTTTATATGCTTTTAAAATACCTTAGGGTTCCCTTTTATGTTACCTGCTAATCTTTTCTCATATAATCTCTTTGACCCTCATTTCCTTTTTCAGTTCTCCTCTGTACTTTCTATGTTCTAATTGATTATCTTCTGTATTTTGGACTTGACATTTACCATAAACCTCCTTTTTCTGCTTTATTTTAGTCCAAATTTCCTTATTCATCCAGGGAGGTTTGGATGTCCTATCTTTTCCCTTTGTGGGAATGTATTTGTTCTGTCCCCAAACTATCTCCTGCTTCAAAGCTTCCCATTGCTCGTTAGCTGTTTTACCTGCTTATTGTCCTTTCATAGTCCACCTTGGCCAGGTCCCTTTTTAACTCACTGAAATTAGCCAGTTGAGTATCTTCACCTTTGATAGTTCCTTGTCTGTTTCCATGAGTACTCTTAAACCTATTGTTGTCCAGATAATCTCCTACTGAAACCTGCTCCACTTGTCCCACTTCATTTCCCAGAACTAGATCCAGCACTGCTTCCTTACTCTTTGGGCTGGAAATGTACTGATCCAGAAAGTTATCCTGCACGCATTTCAGGAATCCTTCCCCCTCCTTGCCCTTTACACTGTTATTTTACCAGTCTATGTTAGGATAATTGAAGTCCCCCTTTATCACCACTTTATTGGTTTTGCATCTTTTTGAAATCTGCTGCAGATTTGCTGGTCTATCTCCTTCCCACTATTTGGTGGTCTATAATAAACACTGAACAGAGTAACAGCTCATTTTCTGCTCCGTAACTCTTAACCAAATAGATTCTGTTTTTGGACCCTCTAGCATATCATCCCTTTCCAGGGCCGTAACCGTGTCTTTAATCAATATTGCCACCCACCGCTCCTCCTTTTTTCCCTTCCCTATCCCTCCTGAATACATTGTAGCCGGGAATATTCAACTCCCATTCTTGCCTTTGTTTGAACCAGGTCTCCATTATTGCCACTACATCATAACCCCGTGTGGCAATTCGAGCCGCAACTCACCAACCTTATTTGTCACACTTCGTGCATTTACGCGCATGCACTCCAAGACCGACTTAGTCTTCTGCATTTCTCCTCCATCTAATCTTTTCCTGGACTACTCCTTATTATTATCCTATTTGTCTCTCTCAGCCGTCTATGTAACTTGTTTGTCCTCTCTAATGCTACATCCTGATTCCCTTCCCTGAGCTCAAGCAGCCCGAGGCACTTCCTACACACGTGTTTCTCCAGGGCACACAAAGCATCCTGGAGTTCCCACATGGCACACATTGTGCATGCAACCGGTCTCAGCTGCCCTGCCATATCGCAGACATGTTTTATATTGTTTTAATATAACTATTATATATTTTATAATTACGCACCTCTTTCCCCTCTGCACCGAATTCCCACTCTCACTAAATTCCTTAACAGAAGTTTCACTCTGTTCCAAGTCACTCACTTCACGCTGCTGGGCTCTCTGCTTAAGTGAAGCGTTCACAAGTCTTCTCCTTTATATAGGAACTCAAATAAAAGCACCCAGTTTTGACTGGTCAGCAGATTTTTTAACCCCAACACTTGGCCTATGATTAACTGCTAATTGACTTGTTTGCCTGCTTGCATATAAGGTTGCCTCTACCTCAAAAAAAAATTCCCACTCGTCTGCTGAATGAAAGAGTTCTCTCTTGCTCTCTGGTATCTCTTTTACTGAAGAATTCCCACTCTCACCAAATCCCTTAACAGAATTCTCACTCTGTTCCACCTCACTCAGCTCCCTTCTCACACTGCTGGGGTCTCTGCTCAATAATGCTAATTCTAGCATTATTACATATCTACTCATCTAGATTGCTGACCTGAGTTAAAACAACAAAGTTCAAAACTTTAATGAGTTAGTAAACCTTAGAATTAGATGCTTCATTTCAGCCAAATTTAAGATTGTTCAATTGCCTGGTGATTTATACAATCTTAATACTCATAACAATGGAATCTCAAACTACCCATTTAAATTTAGCACTTTGAGGCATCTGATACATAGCTAAATAACTAAATGTAATTACATATTTTATACAATTTGCCATGCATTAAGAACTTGATGTGCACTTGTATATCTAATATGTCCAACACTCCATAATCCCTCAATTCTTCTGCTTTGCCTCCTCCTTGTCAGACTTCAGATCACACCTGAAATTCTTTCTCTTTGAACCTGCCTTGACAGTCACCTGGCGTAGCAACAAGCTGCATTACTGTTAAGTGCTCTGAGATGCTACCCCCCATGTAAAGGGTGCTATGTTAGTGCAAGTTGTTATAGTAAAGTGGTCTATTACATACATAGTACACTTGCCATATATTGCCAAAAAGAGCTACAAACTTTAGGATTGGGAGGGCTTGAAAGATCAGCAAAGGTTAACCAAGAAACTGATTGAGAAGGAGAAAATAGAATACGAGTAAACTAGCTAGAGATATAGACAGATTGTAAGAGCTTTTACAAGTATATAAAGAGGAAGAGATTAACAAAAGTAAATGTAGGTTCCTTACAGCCAGACAGGAGAAATCATAATGCGGAATAAAGAAATGGCAGTCACTAAACAAATACTTTACTTCTGTCTTCACAGCAGTAGATACTAAAAACTTACCAGAAATAATGGGGAACCAAGAGACTAATGTTAGTGAGGAACTTAAGAAATTAATATAAGTAAAGTAATAGTACTAGAGAAATTGATGGGACTAAAAACTGATAAATCCCCTGGACCCGATGGCCTGCATCCTAGGGTTTTAAAAGAGGTGGCTGCAGAAATAGTGGAGGATTTGTTTTTGATCTTCCAGAATTTCCTGGATTCTGGAACGGTTCTTGTTGATTGGAAGATCGCAAACAGTATTTAAGAAGGGTGGGAGAGAAAAAAATGGGAACTATAGACCAGTTAGTCTGACATCTGTGGTAGGGAAAATTCTAGAGTCTATAATTAGGGACGTCGTCATGGGGCAATTAGAAAGTCATAATATGATTAGGCAGAGTCAACACTGTTTTATGAAAGGGAAATCGTGTTTAACAAATCTTTGAGTTTTTCTGAAGATGTAACTAGAAGGTTAGGCTAGGGGAGAACCAGTGGATATAGTGTACTTAGATTTTCAGAAGGCATTCGACAAGATGCCACATAAAAGATTGTTGTATAAGATTAGGGCCCATGGAATTAAGGGTAATATATTAGCATGGATTGAAGAATGGTTAACAGGCAGAAAACAGAGAGTAGGGATAAACAGGTCCTTCTCAGATTGGCAGGTTGTGATTAGTTGAGTGCCGCAAGGATCAATAATAATAATAATCCTTGCATTTGATATAGCGCTTTTCACGTCGGGAGGACGTCCCAAAGCGCTTCACAGAACACACTGCAAAGTGAATTGACTGCATATTTGTGGGCGAACGCGGCAGCCAATTGCGCACAGCAATGTCCCACAAACAGTCGTAGATTGAAAATGACCAATTCATTATTGTTTTTGGTTTTGGAGGGATTATTATTAGGCTCTGTGTGGAGTAAGGAAACTTGCCCAAGGTTTCGCCCTCTGCCTGGAATTGAACTCAGGTCTCTCGCTTGCAAAGCGAAAGCTCTAACCACTGAGCTACAGGACTCCAAATGCTTGAGCTTCATCTGTTTACAGTCTACATCAATGACTTAGATGAGGAAATAGAGCTTAATGTATCCAAATTCGTGGACGATACAAAGCTTGGTGGGAAAGTAAGCTGTGAGGAAGACACAAGGAGGATGCAAAGGGATATAGACAGGTTAAGTGAGTGGGCAAGAAGGTGGCAAATGGAGTATAGATAGGAAAATAGAAAAGCAGATTATTTTCTAGAGGGGGGAGAGACTAGATAGTGTTAGTATTCAGAGGGATTTGGGCGTCTTTGTACACCAGTCACAGAAAGTTAGTATGCAGGTACAACAAGCAATTAGGAAGGCTAATAGCATGTTTATTGCAAAGCGGTTAGAGTGCAAGAGTAGGGAAGTCTTACTGAAATTGTATAGGGCCTTGGTGAGACCACACCTGGAATATTGTGTGCAGATTTGGTCTCCTCATCTAAGAAAGGATATACTCGCCTTAGAGGGGGTGCAACGCAAGTTCACTAGGTTGGTTCCTGGGATGAGGGGGTTGACCTACGAGGAGAGGTTGAGTAAACTAGGCCTATATTCTCTAAAATATAGAAGAATTAGAGGTGATCTTATAGAAACATAAAATTCTTAAGGGTCTTGACAGGGTAGATAGTGTGAGACTGTTTCCCCTGGTTGGAGAATCTAAAACTAGGGGTCATAGTTGAACCCGAGTTCAATTCCAGGCAGAGGGCGAAACCTTGGGCAAGTTTCCTTACTCCACACAGAGCCTAATAATAATCCCTCCAAAACCAAAAATAAATTGGTCATTTTTAATCTACGACTGTTTGTGGGACATTGCTGTGCGCAATTGGCTGCCGCGTTCGCCCACAAATATACAGTCAATTCACTTTACAGTGTGTTCTGTGAAGCGCTTTGGGACGTTCTCCCAACGTGAAAAGCGCTATATCAAATGCAAGGATTATTATTATTATAGTCTCAGGATTAAAGGTCAGCCCTTTAGAACTGCATTGACAAATGTTTCTTTACTCAGATGGTAGTGAATTTATGGAATTCTCTACCCCAGAAGGATGTGGATGCTCAGTCAATCATTGAAAACATATTCAAGACTGAGATCATTAGATTTTTAAAAACTAAAGGGTTACGGGGATAGGGCGGGTAAATTTAATTAGGTTAGAAGATTAGCCATGATCTTATTAAATGGCGGGGCAGGCTCGAGGGGCTGAATGGCCTACTCCTGCTCCTATTTCTTATGTTCTTATGCAGAAGGACTCAGTTGGAAGCAGCATCTACTTTTTCTTTTATCCACAGCTATCAAACTTGGCCAGAACCTCTGTCTCCTCAATAGTGTCATGGGATCTTGAATATTAATAATAATCCTTGCATTTGATCTAGCGCTTTTTCACGTCTTCTAGAAGTCTCAAAGCGCTTCACAGAATAGACTGTAAAGTAAATTGACTGTATATTTGTGGGTGAAACGGGGCAGCCAATTGTGCAAAGCTGCATCCCACAAACAGTCGTGGATTGAAAATGACCAATTCATTATTGTTTTTTTGAGGGATTATTATTAGGCGTGTGGAGTAAGGAAACTTGCCCAAGGTTTCACCCTGCCGGGGATCAAAGCTAGGTCTCTCGCTTGCAAAGCGAATGCTCTAAAAACTGAGCTACAGGAATCCAAAAGAAGTTAGGTAGACCATGGTTGAACATCCTGTCTGAAGCATGGTATGTCTGACAATGTAACGCTCCCCCAGCACTGCACTAAGCTCCAAGTCCCGATGTGGTGTTTTAACCCACAACCTTGTGACTCATAGGCACGAGTACTGAGCTAGTCTGGTAATGTGCAGAAGAGAAAGAAATACAAATAAGAACATATAGGACCCTCAATATATCCATCTACAAGTAGGTAATCCATAAAACTGCATGCAATCTATCATGTACTGTGACCTGAGAACTCAAATAAATGAAAATCCATACCTAGATGATTCGCCATGGAGATGAAGCACAGGCCAGTTATGTACGCGTCATAACCAGCTTCGTGCAGCTGCTCGGAGGCCGTGTTGTAGCTCGGAAACCCTTCAGCACTCTCTGCAAAGAGCAAGAACTTCATAATCCAGCAATTCTGGCAGGACAATGATCGTGAGACACTAACAACCTGAATAAATCTGCTCAGTTTTCAAATATTGCAAACAGGCAAATACCTTACTATAATCTGTTGGGTTTTCAATGCATTAAACAATACAAGGCAAATTGAGTTGTGTTATCTATATTGATAGTTGGTGCTAATTAACATGAGTCAGTCAAAGGGACCAGGGAATCAAGAGGTATGGGAGGAGGAGAGGCAGAGGGGATTAGAAGGGGTGTGTAACCCCTTACACTCATGTGTAAAACACCAATACTGATCAGTTGAGCCAAATGGCATGTTTCTGTGCTGTAATGTTTTATTTAATTCTATGAGTGTTTTCCTGTTGGCATCACCAAATCAGACTATCAAATGCAACAGAACCTTTAACTAAATATAACACCCAAGTGAATCAGAATAGTAGGAATGTAAGACAATGACAAATTACATTTGTATAACGCCTTTATGTCAGGAGGACGTCTCAAGGCGCTGGATAGTCAGGGATTTGGACCAGAGCAGAGGGTTGAGATCAGAAGGGTGGAGGACAGCATGGAAACCCGATTAGAGGGGTTCGTAGAGGGAGTAGCGAGAGAAGAAGTTGTGAAGCAACGACTCGTTCCAGGAGCTTGGAAAGGGAGGTTGGAGTTGGAGCGGTTTATTGGAGTTAATTGGAGAGCAAGGATAGGTCACCCTGTTTTTTTGAAGAACGGGGTGATGATGGCTGTTTTTACACCTAAGGTTCTGGCCTAGACCTGAACAATGAAAACATGCAACAATCAGTTACAAAGCAATTGGAAGAGATCAGAGGATGTGATATGTTGAGATTGTAGATTGAATTACACCTGAATCCCACAACTGATCAAATGTCTCACAATTCATTTCTGCCACATCACTGACAAGAGACTGAACGGCAAACTGTTGAAAATGGAATTCATTCTAAGAGCAAAGGGAAGTACATAATTCAACAAAGCAGGCATAAGTGAGTGGTGGAGTTGCATTCACGCGTGGGATTAATTTTATTCTCAACTGCTCAGCAACTATTTGGTTCCACCACAATGCGAATTTTCTTTGTAAATGGAAATTTATTCCTCTGCCTTTACTTGGAATTGGCTTCTATTCTCCAGGAAATGGTAATCATCAATCTTGAACATCTTATCTGCTCGAAATATTGTTACATATTATGCACAAATGTACAAAAAAATCACTTGAAATTGCCAATACTTTAGCATTCTAGTCACAATATTTGAATAGATTTCCTGCAGCCTCTGTACTAAGTCACTGAAATAGATTCAATCTCTTTAATAAATAGATTTGTTTTTTAAAGTGCCAGTGAAATAGAAATTTAGTTTTGCTCTGAAGTACATATAAACATATAAATTTGTAGTATTTATTCAGATTTATGTTGGAGACCATATACAGACAAGCCCTGGTCTCTGTGACTCAGTAATTATTCAGAACAGGAGGCTTAATAATAGTCTGTACCAACATGAGTCAACAGCTCAATGAAAGAATTGGCTGGGGGGGGGGGGGGAGGAGAACAGCATCAATGAGAAAAAAAAATTGCATTGTTGAAATATGATCATGACCTCCTGTATTTATCCATTAGTGAACAAGGAACTGTTTAAAGAGGACGCATCATGGGCTGTTCTTACCAACTTTGGGCCGTCTGAAAGGTGCCTCTTTTAACCGTTTTTCCAGCTCTGCGAGGGGTGTATTCACTATCAGTTCCTGGGGTGGGGGGAGAAGAATCACAGATAATAAACAGATTTGTGGCATGTCTACCTCACTTAATCTTTCCAAATGATCACTAAACCTTGTACCAAACATTTCTTCAGCCTGAAGCTCAGCTGGACTCCAGGATAAAGCATTGCAATGGCGAGAACTATTTTGTTACCCAGAGGGGTCTGGAACAAGTTACCAAGAAGGGTGGTTGAAGCCAGAACGCTGGACTCTTTTCAAGAACAGTTCGAAGCTTTGTTAGAGGACACAGGGAGCATATTCTGGAAGGATGAGATCAAATGGGCTGAAGGGCCTGCTTCATCCAAACCTCTCTTGTGATGTTTCTATGTACTATCAAGGCAGATCCACCATAATATTCTAATATTAAGTTAGAATTCAGAAACATTTCTATTCAAATGATTATTAGCTTTAGCTGAGCGATATATTGCACTTGGTGTAATATGCTAAAGTATGCAAGGGCATGCTCACAAATCTCCATTCAGCTAGGGAGGCATTACCCTGGAGGAAAAGATCAAGTCCCATCAGCCAGTGCTGCTCATATGCCACCAGGTGGGCAGCTCATGAGTTAATGTGGGCAAGGAGCAAACTGCTTACCACAAACATGTTGGAAGCATGTTTAAAAAAAATCAAACCTTTCTCTTTTACTTTCGACCTCCCTTACCTCCTTCAAGACCCTCCTCTTCACCTGTGCCTTTGATCACCCTCCTTATCCCCCACCTGCCCTCCACCCTCCCTGATCCCGACCCCCAGCTCGGGTCCAAAACATGGATTGTCCAGCGCCTTACGACGTCCTCCTGACGTGAAAGCCGCTATACAAATGTAATTTATTGTTAAAGTGTATACATTTTAGAAACTGAAACACTGAATTAATCTAGAATCTGGCATAGCATATGCAAGTCAGCCTGCTTACAGAGCATTTTCTGTGTTGTACTTTTATATGTGAGGACTCGTATAAGAGTCCTTGGTAACTCTTACACGAAGGTGAAACTGTTGCAGCCAAGAATGAAACAAATGTCGTTAATACCGTTTATTGACAAGTATTCAGTTCCTTTTATGCCCACAAAGAGTCCCAGGAACATTTTATTTAATTTAGTTCTTATTAAATTCTGGGCCAAGACAATGCGGTTCAGTTTGTACCGAAACACACGTGCAGGCACACAAAATCCTCTCAAAAGTGAAATCTCAAGTTCAACAGATTAAATGCACAGTACTCGATATTTTCACATGACTAATTATTTGCAGGCAATATCAAGCACTATATTAAAATGCCCAAAGGCGTCTTCTCCCCTGCTAACTACTCAATTCATTATGTGCCAGGCAAGATTAGAAAGAAAAGATAGAGGAATGTCACTGTCCTGACGGTGGACACACTCCATCTAGTGACTAAACCGAGAACATTTTTAAAGAACTTCCCCTCCTCACTCAGGTCAGAGGAGGTGTGAGGAGGGCTGCATAGAAAACTAACGCTGATAATGTGGCACAATGCACTTGAGATAGTGATAAAATAATTTCCTTATCTGTAGAATTCCTTCTACAGCCAGATGTGAAATGGTTGCATATATATCAGACATCTGTTGCATTTGATATTAAATGGTTAACAATAATAATCCTTGCATTTGATCACATCTTGTGGAGTCCTGTAGCTCAGTGGTTAGAGCACTCGCTTTGCAAGTGAGAGACCTGAGTTCAATTCCAGGCAGAGGGCGAAACCTTGGGCAAGTTTCCTTACGCCACACAGAGCCTAATAATAATCCCTCCAAAACCCAAAACAATAATAAATTGGTCATTTTCAATCTACGACTGTTTGTGGGACATTGCTGTGCGCAATTGGCTGCCGCGTTCGCCCACAAATATACAGTCAATTCACTTTACAGTGTGTTCTGTGCAGTGCTTTGGGACATCCTCCTGATGTGAAAAGCGCTATATCAAATGCAAGGATTATTATTATTATATCTTTGTGATGTCTCAAAGTGCTTCACAGAATTGTGGGCTATACTATTGGGGTGGTGGTGGGGGGCGGGGGAGGAGAAGGAAAAAAGATATTTTTCAGGTTGCTTTACCTGTTTCACAAGTTAAGGAACCTGAGGCGGGTGGGGAGGGTAGTCTATTCCTCTTTAGAAAATGACAAACCCCTTATTTTGACACTTTCATCACACACACCAGCCAGTGCAGATGATTGAGAATAGTTAGTGACAATATCAGTGTGCCAGTGAATTTTTTGCACTTCTCTTGGTTTTGGTATTGCATGCTTAGGGAAATGTGGAGAACAATCTAGCTGAATATCTGATCTGGCACAGGTCCAAGATCCTGGAGTGGGGAATGTTCTTGAATAGCTCCTCCACTAGCAATATTTTTTAACCCAAACCATTCAGTGTTACACCTTGGCAAACAAGATCAGTAATTCTTCCAGTAACAGAACTAATCACAGCAGGACACTGCCTGACATGTTTTAAAGGGTTACGAGCGTGCCCAATAAATAAAACTACGTTACCTTAAAAGGATGTGTGCTTCCCATGAGCTTTGTGTCCAGAAGCCTTCACATAAAAATGAAACAAAGGCATAGTTACATCAGATTGCATGACGTCAATCAGACACCTCCTGTTTAGAGACGGGAATTTCTCCCAGTGTACTTGTCAACACTCCCCCAAATAAAATTGGTCATTCAATTCATGGCTGTTTGTGACACATTGTTGTGTGCAAATTGGCTGCCACGTTCACCTACAGAATACAGTCACTACACTTTAGAGAATATCCTATGAGGATCTTACATCCTCCCCATGAGAAAGGTACATTAGCAAATTGTTTTACAATCATTGTTCCTGGTATGGAATTCCGGAGTTGTTTCTTTTCATGAAAAGTCCTCCTAATCCAACTTTATTCAAAAGAATTCAAATGATTTGGCTGCTTGTCTCATTGTTATTTAGGAATCACTGATGGCAAAGATTAGTTGCTAACATTTGCCTGTACAATAACATTCACTTGCTTTCTATTCAATTTATTTTGCAAATACTTTGTGCAGGCTCCCCCCCAGCTCGGGTGCCCAGCCAGCAGTGTAAAGCACTTGGGAATACCCTCACAAAAGGATTCAACAAAAGGAGACAATAAAAAAAAACATACCTGGGAAAGACGCTCGTTGTTAATTCCTTGAATTCATTGAGCTCCTAAAAATTAAATGATTACATTAAATTCCACTAAAAGATATTAACACATAAAAGTCACCGAGAATGAAATAAGGGCCAATCGTAACAATTACCGCTAAAGCTTTATTTATCCATGCTTCCAAATAAAAGTTTTCATGTGCTCAGAAGCAGCAAATTACCTACATTATGCAGAGCACCACAATTTCCCCCACACAGCTGAGTTTTTGCTCTCAACTGTGACGAACTACCACTAAGTGGAAACTACCAAAGAAAGAGAAAGAAAAGTTGGACACACATTCTGTCCTCACACTCAGGATCAAGGCACCTTCCCTTTCAGTTTCTGTAGCTCTGTGCTTTAGCAACATTTAGAGAACTTTGTACCCTTGCAATTGACTGACCTGACAAATATCCCTCTCATTAAAAGATGCTCAGATCAACACAGGTTTTGGAACCTCGCTAAATATTAGCTGGTAAATACCCAAAAANTTGCACCAAGACAAAAAGTTAGTGGATGATTTACTTACATCTGGTAACTGACAGAGGAATTGGTGAATTGTGTGCATGACATCCAGCAGCATGTTATGTCCCACCACCAGTTTACCCTGAAGAAGCAAAATACATGACTTACATTTGGTAGCAAAATAATAATAATCCCTTCAAAAAAATGCACTCAATTCACGACCGTTTGTGAGACACTGATATGCACAATTAGCTGCCGCGTTTTGCCCACAAAATATACAATCAATTCTCTTTACAGTACATTCTGTGTACATTCCAGGCAGAGGGTGAAACCTTGGGCAAGTTTCCTTACTCCACAGAGCCTAATAATAATCCCTCCAAAAAACAAAACAATAATAAATTGGTCATTTTCAATCTACGACTGTTTGTGGGACATTGCTGTGCGCAATTGGCTGCCGCGTTCGCCCACAAATATACAGTCAATTCACTTTACAGTGTGTTGTGAAGCGCTTTGGGATGTCCTCCCGACGTGAAAAGCGCTATATCAAATGCAAGGATTATTATTACGTCTTGGCCTCTCTCCTGCTGGCTTTCCTACCGCACTCCCGAAATTCTAGGTGAGCCAGTGCAAAAAAAAAAGGATAGGGGTTGAAAGCCAGATCTGTTAAAAGAAAATAAATATTTTAATGTCTTAGGCTCAGTGTATTTAGTGCTTCTGGAGCATAAGGCAAACAATAAAGTGATGCCTCATGGCAAACAAGCTAGCCGTTGAAACACGTACAATAATCACAATGACAATTTTCCTGATGTGAAAGGCTTTATACAAATGTAATTTGTTGTTGTTGTAAATAATTGTAGTACCCCCGAAAGAAATACTCACCGATTTTGAAATGGCATGAATTACTTTGGAAAATCCTACAGCATCGTTCATTTCTTCCTGTGAATAAGACAGGATTCAATTACTTCAAAGGTGGAGATCTAATTTCCAAGCTTTGTGGCATAACTCCTTACATTGTTCTTAAAAACCCTCATGTAGTTTTAGAACATCTGAACTCTTTCACTGGATAACAAATTTTTTTTTACTCGAACACTTAAAATATTAAACACACTTTCATCTCAGTAGCACCAGATTCAAATCTATTTCCAAATACCTAAAGAATTTTTTTTACTACTTAAAAAAAAATCACTCATAGACAGGGCTTTAAACTACTAAGGATGGGGGGGGGGGGTAAATTCAATCACATGTAATCCGTTACAATTAAAATTAGGACCGATGAAAGTGAGAGAGCAGATTAACAAGGGAGATGAGCAAAGGGTGTCAAACAGGAAAAGGAAGCCCAGGGATAGGGTATTGGTGAACAGGACTAATAGCCCAAAGTCAGAATTAAAGGTGCTATATCTGAATGCGCGAAGCATTCAAAACAAGATAAATGAGTTAAATGCATAAATAGATGGTAGCCATCACCAAGACATGGTTACAGGGAGATCAAGGGTGGGAGCTAAATATTCCAGGGTACGTGGTGTAAAGGAAAGATAGGCAATGTGGTAAGCGAGGAGGGGGAGTGGCCCTGCTAATAAAGGATGGGATAAAAACAGTAGAGAGGAAAGATTTTAAATCAGAAAAGCAGGAAGTAGAGTCAATATGGGTAGAGGTACGTAACAACAAGGGGCAGAAAACTCTAGTGGGAGTAGTTTATAGAGCCCCGAACAGCAGTCACAGTATCTCTCAAGGTATAAATCAGGAAATTAGCAGAGCATGTAGTAAAGAAAAAACATTAATTGTAGGTGATTTTAATCTGCACATAGATTGGGACAACCAAATTGGGAAAAGTATGATAGAAGAAGAGTTTATAGAATGTATTAGGGATAATTATCTGGATCAGTTTGCCGAGGAGCCAACCAGGGAACAGGCCACATTAGACCTTGTTTTGTGCAATGAAACAGGGCTGACCAGCAAACTGGAAATTAAGGCTCCTCGAGATCATAATACGATGGAATTTAGCATTAAGTTAGAGAGAGAAATAGTTAAGTCCGAAGCAAAGGTTTTAAATTTAAGTAGAGCCAATTTTGCTGGTATGAGAGAGGATTTAGCCAAAATAAACTGGGAAATTAGACTTAAGGATTTGACAGTAGACCAGCAATGGCAGACGTTTAAGGAGATAGTGCAAAATTCCCAGCGAGCACGTATTCCTTTGAGGAATAAGAATGCCACGGAAAGGTGGCCCAACCGTGGCTAACTAGAGCAGTTAGGGAAAGTATAAAGTTAAAGGAAGAAGCCTATAAAACAGCTAAGATGAGTAGTAAACCCGAGGATTGGGAGAACTTTAGGGATCAACAAAGGAAAACCAAAAAAGTGATTAAGAGAGAGAAAATGGAATATGAGGGCAATCTCGCGAAGAACATAAAGAGAGACTGCAAGAGTTTTTATAAATATATAAAGAGGAAGAGGCTGTCAAGGGTAAATGTACAGGCAGAGACAGGGGGAATTATAGTAGGGGACAAAGACATGGCAGTCATTAAACAAGTACTTTGCTACTGTCTTCACCTTAGAAGACACTGAAAACCTACCAAGAATAGAGGGGAACCAAGAAGACAATGTTAGCGAGCAACTTGGAGGAATTAATATTAGTAAAGAAATGGTTTTAGGTAAATTATCAGGTCTTAAAACTGATAAATCTCCTGGACCTGATGGCCTACATCCTGGGGTTTATAAAGAGGTGGCTACTGAGATAGTGGATGGCTTGTCTTTGATCTTCCAAAATTCTCTGGATTCTGGAACGGTTCCCATTGATTGGAAGATTGCAAACGTAACACCACTATTTAAGAAGGGTGGGAGAGAAAAGATGGGGAACTATAGACCAGTTAGTCTGACATCAGTGGTAGGGAAAATTCTTGAGTCCTTAATTAAGGATGTCGTTATGGGATTCCTGGAAGACCATAACAAGATTAGGCAGAGACCATAACGAGATTAGGCTTTACAAAAGGGAAGTCATGCTTAACTAATCTTTTAGAGTTTTTTTGAAGATGTATCTGCAGGTTAGAGAGGGGGGAACCAGCAGATGTAGTATATTTAGATTTTAAAAAGGCATTTGACAAAGTGCCACACAAAAGGCTATTGCACACGGTTAAGGCCCACGGGATTAATGGGAACATATTAGCATAGATTGAAGAAAACGGGTAGAAAACAGAGAGTAGGGATAAACGGGTCATTCTCGAATTGGCAGGAGATGTGACTAGTGGAGTGCCACAAGGATCAGTGCTTGGGCCTCAGCTATTTACAATTTACATCAATGATCTATAATAATAATAATTCTTGCATTTGATACAGCGCTTTTCACATCGGGAGGACGTCCCAAAGCGCTTCACAGAACACACTGTAAAGTGAATTGACTGTATATTTGTGGGCGAACGCCAATTGCGCACAGCAATGTCCCACAAACAGTCGTAGATTGAAAATGATTGAAAATGACCAATTTATTATTGTTTTTGGTTTTGGAGGGATTATTATTAGGCGTTTGGAGTAAGGAAACTTGCCCAAGGTTTCGCCCTCTGCCTGGAATTGAACTCGGGTCTCTCGCTTGCAAAGCGAGTGCTCTAACCACTGAGCTACAGGACTCCACAAATCATCTCGACGAGGACATTGAATGTAACGTATCTGAATTCATGGATGACACTAAACTCGGTGGGAGAGTAAGCTCTGAGGATGATGCAAAAAGATTGCAACGGGATATAGATGGCGAGGGGAGTGGGCGAGTAGGTGGCAGATGGAATTTAATGTGGGGAAGTGTGAAGTTATTCACCAAGTAGAAAAAAATAGAAAAACAGATCATTTTCTAGAGGGGGAGAGATTAGATCGTATTAGTGTTCAGAGGGATTTGGGTGTCCTCGTACACCAGTCTCAAAAAGTTAGTTTGCAGGTGCAGCAGCAACTAAGAAGGCAAACGGCATGTTAGCGTTCATTGCAAAAGGTTTAGAGTACAAGAGTAGGGAAGTCTTGCTGCAACTGTATAGGGGCCCGGTGAGACCGCACCTGGAGTATTGTGTGCAGTTTTGCTCTCCTTGTTTAAAAAAGGACATACTTGTCCTAGAGGGGGTGCAGCGTAGATTCACTCGGTTAGTTTCTGGGATGAGGAGACTGACCTATGAGGATAGGCTGAATAAACTGGGGCTATATTCTCTAGAGTACAGAAGAATTCGGGGAGATCTTATTGAAACATATAAGATTCTTAAAGGGCTGATAAAGTAGACACTGAGGGCCTGTTTCCCCAGAAGGAAAATCTATAACCAGGGGTCACAGTCTGAAAATTAAGGGTCAGCCTTTTAGAACAGAGTTGAGGAAACATTTCTTCACTCAGAGGGCAGTGAATTTATGGAATTCACTACCCCAGAAGGCTGTAGATGCTCAGTCCTTGAACACCTTCAAGGCTGAGACTGATAGATTTTTTAAAAATAGAGGGATTAGGGGATATGGGGAGAGGGCAGGTAATTAGAGTTAGGTCAGAAGATCAGCCGTGATCTTATCGATGGCGGGGCACAGGCTCGAGGGGCCGAATGGCCTACTCCTTCTCCTAATTCTTATGTTGTTATGTTCATTGCTGACCCAAAAGGGGGGGGAGCAAGGAAAAATATGTGCTATTAAGCAAGAAGGGAGTCATTTCAAGTCTGCTAATAAACTACTGTGCAGTTCTGTTATGACATGGTTGTTGCGATGTATTAAAATCCCAATACACCGTATGGTGAAGAACAATCACTGGCATTACCTCACAGGCGTACAGCCAAGACAGCTCATTCCCTACACTCGATGGTTCCTGTGTTTTAAAAGAAAGCAGGTATCCAGGTCGTGAGGTTGCCCCATGAAGTTACTGCCTGCATTGCACATGCACAGCAAATAGGATACAACTTCATTGACAAATGAACCCTAAACTGGTCAGGGCACAAGAAGCAGCAGATATGATGATTATTACTATACATACATAAATATATATATACACATATACATGTGCAATGAATAGGGTCCACATTGCAACCATGTTATAACTGAATTAGTGCTGTAAAAGAAGCTAGTTATAATAGGGCCGCACTGTAGGCACTTGCATTTCTCTTAAAAAAACCCTTGCAGTTTTATAACATTTGAATTCCTTCAATCCAACCCCTGCAATCTCTCTGCAATCTATTACGGTACCTTTTAAACTGCAAACGATCAAGCTGTGACTTTTCTGGACAGTCAAGGGGGGGGGGGGGGCCTATTACCACAAAATAATATTAGAAATTCAACTTGCTGCAATTTTCTGCAAAGTATCTATTTTCAGGCCGCCAAATGTTCTGCATTGTGCAAGAACATTGGCTAAAGCTATAGCTTCCATTGGACACAGCCAAGATAATTCTGTGAGCTGCAGAAATGGGATTTGAACTAGAAAAACTAATCAGACGCAGCAAGACTCCAGTGAACTAAAGCATTTTTGGAAGCAGAGTTAGATTTGGCCTTTCGTCACACATTTGTAAATTAAAGTGCCTTAAAATTGTACCTTCTTCCAAAGTACCAAAGAGCATATAAAAGCATTTGCCAATTTTTACACTGAAGCATTTAAGCTTTTCACATAATGCATAATTGAAGCTGTCTGACGCAACATATTTAACTGGCGCTCAAAACAATACATTCCATATGTCAAACTGAAGTGTTGAGATGCACATCACGGCTTTTTGTAATAGGAAAGAAAAACAACCTCACTTAGCTTAACCACCAATTCCATTACCTGTTCTTTGGCTCGTTTTTGTTCTTCTCTCCTTCGCCGTTCTTCGTCATCCAGTTTGCTGATGACGATATATCTCTCTTTCTGTAACATTGTGGAAAAATACCCTCCTTATTATTATGTCTGATTAAGTAACCAAACAGATGTATTTCATAGGCTTATCAATCTCTAGTCCAAGCAAAAGATAATTTAAAAGGTTAAATTCAGAAGTAAGTCATCATAAGACATTTGTTTCCCACTGGAAGTGTTCTGGGTACTTGCCCATTGCGTGATCGATCCTATCACCATACTTGCATTTGATACAGCACTTACAAGGAAACATCTCAAAAGCACTTCACATGTAAATGCTGTCAAATGTAGTGATTGTGTACTTTTAGGCAAATATGGCAATCAATTTGCAAATAAGGTCTCACAAATAGCTACAACTCTATCCAGAGGATTGTTGTCCAGGGCAGCAGGAAAAATTCCCTTTGGGATTTTTACCATCCAGCTGAACAGGCAGATGACCCCACTCATTACAACTGACCCAAAATGTTTAGGCAAATTACACTTCTTTATAGAAGCCATTTCTCTGATCCAAAAATCTACAAGCGTGCACTTGCTTTACAGAATCACATGCTTCTGGTCCAACAGAAATAAAAAGTAACAGTTATACACGGGAAACATTTAACATGTACACTATCAAATAAGTGTATTTCCTAAAATATATAACGCGTGGCCTTTGGATTAGTTCTTGCTTTGTGTTAAAAGTACATGTGGATAAATATATTCAACTGGAGATAGTAAATCTCACTTTAATTGGCTTTATTTATTTTAAAATAAATTAATTCAACTGGATTAGAACCATGGATTGATAAACAGTACATTTTTTAAATGAAATGCAGACTGCATCCTTTGCATGTTCTTATTCACTGATGCTGAGTAACCACATGGTAATTAGCTGTCCAACATATTAATTCAATTCACATTATTTTCAATGAAAAAAAATCAGAAACATTCAACAATGCAAAGCATTCTTCAAATAGTTGGATCAATGTTTATTCATACAAAGCCAGAAAAACTGAGTCTTTGATCACAGAAACATTAACTACTATAAGATTATATTTCCACCTCAGATGCAGCAATGACAGAAGATCCTAATTCAGAATGATTTTTCCCTTCAACACACATTTAAGAAACTGATTAGGCAGAATGTGATTTAAACATGAACAGAAGACTTAAAAAAAAGACTATTCCTTTAATGTGCTGGTCTTAACACATACCATCCATCACCAGCTCGATACAATCTAATCATGTTTAACCTTATGCTAAAAAGCAGATATCAACATTCCAACTTCTCAAAATCTTGTCATTCATTACCTTTTCATTCTCCAAGGTTTCGACGTGAGCACCTTTAGGAAACCTAAAGGAATGATAGAAATGCACAGATTAATTTCATACCAAACAGTGTGCAGCAAACTATTGTACATTTCACTTTGAAGTACAGCAGGGAAACATGTTGATTCCAATATCTGTCTTCAATCTAGGTTGCATTTTAAAATCCAAACATTAATGTACACAAGTGGCTCTTTAACGAGGCCTTTAAGAATAGAAGCAAAAATGACAATACAATTGGTACAGTCTCCCTGAACTACGGAGCAGGGAAACAAAAGAAATCCACACTTGCTACTCCTTATTTCTATCCAATGAATCCTTGCTGAATCAAATTACAAGTTTGCATTCCACTCATGGTTAAAATGCACACATTAAAAAGTCCTAATTTAAACTCAACCAATTACTCAAATGTCTATTAGAGAATCGTTACTAAAGCAAGACTTGAATTTAATAGGCATCAAACAAGCTTATATGTTAAAGCTATTCAAATTCTCCTCTTTGAAGTTTTTAATGGTAAATAACCTTCCTATAAAACAGTGGATCAAATAGGTCTGATTCAATATTGTATCCCCACCTGGTAAACACATGAACAAGAAACTATTGTGACTTACTTCCAATTTAAGGTCTGGTAAATAAGTTTCCTCTGAAACCTTTGAATAGAAGATATTAAAATATTAATATAAGATTTAATAGAATGGAACAACAAATTAGATAGATTTTGGTTATGAAAAAATCTCAGGACACAATATATTGTTTGTGACATGACATATGTATGTGACTGCCAGGATGATGGAAGGCGAAATGGATGGACCTTGGTCTTCTTTTGCCTAGCAAATAATTAAGTTCGTAAGTTATACAGTCGAAATAAACAAACACATACACTTGGATTATTGTTGAGTAGTGAATAACGCACTACTTCACCCAATATGTTCATTGAATTAAATTGCTTTGTAAATCCAAGTAATTTAAAAACACGTGTGCAGTTTACAACTAGGCTTGCTGATTTTTGATTTTAAGTACTTATCAGCTTGTCCAATTTTCTCCAAAATGAGGAAAATGAAGTCTGATTGCTAAACCTTTTTTAAAAAGAGTCTTGAAACATTTGGAGCTACAAACATGGCTAATTTATGGGTCTCAAGATCACCATGGACATCAATATGCGGACAGCACCCGAACATCACTATAGAGTATTAGCAAGTGAAGCAGAAATTTGAAGAAATTGAGGGAAACGTTTAATTGAGAGTTGAAACCAAGTGGTCCAACTAGTGGGGTAAGCAGTACATGCTGTGCTACAATATGCCTTAGTGCCTCAGACAAGGGAGAAGTTAGCCAGGGTTCTCGTTTTGTGCACTTAGCCAGTGGCCCCACCAAGAGAGGCAATGCATACAGGAGCTGAGGAGAGGAGAAACCTGGCAACAAACAGGAAACCTCATGGCAATTTACTATCTACAAACATTCAAAAATGGCCACTTACCCTGTGCATGGCTCCAATTCAACACTACCTTCATCATCTTTCAATAGATCTTCAACTTTCTCACTGAAAACATTTAAAGTTTAAATTGTTTAGATCAGACATGCTGAAACTGTTCTAATACCCTTATAGTACATCCACGATTCTTTGATTTATACAGAAAGCGAGTTAAAGCACGGTTAAGTTAGCTCAACAGAATTTTATTGTAGCTTCAATGAAATCCACAACCCTCGGCATTAAAACTTAAACGGCTATGATAAATATCAACAAACACTGCTATGAGATAACAAACATTAATCGCACTTAAACTACACATGCTAGCAGCCACTTGTAATGAAGTTAATGTAAAGTGCACGAAGAACCAACCTCTGACTGCTACTCCTCAAATAGTCAGAGCACGTAACTTTGTTGTCATCAGGTAGAAAAATAGTGACCACGAGCACAGATCCTCACACTTTACTCCTTCATTCTCTGGCACCTCCCTATCTCTCCAATCTCTTCACTCCCCATTCCACCACCCAGCACCTCCGCTCGACTAGCACCAGCCTCCTGCTCGTCCCTCGCACCCTCTGCCCCACCATCAGAGGTTGCACTTTCAAACTCTACACCCCGAAACTCTGAAACTCTCTCCCTCAGTCCCTCTGCCTTGCCCCCTCTCTCCCCTTTTTCAAGTCCCACCCGAAAACCTTCCTCTTTGACTGTGCTTATGGCCACCCACCCCCGGGTTCGGAGTCAGGATCTGTCACTCTTAAGCGCTCTGAGACGCTACCCTGCATGAAGGGCGCTATATAAGTGGAAGTTGTTGTTTTCTTATGAGAATGTCAGCAAGACAGCTCTCCTGATTGGCTCGTGCCAGCACCTCTGCACCTCAGGCCCTGGCAAAAACAGTATCCATGGATGCACACTCCACCTCACCAAGCCAGTCAGGAACCTGGGCATCTTGTTCGATCCTCAACTGTCCTTTCTCCCCCATATCCATGCCATGACCCGCTCTACAACTCCGCCACTGCCTCATCACTCAGGCTGCCGAAACCCGCATTCGTCAGTTCAAAGCTCAACTATCCGCGCTTATTGGCCTCCCCAACTCTTTCCTCCACAAGTTGCAGATCATCAAGAACTCTACAATTTGTGTCCTCTCCCTACCAGGCTTCGTGACCCCACCACACCATCCTCGCCCGACTCCACTGGCTTCCCCATCCCTCAGAGGATAGAATTCAAAATCCTCATTCGGATGACTGACTGACTGTTCCTCCTAACGTGAAAGGCGCTTTACAAATGTAATTTTGTTATTGTCGTTGTTGGGAGTTTCTGATCTATTTCAACATTTTTGAAACGGGAAACATTTTTTGGTCGCTTTAATCATTGCATTTGATATCGCGCCTTTCACGTGGGAAAGAAAGTACTTCACAAAATATACTGTGAAGTGTAGTGACTGTGTTTTGCAGATGGACATGGCAGCCCATTTGTGCAGAACAATGTCCCACAAACAGCCATGAAGTGAATAACCAATTTTATTTGGGGGATTGTTGGGCAGGACAGAGTGAACCTCCATTCTTTTTGCATTAGTGCCATGGGATTTTTGATGTCCACCTGAACAGTTAGATGGGACCTTAGTTTAACATTTCATCTGAAAGATGGCAGCTCTGGCAATGCAGAACACTCCCAGCATCAGAGTATCAGCCTAGACAATCCAAGTTCAAAGTACCAACCTGGGGCTTGAAACCACAACCCTCTGACTCAGAGATGAGAATGCTATCAACTGAGCTACGTTAACACAGGCTATAGATGAAATATACTATGAGTAGTATAAACTGCAAATACTCACAAAGCATGTTCAAAAATTTCGGCTGAAATGCCCTGTGAAACCATCCCTTTCCTTAGCTTATTTGCAATGATTACATTTCTGATCTACTCACACAATCTTCTCAATGAAACCTCGATGTTCTTCTGGAATCACGACTGGTCCTTTGGTAGCGTTTGGATAGATGAAAGATGGCGTCCCAGTCCCATTGGACTGATGTTGCTTTTCTTCCAACTGTTCCCGAAGCTGCCGTTCGTCTTCCCGATTCAAGTACGGGATTCCTGAGATAGAATGGAAACAATGTCAAACAATGGCCAGCTCAAAATGACTACATGCTACAATCTCTTTTCCTAACCTTACCATAACCAAAATAACAGTAATTTTTAACTGAAAACCTTTCGTTTTTACAAGGACCTAACTCGTCAACACCATTTCAGAAAAATCCAACACGGGCCTGGTATGTGGAATACACCAAACTTTTTTTTCAGATTCAGACTAACAATAAAAATACAAGGTGCGTCAGTAGAGTTGCTAGAGGCCTGGACACTGGACTTGTTTTAAAAGCAGCTTGATGTCGTAATGAGTGGACGATAGGGTGGGTGTGCTGGAGGGATGAGATCGGATGGGCCGAAGCGCGTTCCTCATCCAGACCAATCGTGTGATGTTGTGGATCGTAAGGTCGCCACTTCTTGCATGCTCCACATGTACATGAAGCGCCCTCATGTCACTTCCTGTGCCACTCTCGGTTTAACAATGGGAATGCATTTTCCTTGATTTGGAACAAATTGGAAAATCTGACGAATGTCAATCATTGTATTGATTAAATATTGTACACATTTCATTTTTAAATGGATTTTACAAACAGAATGCACCTTACAAACAGAATGCATTCCTTTCCTTGGATGTAAGAGTAATGAAAAATGAACTTAGCGCAAATGCCCGCAACTATACTACGTGGCAGGAAGTAAACTATTTGCAACGTATGTGCTTTCTATAAACATAGATAACTAAACCAGCCAAGCATATGAAGGACCCACAAGCAAACAGCTGAACAGTAGGAACCCACTGACATCAAGGTTGATGTACCTCTATGAAATCCATGTTAAAAACATAACATTGACTTTCAGGGAAAAAAAATCATGCCAACAAGAATAATTTAAAATTTTCATACGTGCAAATTTCTTTCTTACATTTGATACAAAGTTTATGAAAAATGCTGCAGAAATTCATTGGTTTGCAGGAGCAAGAATTTAGAACACATGCTTCACCTACCAGCATGAAAAACTTTGTTGAAGTCAAACCCATGATTTGCTAGAAAATCAATGCTTGAACTCTGAAAGACAAAATGAAGTAATGAGCATCCTTAACCAACAATAAAAGCAACAGTTTTGTCCAGGTGCCTTAGGTGTGACTTGGTGTGTTGTACTGTACTGTGTGGAAAGTTCTTGACCCAAGAAAAAGTTATTGAAAAACAAAACAGAACTACAATACCTCAATAACTTGAGTTTACCATATAATAATAATCCTCGCCTTTGATATAGCGCCTTATCACGTCCTTGAGACGTCTCAAAGAGTTTCACAGAATATACTGTAAAGTGAATTGACTGTGTCATTTGGATGAGAACAGTGGCAGCCAAATGAATCACTGGATACGGCACTACCAGTGCATGAATCTTATTGTTTGTAAGACACTTGAAAAACTGGCACTGTTTTAAATAATGACGTGACAAATGCAATAAACTGATGCAAGTTAGAGCTCAGTCATTTCTTTGATCATAATAAATTTCTTCACATGTAAACTAAACTTTATGAACCGGCAAATTGAGACATGCAATCCCATCAGCAAAGCGATACATTTCAGGTCAGTGAAACGTATTGGTGCTTTATCTACAACTTGGTGCATTACCTATTACAGGGCCTATTATGGGGTCCATAAGGTATCTAGCGAGGTGCTTACTAACCAGGTTTGGTTAGTAAGCACCTCGCTAGAAACCTTATGGACCCCATAATTATACCAAACGAGTGGTACATTTCTTGTTTCTGGGGTGGCCTAGCTGGCTTCCTATGCTAACAAACAGACAAAATTACCAGATTGCCAATGTCGCTCCCTGCAGATTGCCCACAGTAAGGACCGCAGAACTCACTTCTCAAAAGAAGTTCCTACAGTCACCTCCGCACTCCCCGATGTTGTGCTCTGTCACTAACGAGCGCTCTGGGATGCTATCCTGCGTCAGGGGTGCTATATAAATGCACGTTATTGTTGTTACCTGGCAAACAAACTTAACATCCGGCGAGGCTCTGGAAAGTGGCTTCGGGAAAACATAAAAGTTAAAGGTCTTCATTATGTGTCTGTAAAGAACAGAAAAAAATTAAAACAAAACTTTTTAACATTTTCAAAATTAATCATATTCATTGAAGACAAATGTGGAACACAAACCTACCTGCTCTCAACAGAATTGTACTTAAACGTGCAAAGACCAAACTGAAACAGCAGGAAGTCCATGGAGTGCTAAAAAACACAAGTTAGATTTCACTTTTTGAATATAAGGCACAGATGTTTCTTCTGAGCGTGGACATGGTTAAAACATGCAACAAAATAACCAACTCGAAGCTGGCTTCATTGAACATTTTCTTTGGTCTCTCCTGCTTGTAAGACTCCTAAAATGAGTTGGGCGATTTCAGCCCACCAAACCCCATTGGATGCAGCTTCACAGCACAAAATGCCCACATGGCATTAATAGCAATCTCACTTCAGCAGAACAGATGGAAGTGAGGGAATGCCACGCTGATACAGCAGGAAATGTCCTTCTGAAATTTACTTTATGGTTGGGGCAGTGTGCAATGTATTCACAAAGTCCTGTTAACCCCACATTTTTCTACAGCGCACTGACCACCAACTGAAACGTATGGAAAAATGATGATAATTATATTTAGAAGAACTTAATTGTATTCAGTACAAGTGTTTAACTGAATTTAGACATCCAGAAGATCGATGTGAGCGAGTGCCATCATTTTCATGGCAGATAATAATCCATCGCCATGTTCGAACATAAGGCACATGGTATCTTCTGTAACATCATGAAGTGACAATGCAAAATGCATTTCTGACAGCTTGTTTCAGCTCCTTAATATTCTCATATCACTGTTTTGTAACAGGAGGATAGGAGGACTTTGTCAATAACTGTGCAAATCTAGTAAAACGTCTGGAAAACATTTTACTGGTAGCCTCAACACCTGCAGTCACCTCAAGCATTTCCCACACACTAGTGACAGGCTTGAACTTACCTTTTTAAGCTTCTGATATCTTTCTTCTGGTGTATCCATTCCATTTGTCAATGTGCTCACTGATGGTCCATCGCTTATTCCTGAAAACAGAACACTGATTAGATGTATTTGAAAGGAAGCTAGATCTTGAACGATAACAACAACTTATAATAATAATAATCCTTGCATTTGATATAGCGTTTTTCACATCTTCTCAACGTCTTGAAGCGCTTCACAGAATATGCTGTAAAGTGAATTGACTGTACATTTATGTGCGAAACGCGGCAGCCAATTGCGCACAGCAGCGTCCCACAAACAATCGTGGATTGAAAATGACCAATTTATTATTGTTTTGTTTTGGAGGGATTATTATTAGGTGTGTGGAGTAAGGAAACTTGCCCAAGGTTTCACCCTGCCTGGAATTGAACCCAGGTGTCTCGCTTGCGAGCCGAGTGCTCTAACCACTGAGCTACAAGACTCCACAAACTTGCACTTATGTAGTGGCCTTCATGCGGGGTAGTGTCCAGAGCGCCTGACAGAGGCAGAGTCTGACCCCAAGCCAAGGGGAGGTGACCTTAAACACAATCAAAAAGGAAGGCTTTTAGGCGGGATCTGAAAGGGGAGGGAGGGGGCAAGGTGGAGGAACTGAGGGAGAGAGTTCCAGAGCATAATGGCTGAAAGCATGACCACCAATCTTTACATGAGGGAGAGGAATAGAGACGAGAGGACGGAGTAAGGAATGGGTAAAGACTCTTGTTATTATAATCCCGTTATCAACTCAAGAACAATTTCAATTAAAACCCAAGTATATTTCACTCACCTCTTGGGATTTGTTTTTGTCAACTTAATACAATAAATTGAGCTTCAAAAACCAATTGGACTCTAGCCTTAAAACAGTCTGCCCAGAATAATTTCAAATTGTCTTAAGTCAACTATTTGTGCACAGAAATAATTTTATTATATTCTTGGCCTGTGACTTGACTACTGTTTTTGTTGATTTTGCTGCTGCAGCTATACATTTAATACCTGTCATTTAAGAGGGAAAATTGTGGTTGTATCATAACCATAGACAATTTCAGGCACGAATTAGAACACTAAGGACAAGAAAATGTCAGGCATCTATCACTGTTTCACTGTTTCAGATTCAATTCAATTTTATCATTTGCCTTCCTCAAAATCCATTGCTCTCCCAAAGAGGTAAAACATGTCAAATGACATTCATTAATAAGGGATACTCTGCCAACAATACCTGAGAATTCCCCGTCAATTGCTAGGAAATCAGCATCTTCAATAGCTTCAATTACTATGCTAAGAGATTCCTTAAAATCTGTTGAAAGAAAGGAAAAGGTGGATGAATTGTTTGAACAATTAGGACATTTCAGAACAAAGACAATTCTAAAATTGTAAATGGCATCTTACGTTACAGCAAAGTGAAAGCACAGAGAGAATCCAGCCTATTCTACATTAAGTCCTGGCCAACAATCTTCCCAAATAAAATTGGTCACTCACTCACATTCAGGAGATGCCTTATCAACTAGGCCATCAGGGAGCATTACAAACACTGTTATTCAATTGTAAACCATGTTCAATTGGGGCCTCTTTACACAGAACCAAACATCAGTTTTGTGAGCAGATTTCCCTTTGCAGAAGAAAGCCATGTCAAATGCAAAGGTTATTTTTATTATATAAAAAAGTTGGTGATTATCCACCCATTCAAATTTGCTTGGAAATTTCTTTAAATTTGTTATTTTTGTGGGAATAACCCTGTATTTGCTGTAGCTCAGATGGTTAGAGTGCTCGCCTTGAAAGCGAGAGGCCTGGGTTTGATTACCGGCAAGGTGAAATACTGCACAAGTTTCCTTGCTCCACACGCCTCCATTTACCTAACAGTAACTAGGAACCCAGTCGTTAGCCAATTGGCGGATCGCTTTTCTGGGGGTAATAGTCTTGTAGCAATGCTTAGAGCACTCGCCGGGTTTGATTCCCAGCAGGGCAAAACCTTGGGCAAGTTTCCTTACTCCAGAAAAATTCCTCAAGAAAACAATAAGAAATTGGTCACTTCAACCCACGGCTGTTTGTGGGACAGACGCTGCTGTGCGCAATTGGCTGCCGCATTTCACCCACAAATGTAGTCAATTCACTTTACAGTGTATTCTGTGAAACACTTTGAGACGTCTCAACAACGTGACAAAGCGCCGCATCAGAGGCCGGTCATTATGTGATGGTGATGGTGAAGATGGTGATGGTGGTGAAGATGGTGATGGTGAAGATGGTGATGGTGGTGAAGATGGTGGGGATGGTGATGGTGAAGATGCTGATGGTGAAGATGGTGATGGTGAAGATGATGGTGGGGATGGTGATGATGGTGGGGATGGTGGTGATGGTGGGGATGGTGATGGTGGGGATGGTGGGGATGGTGGTGGTGGGGATGGTGGGGGATGGTGGGGATGGTGGATGGTGGGGATGGTGGGGGATGGTGGGGATGGTGGGGGATGGTGGGGGATGGTGGGGGATGGTGGGGATGGTGGGGATGGTGGGGGATGGTGATGGTGGGGGATGGTGGGGATGGTGGGGATGGTGGTGATGGTGATGGTGGGGATGGTGATGGTGGGGATGGTGGGGATGGTGGGGATGGTGATGGTGGGGATGGTGATGGTGGGGATGGTGATGGTGGGGATGGTGGGGGTGGTGGGGATGGTGGGGATGGTGGGGGATGGTGGGGATGGTGGGGGATGGTGGGGGATGGTGATGGTGGGGATGGTGGATGGTGGTGGGGATGGTGGTGGGGATGGTGGGGATGGTGGGGGATGGTGGGGGATGGTGATGGTGGGGATGGTGGGGGATGGTGGGGATGGTGGGGATGGTGGGGATGGTGGGGGATGGTGATGGTGGGGATGGTGGGGGATGGTGGGGATGGTGGGGGATGGTGGGGGATGGTGGGATGGTGGGGATGGTGGGGGATGGTGGGGATGGTGGGGATGGTGGGGATGGTGGGGATGGGGATGGTGATGGTGGGGATGGTGGTGATGGTGGGGATGGTGGTGGTGGTGGGGATGGTGGGGATGGTGGGGATGGTGGGGATGGTGGGGGATGGTGGGGATGGTGGGGATGGTGGGGGATGGTGGGGGATGGTGGGGATGGTGGGGATGGTGGGGGATGGTGGGGATGGTGGGGATGGTGGGGATGGTGATGGTGGGGATGGTGGGGGATGGTGGGGGATGGTGGGGGTGGTGGGATGGTGGATGGTGGGGGATGGTGGGGATGGTGATGGTGGGATGGTGGGGATGGTGGGATGGTGTGATGGTGGGATGGTGATGGTGGTGGTGGTGGTGATGGTGGTGGTGGTGATGATGGTGGGGATGGTGGGAATGGTGATGGTGGTGGGGATGGTGATGGTGGTGATGGTGGGGATGGTGATGGTGGTGATGGTGGTGGGAATGGTGATGGTGGTGGTGGTGGGAATGGTGATGGTGGTGGTGATGGTGGGGATGGTGATGGTGGTGATGGTGGGGATGGTGGTGATGGTGGTGATGGTGGGGGATGGTGGGGGATGGTGGGGGGATGGTGGGGGATGGTGGGGGATGGTGGGGATGGGGGGGATGGTGGGGATGGTGGGGGATGGTGGGTGGTGATGGTGGTGGTGATGGTGGTGGTGGTGGTGATGGTGGTGATGGTGATGGTGGGAATGGTGGGGATGGTGGTGGTGGTGATGGTGGGAATGGTGGTGGTGGTGATGGTGATGATGGTGATGGTGGGAATGGTGGTGATGGTGGTGATGGTGGTGGTGGTGGTGGTGGTGGTGGTGGTGGTGATGGTGGTGATGGTGGTGGTGGTGATGGTGGTGGTGAAGGATCACATCAAGTGAAAGGCCGGTTATTCTGTGGTTTCAGACACATTAACCCCCGGGAGGTTATGGTGTCTATATCGGGCCGCGGCCCCCCCTCCCCCCAGTGACGAGTCCCGCGGGGACTCAGGCCCGGGGCCCGAGCACGGCGGGGGGGCGGGGGCCCGGGGAGGGAGACCGGGGAGACTGGGGAGGGCGGGCGGCCCGGGGAGGGGGACCGGGGAGGGTGGGCCCAGGGAGACCCAGGGGGGGCCCGGGGGGGAGAGAGGGGGGGCCCGGGGAGGGGGAGGGGGGGGGCCCGGGGAGAGAGGGGGGGCCCGGGGAGAGAGGGGGGGCCCGGGGAGAGAGGGGGGGCCCGGGGAGGGGGGCGGCGGGAGCCGCACTCACTGTGTCTGGTGATCTCCATGATCGCAGCCCCCAAACCCGACCCCCGGCTCCGACCTTTAACCTCTCACCCGCCGCGCACTTCCGGCTCAGTCCTGGTCACATGTGGTTCCCTCCATCATTGCCCCCCCCGCTATTACTGCCATTATTACTCCATCACTGCCCCCCTCCCCCCGCTATTACTGCCATTATTACTCCATCACTGCCCCCCCCCGCTATTACTGCCATTATTACTCCATCACTGCCCCCCCCCGCTATTACTGCCATTATTACTCCATCACTGCCCCCCCCCGCTATTACTGCCATTATTACTCCATCACTGCCCCCCCCCCGCTATTACTGCCATTATTACTCCATCACTGCCCCCCCCCGCTATTACTGCCATTATTACTCCATCACTGCCCCCCCCCGCTATTACTGCCATTATTACTCCATCACTGCCCCCCCCGCTATTACTGCCATTATTACTCCATCACTGCCCCCCCCCGCTATTACTGCCATTATTACTCCATCATTGCCCCCCCCGCTATTACTGCCATTATTACTCCACTGCCCCCCCCCTCGCTATTACTGCCATTATTACTCCATCACTGCCCCCCCCCCGCTATTACTGCCATTATTACTCCATCACTGCCCCCCCCCCGCTATTACTGCCATTATTACTCCATCACTGCCCCCCCCCGCTATTACTGCCATTATTACTCCATCACTGCCCCGCCCCCGCTATTACTGCCATTATTACTCCATCACTGCCCCCCCCCCGCTATTACTGCCATTATTACTCCATCACTGCCCCCCCCCCCGCTATTACTGCCATTATTACTCCATCACTGCCCCCCCCCCGCTATTACTGCCATTATTACTCCATCACTGCCCCCCCCCGCTATTACTGCCATTATTACTCCATCACTGCCCCCCCGCTATTACTGCCATTATTACTCCATCACTGCCCCCCCCGCTATTACTGCCATTATTACTCCATCACTGCCCCCCCCGCTATTACTGCCATTATTACTCCATCACTGCCCCCCCCGCTATTACTGCCATTATTACTCCATCACTGCCCCCCCCCCGCTATTACTGTCATTATTACTCCATCACTGCCCCCCCCCGCTATTACTGTCATTATTACTCCATCACTGCCCCCCCCGCTATTACTGCCATTATTACTCCATCATTATTACTCCATCACTGCCCCCCAATTACTACTCTCTATTACTACCCCACAGCCTTCAATTACTGCAATGACTCCTCCCCATCACTGCCCCACGGCTTGCAATTACTGCAATTACTACTCCCTATTACTACCCCAAGCTCACAATTACTGCAATTACTAGTCCCTATTACTAACCACAGCCTGCAATTACTGTAATTACTACTCCCTATTGCTACCCCACAGCCTGCAATTACTGCAATTACTATTCCCTATTACTACGCCAAGCCCACAATTACTGCAATTACTACCTATTACTACCCCACACCCTGCAATTATTGCAATTACTACTCCTCATCACTGTCCCACAGCCTGCAATTACTACTGCCTATTACTACCCCACAACCTGCAATTACTACTCCCCATCACTGCCCCACAGCCTGCAATCACTACTCCCCATCACTGCCTGCAATTATTACTTATTACTGTACTGCAGCCTGCAATTATTACTTATTACTGTACTGCAGCCTGCAATTATTACTTATTACTGTACTGCAGCCTGCAATTATTACTTATTACTGTACTGCAGCCTGCAATTATTACTCCTTATTACTGTACCAGTCTGCTTTTATTACTCTTTATTACTGTACCAGACTGCCGTTTATTACTCGATATTACTCTTTATTGCTATACCACAGTCTCCTCTTTATTACTCGCTATTATCGTACCACAGTCTCCCCTTTATCATTGCACCACAGCCTGCCTTTATTACTCTTTATTAAAGTCCTGTTTATTATTTCTCCAGAGTCACTGCTGAGGGAGTGCTGCATTGTCGGATGTGCCATACTTCTGATGAAATAGTAAACCAGATGTGGCCAACCCATGGCCGGAAGTAGCCCACGGGGACGTCAAGAAGTGGCCCATCCAACATTTGCACTTGTCTCTGTGAATCTGTTTTAAATTAATATTTTGTTTCCAGTAGCTACTGAGTGGCGATGTTTATGGTGTTGCCACAAATGAAGAAATATTCAATCAAGAAAATTTGTTTTGTTGGACGACTAAAGAGCTTGACCAACACTGCGTTAAACCGAATGCTCTGCTGCCTGTTCAGTGGATGTTAAATATCCCCCTATGTATTACCATTAAACAAGATAAGATTGTTTCTCACAGTGTTCTGGTCGACAATTCCCCAGAAAAAAATTAGTCATTCGCTTCATGGTTGTATTATGTTTTAAAATAAAATTGTCTTTCAGGTCAAAAATAAATGCAATTTCAGGCAAGTTCTGGAAGATAAAGTGACAACAACAACAATAACAAACAACAAAATTACATTTGTGAAATGCCTTTCATGTCGGGAGGACGTCCCGTGACTACCTTCATGTAAAAAAAGCCATTTTTTCACTGAACTCAATCAACCGAATGTTGATATTTGTCGACCTTGAACTGCTGCAGGAAGCACTGATATTGAATCTTTGGTAATACATTGCTACTGCAACACACAAATCATAGATAATAAATGTCGCAACAATCCTCCAGATAAATTGGTCATCCACTCCATGGCTGTTTGTGGGACACTGCATTGCACCAATTGGATACAGTTCAAAGCAAGATCCATGTTAGTGTTCAAGAGGAAGCTGGATAGATATCAAAAAAGGGGGTAATATTCTGGGGTATGGGGAGAAGCCAACTAAACTGGGCTGAATGGATTGCTCTTTCAAAGAGCAAGCACAAACACGATGGGACAGGTGGCTTTCTGTGCTGTAGATTTCTTTGGTTTTGTGGGAGAAATTTAACAAGGAAAAAAATCTGCTACTTGGTGACCTGTGGAAGGATTCACTATTTACTGATCAAAACAAAAGTAGGTTATGTTGTTTGTCTGATTCCTAATTATGCTCATTTAATTAGAGACAATCTTCGACTGTTGAAATCCATTCACTCTGGAAGGTGTCACCGCTTTGTTATACAATATTCATAAAGATTTCAAATTACTCTCAGCACTCTGTACAAATTACTGCAGCTTTATATCAGAAATATTTATATTTTGCCAGTTTTAGTTTTACCTGGGATAAATGTAGATTAAAGCATTGCCATCTTGTGAACAAAAAGAACTTGACACAAAGTGAACATTTCAAGGTACATCAGAAACGTCTGCAGATTCAATGATTGGTAATTTGTGAGTTGGCTTTGCGGTGTATGAGTTGTTATCAGAAGATGTTAGACTTATATAACAAGCCGTAGAAGTTATTTTTGGAAAAGGAGATGTCTATATATGAATTAAATAACTGATTTAATGTTGCTGTTTGAGATTGAACTGTACGTGTTTGTAAAGCAGATCAGCAATTTGAAGAGCAATTGAAGCAGAAACAAAGCAGAAACAAAACAAGGGTTTTATGATATAAAAAATAACGTATGTAACAACAGTTCAAAGTATAGCATTCTCTTCAGATTCCTTCCGTCCTTGTTCAATTCAAAGAATACAACAACAAATTACATTTGTACAGCGCTTTTCATATCGGGAGGACGTCCCAAGACGCTGGATGTAGAATGTAGAAGAATGTACAAACTTCTAATTTATTACCCTAATTATTTTAAGAAACCTGAATCTTTTTTTCCTGTCTTACCATTAATTTATAATATTATCCAATTTTCATAACACAATATTCCTTCAAAAAAATCAACTCTGAATTCTTCCTACTGCCTGATCAAAAGATAGTGTAACAATCAACTTTTTAAAGCAATAATATAAATACAGTGTTTTATAATTGTACATACTTTTATATTTTGTACAATATTTTGGAGTTATCAAACTAGAGTTTACAACAACAACAACTTGGATGTATATAGTGCCCTCCACGCCGGACGGTGTCTCAGAGCGCTTCAAGGTAAGGAATCCCGGGGTCGAGCCAGGGGGAGGGGGAGGGGGAGGAAGGTGACCAAAGGCACGGTCGAAAAGAAAGTTTAAATGAACTATAGAGGCTAAATGAACCAGAGTACACTTATTCCCTTTGGGCTTAAACTTGTCTTTGTCTTGCTTATTGCTCTTCAAATTGCTGATCTAAACCTCTCTCTGTCTTGCCACTCTCACATTAACCTTATTCTCAGTAAACTTAACGATTCCGCTTATCCAGTTTATTAATTTATCAACTTGTGAACTAATTAAGTAAAATGCTGATCACTCATTTCTCCCAAGTTTCTGTACTACGTTGGCCATAATTACCATAATTTCATATTGCTTCACCAATTTTCAATCTACAATGTACCTTCTCACTGGTTCTATCTTAACAAGAAGCTGCCAGACAGTGTTTTCCACGGCAAGCTATGCAGTTTTAGCTGGTTTCATCCAGCAGTACCCCAGCGCACTCTGGGTACCCCAACGTACATTCTGAGGTCCATAAACCTTGGCTCTTGCCAACCTGCACCCAAAAACTCTCCGCAATCAGATAAGCAGAATGTGTCCCTCTGGGGAGAGAGTACACATTCCATTCCAAACACAGGAATTTCCATATGTGGGTGGAATGCATGGAAGTCTGGTCTGGTTTCGATATCTTAAGCACGGTAATAGGTTTCCTCATGAATCAGACAACCGACTAAAAAAAGTTATCTCAAACGTGTTTCAATTGTTGTTTATTTGTAGGCAAATTGTGTACTTGCCCAATTTTTATTTGTGGCAATTTTATAGGACATAAGCCATTAACTTTCATCCATAGACAGTCAATACACTTTACACACATGTTCTGCGAAGCGCTTTGAGATTTCTCAACAACGTGATAAGGAGCTTTATCAAATGCAAGGATTATTATTATTATTTTGTCTGTTTGTGGGGCTTGGCTGTGTGCTAATTACCTGTGGTGTTCCAGTCACTACACATATCGGCAAAGCACGAAAACTTTTTGAGACGTTTGGATGTTACAAGACAGGCACTAAATCAAAGGTGTTATTATTGTTACTGGATTTGGCCATCATAGAATCAAACAATTATACGGCACAGGAGGAGGCCATTCGGCCCATCGTGTCTGTGCCGCTCTTTGAAAAGAGCTTCCAAATCAACTCCACTCCTCCCCGCACTCCCCATAGCCCTGATCACCCCCACTCCCCCATAGCCCTGATCACCCCCACTCCCCCCATAGCCCTGATCACCCCCACTCCCCCCATAGCCCTGATCACCCCCACTCCCCCATAGCCCTGATCACCCCCACTCCCCATAGCCCTGATCACCCCCACTCCCCCCATAGCCCTGATCACCCCCACTCCCCCCCATAGCCCTGATCAACCCCACTCCCCCATAGCCCTGATCACCCCCACTCCCCCATAGCCCTGATCACCCCCACTCCCCCCATAGCCCTGATCACCCCCACTCCCCATAGCCCTGATCACCCCCACTCTCTCCCCATAGCCCTGATCACCCCCACTCCCCCATAGCCCTGATCACCCCCCCCCCCATAGCCCTGATCACCCCCACTCCCCCATAGCCCTGATCACCCCCACTCCCCCCATAGCCCTGATCACCCCCACTCCCCCCATAGCCCTGATCACCCCCACTCCCCCATAGCCCTGATCACCCCCACTCCCCCATAGCCCTGATCACCCCCCCCCCCCCCCCCCCCCCCCCCCCTCCCCCCCCACTAGCCCTGATCACCCCCACTCCCCCCCCCCCCCCCCCCCATAGCCCTGATCACCCCCACTCCCCCATAGCCCTGATCACCCCCCACTCCCCCCATAGCCCTGATCACCCCCACTCCCCCATAGCCCTGATCACCCCCACTCCCCCCCCCCATAGCACTGATCACCCCCACTCCCCCATAGCCCTGATCCCCCCACTCCCCCCATAGCCCTGATCACCCCCACTGCCCTGATCACCCCCACTCCCCCATAGCCCTGATCACCCCCACTCCCCCCATAGCCCTGATCACCCCCACTCCCCCATAGCCCTGATCACCCCCACTCCCCCATAGCCCTGATCACCCCCACTCCCCCCATAGCCCTGATCACCCCCACTCCCCCCATAGCCCTGATCACCCCCACTCCCCCCATAGCCCTGATCACCCCCACTCCCCCATAGCCCTGATCACCCCCACTCCCCCACACTCCCCCCATAGCCCTGATCACCCCCACTCCCCCCATAGCCCTGATCACCCCCACTCCCCCCATAGCCCTGATCACCCCCACTCCCCCCATAGCCCTGATCACCCCCACTCCCCCATAGCCCTGATCACCCCCACTCCCCCCATAGCCCTGATCACCCCCACTCCCCCCATAGCCCTGATCACCCCACTCCCCCATAGCCCTGATCACCCCCACTCCCCCCATAGCCCTGATCACCCCCACTCCCCCCATAGCCCTGATCACCCCCACTCCCCCATAGCCCTGATCACCCCCACTCCCCCATAGCCCTGATCACCCCCACTCCCCCATAGCCCTGATCACCCCCACTCCCCCCATAGCCCTGATCACCCCCACTCCCCCATAGCCCTGATCACCCCCACTCCCCCATAGCCCTGATCACCCCCACTCCCCCCATAGCCCTGATCACCCCCACTCCCCCCATAGCCCTGATCACCCCCACTCCCCCATAGCCCTGATCACCCCCACTCCCCCCATAGCCCTGATCACCCCCACTCCCCCATAGCCCTGATCACCCCCACTCCCCCACACTCCCCCCATAGCCCTGATCACCCCCACTCCCCCGCGCTCTCCCCATAGCTGTGCTCCCGTCCTCCTGGTCACTGCCGTGATGTCAGGGGGAGGGGGCGGGGCCGCAGTGCTGAGTGGGCGGAGGGCAGACCGTGCATGTGGGAGAGTTGGAAGATCCGTAGCGGCTTTCCACCGCTTGTTATCCGGTTTTACACGGCGCCACCCACTCCCTTCCGCGTACAGTCCGCTCCTATGGAGCGAGCTGCATTTTCCTGGTCTTATCAGTTTCCGGATTCGTCCAGGCGCCGGTGAGGGGGCGGGGCTCGTATTTGATAGACGTGAGAAGCAGCCAATTGTCGCGTGCCGCAGCCCCTTTGTCGTTTTGTGATTGGGTGCTGTGGAGGGAAAGGGGGGCGGGGTTGAGCGGCGAGGGCCAATGGGCGCGGCCGGGAGCCGCGCGCGGAATGGCGGGGCGGTTGTCAGGGGCGTCTCGCAAAAAAGCGGCGGAGGCCGCGGCCTCGGGTGAGGTGAAGTGAAATGACGGGGAGGCCGCGCGCGGGGAGTCTGTCCGTGTGCGCAGGCATTTATTTTAAGAAAAAGATCATTTAAAGAAAATTTAAAACAATCTCTCTATATATAGTATATTTAGAAAAAAATAACATTTCCTGGTCAGCCCGGAGCCCCGTTCCCCTCCCGCCCCCCGGACAGGCCCTGGACCGCGGGCTGTCAGTGTCAGCGAAGGCGGGTGAGTCTGTGTGAAAGAAAGTCATCATCATCTTTGCATTTGATCCGGAGCCGCGTCGCGCCCTCAGGTCCAGATGTCTCCAAAGTGCTTCACAGGACATACCGTCAACTGTTTTGTGGGTGAAGCGCACCCGCCAATTCCGCACAGCCGCGTCCCCACGAACTGTGCGGTGAGTGACCACATTTTATTTGGGGCAGTGTTGGCCAGGACACGGGGGGGGGAGACTCCCTTCTCATTTTGACTGGCGACGTGGGGTCTTTAACGTCCACCTGAACAGGCAGTCAGACCGGAGGTCGGGTTCACGTCTCATCCAAAGTACCACATCTCCCAACAACACCTCAGCACTGAAAGATACTCAACCAGGAAATGGCGATTCTCCCTCCCACCGCCCCCCCTTTCCAGCTCCGATTGGGATAGTGCTGTTTGCCAAACTGGCTGCCGACTTGACCTATGCAACACACAGTTACTACGTGTGACAGCGAGTCTCCTCCTCTTGCCCAGCCTCGGTGCACATGATTCAGTCTTTCGGATGAGATGTTAAACCAAGGTGCGCTATGCCAGTTCAGGTGGTCTGTAACGATGCCGTGGGTTCACGTTAAAAGAGAAGGGAATATCTCTCTCCAGTGTTCTGGCCAATAATTCCCCCACTTCACTTACTTCATAATTGTTTGTGGCGCATTGCTGTGTGAAAATTGGCTGTCACATTCACCCACAAAATACATAGTCACTCAATCCACTTCATGGTGTATATGGTATGTGATTTTTAAAATATGTTTTGATGACATGGAAGACACCATAACAGATTCAAGTTTCATTATTATTGTTAGAACCTCCTCATGTCAGTATGTTACCCGTGTCATCAAATCTGGTGTGTGAAAGAATAGGGGGAAGAACATTCGCTATTATATGTAGATGTGTGATTTGGGGAGTTTTTTTTAAATTAACGTTTAATGATACTTATATAACTCATAACCAATGAAAAGTGCTACAGGAACTCTTAAAATTATTATTAATAATGCTTATTTGATACAGTGCCTATAACGTTGAAGCATTTCATAGGTAATTTGTTGTAAACTATAGTGACGGTGTATTTTGTGGGCAAACACAGCATTGTCCTACAAACAACAAAAACAACAAAATTACATTTGAGTAGCGTCTTTCTCGTCGGGAGAATGTCCCAAGGTGCTGGACAGACAGAGTTACGGACCTGAGCTGAGGGTTGGGGTCAGGGAGGGTGGAGGGCAGGGGGGGATCCAGGGAGATCGAAAGCACGGTCGGAGGGGAGGGTCTTGAAATGGATCTTGAAGGTGGTGAGGGAGGAGGCAAGGCGGAGGGTCTGCGGGATGGAGTTCCAGAGGGTGGGGGCGGAGTGGCAGAAGGCCCGCTTGCCAATAGTGGGGCGAGCGAGGCGGGGGACATGAAGCAGTTCGGAGCCCGCTGAGCAGAGGGAGCGGGCAGATGGTAGGGGGTTAGGAGGTCGCAGAGATTGTGGGGGAGCAAGACCATGGAGGGCTTTGAAGGTGAGGACCAGAATCTTGAACTGTATCCTCTGTGTAATGAGAAGCCAGTGGAGTTGGGCAAGGATGGAGGCAATAGGTTTGTAGAGCCTAGTGCGGGAGAGGACACGGGCTGCAGAGTTCTGGATGATCTGCTGCCTGTGGAGGGAGGAGTTGGGGAGTCCGACGAGCAATGAGTTTACATAGTCGAGTCTCGGATGTAATGAATGCATGTATGAGGGTTTCGGCGGCCTGCGGTGAAAGTCATTGGCTGAGCCGGGCGACGTTGTGGAGGTGGAGGAAGGCAGAGCGGGTCATGGCACAGATGTGGGGTAGAAAGAATAGTTGAGGGTCAAACAAGACGCCAAGGTTCCGGACTGGCTTAGCAAGGTGGACTGTACAACCATGAATGGTGATGCTATCAGCGCCTGAGGTGAGGAGGTGCTGACAGGAGCCAATCAGGAAAGCCTCGGTCTTGTTGACGTTCAACTGAAGAAAGTTAGCTCTCATCCAGGACTTGATGTCTGACAGACATTCAGTCAGCACAGCAGTGGTCCTGGAGTCAAGGGGGGAGGCAGAGTGGTACAGTTGGGTGTCATCCGCATATATGTGGAAGTTGATGGGGCGGTAGTTTGGGTGTAGAGATGGGTCCAGGGAGGGTTTCTTAAGGAAGGGAGTGATGACAGTGGTTTTTAATGGGGCTGAGAACAGTACCAGAGGACAGGGAGAGGTTTATGATGTCAGTGAATAGAGGTGCAAGGAGATGGAGCTGGGAGGTAAGGAGAGGGGTAGGGATGGGGTTGAGGGAGCAGGTGGTCGGTTTCATGCAGGATATGGTGGTGATGAGAAAAGAGGGGGAGACAGGTTCAAAGGTGTGAAGGGAGTGATGCGTAGGGGCCGAGATAGGGAGGGGGTAGCCGGTGCAGTGGCAGAGACAGCTGAGTGGATTCCCTAGACTTTGGATTCGAGGAAGTTCAGTATCGCCTCACAGTTGGCATTTGAGGTGAGGATGGGCGAAGGGTGAGAGGGTGGGCGGAGGAGATGATTCGTGATGGAGAAGAGGAGCCTGGGGTTGTCCTTAGCCTCTAAGATTGTTGGAGTAGAATGGTGATTAGCGGAGGCGAGGGCGGAGTGGTAAGATTTGATATGGGACAGCCAGATCTGCCGATAGACAGTTAAGTTTGATTTAAGCCAGGTGCGCTCAGCGGCATGCACCTGTGCTTTAAAGGTTTGGAGGTGGCTGGTGTACCATGGTGACTTATATGAGTAGAATATGGTTTGGGAAGAAAGGGGTGCAAGGGAATCGAGAGTGTAGACGAGGGAGCTGTGGAGAAGAGTGACCGAGGAGGATAGGTCATTGCGGGAGGAAGCCCAGAGGGGAAGGAGTTCAGATGACTCCAAGGCAGCTGAGAGTGAGTGGGGGGGGAGATTTTTTTCCAGGGTCGATAGGAGTTGGAGGTGGGTTGGATGGTGGTGGGGAGAGGATTGAGGAGTTAAGGGAGATGAAGTGATGGTCCGAGATTGCTTTGTCGATGATGGTGAGTTCCGAGACTGTGAGGCCCCGAGTGATCACCAGATCGAGGGAGTGAGCGCGGACGTGGGTGGCGGAGTGGATTTGGAGGGAGAGATTGAGGGAGGAGATAACAACAACAAAATGACATATGTATAGCGCCTTTCACGTCGGGAGGACGTCCCAAGGCGCTGGACAGATAGAGTTACAGACCCGAGCTGAGGGTCGGGAGGGGGGGGGCAGGGGGGCAAACAGGGAGATCAAAAGTAATAATTGAGATAAGGGAGGAAAAGTCAACAGAGGTAGAGCAGGAGGGGGTGGAGTGAAGGTTGAAGTCGCCGAGGATGAGGAGGCAGTCGGAGCAGAGGGAGAAGGAAGATAGGAGGGTGGAGATGTCGGTGATGTGATGAAGGTGGGGAGGAGCTGGGGGGGGCGATAGATAAAGAGAATTTTGAGGGAGGGAAAGGTTGGAGGGGTGATAAAGGGTAAGGTGCTCAAAGGAGGGGAAGGTTCCAAAGGATGGAAGCTTTTTGTCTATCAACAAGTCAAAGAAGGCTTAGAGGTCAAAAGGATAATATCCAAACGGTTTACAGGAAGGAAGAATTACCATCAGCCATGGTTGAAAAGGTGAGGGAGGGGATCAGATTCCATTACTGATAACCATCTAATGTGTTAATGTGGTATGTTGGAAAGGGTTGAATTTTGAACTTCTTGATCGTGTTGGTCCACAGAACAAAACAGATGTATGATTTTGCTAAGTTAACACTCGAGGATGGCTGGTGTAAAATTAAATAATTCATACTGGGGCAATAGATAATGGTCTTTTGAGGCATGTGCAAAATAGAGGATACTTTAAATCCACAGTCACTGCACTTTACAGTGTGTTCTGGGAAGGGCTTTGAGACAACTCAACGACATGATAAGGTGCTATATCAAATGCCAGGATTATTATTATTATTTATTCACTTTCCACCTTCATCTTCACCTTCAAGATTTTGAAGCTGGCTTTGCACCCAGTGAGTGAAAGGGTTCAGTAGCGATGTCCCATTACTATAAGCAGAACAAAATCTACCTGTCATTTATGTATATAATGTATTAGAATGTATATAAATATAGGTGACCTGACTTGAGAGTTCTGTTTCGGTGCTGAATGAAGCCAATAATAGATCTTTATAGAATTAAGCCACACAGATGAAAATGTTGTGGCTTTGTGAGAAACTATTTTATATAACATAATAATTCTTGTATTTGATATAGCGTCTTATCACGTCATTGAGACGTCTTCAAGTGCTTCACATGTTTTACTGTGAAGTGTAATGACTGTGTGCTTTTATCAGTGAATCAACAGCTACTTTGTCCACAACAATGTCCCACAGATAGTCATGAAGTGAATAACCAATTTTATCTGAGAGATTGTCAGTCACAGGACCGGAAGAAACTTCTTTCTCTTTCAAATAGTGCCATGCAATGTTTAACATCCTCCTGAACAGACAAACAGGACTTTGGTGTAGCATCTCATCCAAAGGACAGCACCTCTGACAATGCAGCGGATACTCCCCCAACACTATTGGAGTCTCAGTCTAGGCTATGAGTTCAAGTCCTAAAACGTCGCATAAATTTTATTTTGCGGAAATGTAACACAGCCCAAAAGTATATATTTTTATAAAGTGTTTTTGATGCTTATTTTAGTCAACAACAACAACAACTAAACTTGGATTTATATAACACCCTCCACGCCGGACAGCGTCTCAGAGCGCTTTACAGTAACAGATCCTGGCACCATGTCATGGCGTTTCACCCACAAAATATACGGTCAATTCACTTTACAGTATAAACTGTGAAGCACTTTGAGATGTCTTGAATACGTGGTAAGGCACAAATGCAAGGATTATTATTATGACAAGAGTTGCTGCTGAATTGCAGTCTTGTGCTTTCACTTTTCATTTATGTCTGTTCCAGATAATGAGATTCATTTTGGTAATCACACCATTTTGTTACCAACCCATGACTTGCAATTGGCCTGAATCTGGCTTTCATATATGCATTGTCAATCCTTTTTTCTCCCCTCAAGACAGATCGGAGAAAGTAAGGGATTCGTAGAGTTATACAGCACAGAAGGAGGCCATTCGGCCATCATGTCTGTGCCGGATCTTTTGATAGAGGTATCCAAATCAATGCCACTGCCCCGCTCTCTCCCCATAGCCCTGCACACTTGTCCTCCCCAAATACTTATCTACTCTCTTAAAAGTTGTTATCGAATTGGCTTCCACCAGCCTTTTAGACAATGCATTCCAGATCCCAACAACTCGCGGTGAAATTCTTCTTACTTCCCCTTAACAATTATTTTAAATCGGTATCCTCAGGTTACCGAGCCACCCGCCAGTGGAAATAGTTTCTCCTTGTTCATCGTATCTAACACACTTATAATTTTGAAAATTATGTATATTATATATATTATATATATTATATATTAAGTCTCCTCTTAACCTTCTATTGGTTGGGAAGTGAACTGTGTCATTTGATATTTGATACCTAAATTGAGATTCAAGTCCAGTCTAGATTGATGTCTGTCAATAGTACTTATAATGAGCACATAAACGCAGTACTGATTTGGTATTAACTTGGCATTCAGGTTAAGTGGGTACTGGAGGGTGGAAATGGAAATATCAACTTTACAGCATTTCATCGTAACATCCTGTGAAGCACTTTGAGATGTCTCAACAACTATGCTAAGGCATTATATCAAATCCAAGGATCATTTGTTTTAACTGATGAATACAACAAAGTTATGTCTTTAACGTACATTTCGTTTACAGATCTTTGATACCGTGATCTGTAAAGGAGGAAGGAGGCAGTAAGGAGACATTTAAATTTGGACAATTTCATTTGTAATGGAATGGAGGGCGATATGAGATTCCAGAATAGACAAACATACAAGGACGAACGGGAAGAGCTGCAGGACGGCACATCACCCGAGCCATCCTGCCAGCTCTCTGCTACTGAATTTTCCTGCCACTGTTGCTATGATATTTTAGTGAATCCAACTACTTTGAACTGTGGGCACAGCTTTTGCCGACATTGCTTGGCGCTGTGGTGGGATGCATCCAGGAAAACTGAATGCCCAGAATGCAGAGAAAAATGGGAGGGATTTCCTAAAGTCAACATTGTATTAAGGTAAGTGAAATGCATCTTTTTAAAGCTTAAATCACTATAATACCCCAGTCAAATGAGTCCCTGTTCAAAGTCAACAAAAAACTATTTGGTACTGAAAATAGGTTTTAATTCCTGGTATATTAACAAGGTCAACACGTTTAACTAGAGACTTGGATTAAAAATTTTAATGGTGACTTTTAAGGTCTGCAGCCTCCTGACCTCACATAATCTATGTTTAGACTTGACTTCAAGTTTCTGATGCTGTGGAATGTTATCTGACTTATTTTTTGCCAGAATCAATCAATTTCTGAGGGATTACAATCAATTGGAAGACCAGTTTGCAAATACAATTTCAGTAAAGTTTTATCAAAAGTAACTGTTTTATCAAAAGAATCGAAAAGGCTATTCTGATCACAATAATAATAATAATCTTTGCATTTGATATAGCACCTTATCACGTCTTCGAGACGTCTCAAAGCGCTTCACAGAATTTACTGTAAAGTGAATTGACTGTATATTTTGTGAGCAAAACGCAAAACAATACTGAATGAACAAAATTGAATGAAGCAATGTTCCTAAAAGAAACTTAACAGCATGCAGTATAAGCATCCTGAAATAAATTTATTTTCTGTTCTAGAGACTCATTGGCAGGCTATAAACTTGTAACGGCACCCTCTCTGCTTTATGATGGAGTTAATTGGTTGCACAGTGTTATTATAATAATAATCTTTGCATTATTGCTTTATCACGTTTTTGAGACGTCTCAAAGCGCTTCACAGAATATTTTGTAAAGTGTAGTAACTGTATATTTTGTGTTCTACTAGATACGCAGATGTTTAGCCCTTTCAGTCAAATGCACCTCCTTAGATTTTGAGATACTTTATAAATAGTTTGATTGTTTTAACTTACCTGGAAATAATCTTAACCTGATTCTTGTGTAAAATTCAAGTGGTCGGTAAATACACTAAACATTCAAACACAGATTGTTCACAGCATATGTTTGTAACTGGTTAAGGGGAACATACAGAAAACGTACAGAATTTGCTAGTAACTGTTTCAATACTCATAAGCAGCTAGATGGCTAAAAGCGGTCTGGCCACTGTTTGTACCTTGCTGCTTTGTGGTTGATTGTTCCTTGCTTCTCTCTAGGGATGCTGTTGAGAAGCTATTCCCTGACGATGTCAAACGGCGACAGGAGGAAACACAGAACAATTTAAAAATTTCAAATAGCCTTTCAGCTTTCCAGAAATATGGTAATGAACAATCAGCAAGACCTTTAAACCACACTGGGGAATGGCGCCGAGGAGGTGGCTTTTTCTCAGGAGTATTAACTGCTTTGACCTGTGTGGCGGTGAGTATCTCTTTAAACATTCTTTTGCAATGAGGTCCGTTTCTCTGTATCACTAATATTATACTGTGGCTGAGTGATTGAATAATCTTTGACTTGGGTATGTTTATCACTTCCATCTATTTATTCAAATAGAATTTCCATCCAAATCTTGTGATTACCAGAATAATACAATACAAATTACATATGTATAGCGCCATTCATGTTGGGAGGATGTTCCAAGGCACTGGACAGTCAGAATAACTGCTGCTTGCGTGCCCATTTTGCGACGCTTCACTGCACAGAATTAAGAGAAGTAGGGAGTGAGAAAACTGAGGCAAACAGTGACTCTTTCATTTCAAAACCTAAGGCACATGATGCAAAAATGACATCTAGCAGCAGCCAGGAGCACTTGATAGAAGTGTTTTAAGATACCAGATAAAAGTGACTGAGGATTTTTTTTACCCAGAGAGTTGTTACGGTCTGATATGCACTGCCTGAAACAGTGGTGGAAGCAGATTCGATAGCAGCTTTCAAACGGAATTGGCTAGGTACTTAAAAAGGAGAAAAATTGCAGGGCTATAGGGTAAGAGTGGGGGAGTGGGATTAGTTGGTAGCTCTTTCAAAGTGCTGGCACAGGCATGATGGGCACAGTAAAATCCCTACTAGAGCTTATTAAAATAATGATTCAGTAAGGTGGACATAAGAGACGATTTCCACTTGTTGGTGAGTCCATAACAAGAATGGTGTATATATAAAATGGCCATTAGCAGATGCTTTCATCCTGTAACATCTCATTACTTCGCGGGGCATTGCGGTCAGTTTAGTGATTAGACAATCACAGCAAACAATTTGCACACAGCAAAGTTCTTCAGTCATGATGACGTAAATGACCAATTTATCTTGGGGATTGTTGGCTGGGATACTGGGGTCTATGTTGGTCTATGTTGCTCAGCTACTCACTCACTGAGCCATTTGGGATGTTGGGAAGTAGAGTTGTTACAGGAGATCACTGAGGTTCTTAAGACAGTTTGTGTAACATTCTGATATTAAGGAGTAAATCAGTTATTTATTGTGTTAGGTGATGTTCCTCGTGTATCACTGGAGCAGAGAGTCCGAGCAAGATCTTCTTGTCCACAAACCTGTGACAAAGTGGACAGCAAATGAGGTGACTCTCTGGCTGGAGCAGTTAGGCCAATGGGCCTCTGTTTACAAAGAGAGGTTCTTAGAGGAAGAAGTCAATGGAAGGTAATGCCTTTTGTTTTACTGTGTATAACTTTGCATTTGTTGTGGTTAATGCCATTGAAGAGAAATTCTAGTCCAACAGAATAACATTTAAACATTGCATTGAGGACAATATTGACTGAGTTGTAAACTTTAGACAATTTTATATTGTTAAGTATCAGCAATTTATGACATAAGAAGGCACCTCATAGAATCGTACAGCACAAAAAGAGGCCATTTGGCCCATCGAGTCTGTGCCGTCTCTTTGAAAAGAGCAATGTAATGTCAATCCCACTCCCCAGCCCTTTCCCCATGACCCTGCAAACCTGTCCACCGCGTTTTTAAAAGTTGTTATTGCATCGGCCTCGACCACCCTTTCAGGCAATGCATTCCAGATTCGAACAACTCGCTGCGTGAAAAAAATTCTTTTAGATACTATTTAAATCTGACCTTGAGTCACCGACACACCCACCAGTGGAAACAGTTTTTCCCTTTCTAACCTATCAAATCCCCTCATGATTTTGAAGACCTCTGTTATGTCTCCTCATAACCTTCTCTGGTCCAATGAGAGTAATCGCAGCCTCTCTCACCTTTCCTCATCATCACGGCCCCTCATTCCTGGTAAATCTCCTCTGTACCCTTTCCAATGCCTTAACATCCTTCCTATAGTGTGGTGCCCACAACTGGGCGCAATATTCTAACTGAGGCCTAACCAGTGTTTTATATGGGTTAATCATCACCTCATGACTCTTGTACTCTATGCCCCTATTTATAAAGCCCAGTATCCCATATGCCCTTTTTACAGCTTTATCTACCTGTCCTGCCACCTTCAAGGATTCATTTACCTGCACCCCCAGGTCTCTCTGTTCTTTTACCCCCCTTAAGATTGTATTACCGCAGCCTATATTGCCTCCCCTCATTCTTTCTACCAAAGTGCATTACCTCACATTTCTCCACATTGAAATTTATCTGCTATGTATCGCCCATTTTACCATTCCGTCTATGTCTTCCTGCAGTTGGCTACTATCCTTCTCACAGTTTACCACCTTACCTAACTTTGTGTCATTGAAACATTTTTAATTTTAATTTCTCTCAAGAATTAACAGAAATAACAGAAAAGAAGATTCCAAAATATTCTTTCACTATATAATCTAATCTTTTAGATGCAAAAAGCTCTTTGATTAGATATTCAGGTATTAATCTAAATTAATTTTATCCAGTTACTCAGCAACTCGTCAAAGCCATAAATTATATTGGAAATGAAGGGTACATTTTTACCCTGAAGGTTCAGCAGGAAATTATGTTGTATTCTGACTTTCAGAAACTGAGATATTGAGTTTGTAGTGTGTGTGTGTGTTCCAAAATCTCACTATGTTCATTTACTTTTAGGCTATTATTGACTCTTGGAGAAGAAGAGTTTTCTAAACCTCCCTTCAACATTGAGAATGAACTTCATAGGAAGGCCATTCATATGGCATTAGATAGCGTAAAAGCACTTGGGGTCAAACCCCCTCAGAATCTCTGGGAATACAAGGTAAATATTTTTGAAATGCAGCAATCAATAACCCAGCTTTTTGTTTCCAAAATGAATAAAACTAAATTGTGTCTACAATATGTGGTTTTGTGTTGCAATAGTAAAGCCTAATGATGCCTATTTGACAGAAAAGGTTCTGGATGGAATGCTTCATGATGAGAAAACTCAGTTAACTCAGTTAATTTCAGACAGAGAACTCTTTCTCCACACTACAAAGTGTGTTGGCTTTTATGCATCAAATCACAGGTTTGACAGTGGCTGCAGATGAGACTGCAGTGCTGGCACCTGGCTGAAGGACAAAGTAGAAATGGTATTTCAGGAAGTTGTTTAGAATTAAACTAAAGGTCTTTTTTTTTTAAAAAAGGCTAATCTGATCCAGTTGGTAAAACCACAACCATGTGTGAAATTGAGCCATTCAGACCCAGACGTTTTTACAGTTGATTCTGTCTATGAGTAGAGCAGAATGATCTCATGTGAGCAGCAGTGGTGGGGGGTAGTGTAGAGAAGTGCTCAGAATGGCCTGTACTAGAGAGGAAAAAATCAGTCCGGTTTCTTGCTTCTGAGTGCTGCCCTGTGACTCGAGTTGGAGAGTGTGCTCGTGCGGACATCAGCGCAGAACAAAATGAGGCTTGGCTGTGATGCTTCCCTCCTCTGCCTCAGGCAGTTGAACAGCCTAGGACTGTGCGTGAAGAATAGCTTCTTGGGTTCTTGTGACACTGGATTCCAGCATGTGAGTCAATGTCTTTCGCAAGTACAAAAAAAATTTAGAAATTGAGGCCTTGCTTAATTTAATAATAATCCTTGCATTTGATATAGTGCCTTATCACATTGCTGAGATGTCTCATAGTGCTTCATAGAATATACTGTAAAGTGAATTGACTATATTTTATGGGCATCAGTCAATTGAGCACAGCCCCGTCCCACAAAAAGCCCTGGATTGAGTGGCCAAATTATTTATTTTTGGGGGGAAGGGATTATTACCCCAAAAGCAATCCACCAATCGACTAGCATTGGGTTCCTACTTTCTAGGTAAATAGAGGCGTGTGAAGTAAGGAAACTTGCCTAAGGTTTCGCCCTGCTCGGGAATCCAACCCGGGTCCTCTCGCTTGTGAGGCGAGTGCTCTAACCACTATTTTACGGGACTATATATAATTTGCAGAAAGCACAAGTATGATCTAGTGAAATTACCTGAACAACACAGGAAGGAACTTTCATCTGCTTATTACTGATATAAATACTTATTTTTTCAGGCAATGCATGCTGGCAAGTCACTGTTCCTCCTATATGCACTAAAAAGCTCTCCACGGCTGACCATGCTGTACCTATACCTGTTCGATTACTCAGAGATATTTCTGCCACTCATCCATACTGTTTCTCCAGAAAAATCTGAGATGAATGAGGAATCGGATATTTTTCGAAAGTACTGGGTAAGTCTTGTCATACAGCAGGAAACCAAGCCCAACAGCCTAACTCCTCCATGACAGTGCTTAGACTCCACACAAGCCCCCAGCCCTTTTTTGCTATGTTCTTCTCCTTTGTACCTAAATTAAATTGTTTGATTCAGATTTTGACATTTTTTTTAAAACTTCATTTTCCACTCCCCCTTTCTCTACTCCTCCCGTGATTTCAGCCTCTCAGTATCACAGCAGTGAGTACTTCTCGACCAATTGGTCATCCTTCACGTTGATGTTCTGTTTCATTTTGAAGGCCCAAACCTGTATCTGCCTAGCATTCATGTGCACTTCCATTAGTGATCATTCTATAGCAAATAGTTTTTGGAAATTTGCCCATTTTGTCCCTCTGTCTCTAGGCTCAGAATGCTGAGGTGCATTCGTAGGATTAGCTGGTTGAGATTTCAAATTGAGCACAGATCGAAGATTATTCTGCGATTTATTCCCACACTATTTGCTGAAATGTGATCCAGAAAGAACAACTTGCATTATGTAGCACCCTTCACATGGGGCAGCATCTCAAATCGCTTAACAGTGTGTGGGGGGTGGGAAGGAGAAGGTGACTGCAAACAGAGTCGAATCTAGTCATTCTTTCTTATAAAAGCTCTATTTTTGTATTTTCTTAATTTCCATGTCATCTATGCAAATGTGTCATAACTGTCCTAATATTTCTTTTGAAAAAGTCTGATGACATCAGCGTGAAGCAATGGACTGAATTCCTTGTCAAGTACACCCTGATACCGTATCAATTGATCGCTGAGTTTGCCTGGGATTGGTTGGATGTGCACTACTGGACCTCCCGGTTTATAATTGTCAATGCCATGCTTCTGTCAGTGTTGGAATTCTTTGCATTTTGGAGACTGTGGTCAAGAGGAGGACTCAGGTAAGGTTCAGCTTCTTTCTGCCGTGGTGTTGATCATTAGCATATTGAATAATTTTACACTTATTCTGTATTGAAATTTGAACATAGTTGGTGTATGCTACCTGACTGTTCTGCGAGCTGTTGCAATTGAATGCGTACATCCTTTTAGCAATGATTTGGCAAAATTTTGCTTAAAGCTGTGGTTCATTTTAAATTATCTCTTTTAGGACTATTCCTCAGCGAATGTGGAGTCATTTCTGGAAGGTATCAAGCCAAGGAATTCTTGTTGCTATTTTCTGGCCGATAATTCCTCAGTTCATCTGTGACTGTTTGTTTTACTGGGCTTTGTACTTCAATCCAATAATAAACATTGACCTGGTGGTCAAAGAGGTACGGCGTTTGGAAACTCATGTACCATGAAAATCTCTGTGACTCAAACCGAGGAGCCGCACTATCTCCCCAAAAAGCTTATGACAAAGGAACAGTTAACAGTGTACATATTCTTAAATGCACTGTTTTACTGCTAATAGTTTGAAATGTCTGTACAATTGGCAGAGTTTAAGAACTGGAATATTACACTTGTATAAAGAAAATGGACTTGATTTTTACTGCTGGGTGTAATGGAGAACGTGCCTGGACTGAACACTGTTCCATGCTAATGAGTGCAATTAACATCTTTGTGGTTTTTAGTCAAACGGTTGCCTGCAGGTTTTACTTTTAAATTTCTCCTTTGATTAAGTTTCTCTCACATACATGATACAGGAATAGCACTTTTATTTTAAACGGGGTGCGGATTGTCTTGATTTGATTGATTCAGTTATATTGTGATCTGCAAACCACTTGTGCCAAGCCCCTCTTGCATTCTGTTATCTTGTTTATCAAGGGCTACATCATGTGTCATGTAAACTGGTGAAAGGACTGAAACCTGCATATATAATACCTCTCTTCATAGAAGCATAGTTTATTTTACAGTTGATTTGAGTTTTTAAAAATTCAATATAAGATCTGCTCTGGCGATTTTTGTAATCAGTTTGATGAATAAACTCTATTTTTGCATCTCTTGACATGGTGAATTGCACTGGGAGAAGATTTTAAGCTGTGCAGTTGTTTAAATTGTGAATGGTGATCTGCAGTCTTGTTTCTTTGCTTTGATAAAGTTGTGAGCTTGTGAAAATTGATTAAATTTTTTTTTAGTGATTTTGAATGTCGTTTTTTCATTTGAAACTACGTAGTACAAAGCCATATCAGATCCAGATTCCCAGGTTCTGTTCTCTGTTAGCTTTGCTGCTGTTAGGTCACCTCAGCCGAGCTCACAGTTGGAGTACTGCAATGGCCTGCTAGCTTTGCTGGGTTACAGTGAGCAAAATCAGCACATTGCTGATCACCATCCAGTGTTCCCTTCTCGAGTGTGCATGTGATGACATTTGATGACTGATCTGGAAAATGACCAGATTTTCATTATCTGCTGCCAGTTTTACTTGCTAACAGGAACCCTTTGCCAACCAGATGCTGCAATTCACTCTGGACTTGTCAGAGGTTGTAATCTTCTGTTTCTAGCCATACGTTTTCTGTTATGTTCGTAAATGTTGCTTCCAAAAATGAAGCTACCGTCTTGACAGATGTTGTCTGATGTAATAAATCACATGCATCCAGTGACATTCAATGATAGTCAAATCTGTGCGACAGTTACCTTGTTACACTTGCCTCGACTTAGATCCTATTTTTTGCAACTTAGTACAGAAAGGAGATGACAGAATAAAGCTGGGAAAGGATGTAGGACCATTGGTAAGTGTGACGATTCATAAAGCAGACTTTGAAGTCAGGTGTATTTTGCTGGTCAACATTAAATTTCATCCCTGAAATGACTTATGCACTGAATTCAAGTCAGGCTAATAATAATATTCACCCTTGCATTTTATGTAGCACCTTATTAAGTCAAAACACCTTAAAACACTTCACAGATGCATCTGTACAGTGTAGTAACTGACCATGTTGTAGGTATCTCTGATAGCCAATTTTTTACAGCAATATCCCATAAACAGCCATGAAATAAATGACCAATTTTATCTGGAGGATTGTTGGCTAGGATACCGGGGGAAACTCCCTTCTCATCGAATAGAATAGTCTCGGGCAATATTTAACAAATACAAGTTCGACCTCTCATATTTGTTTACTAATAGACAATGCGGATTAAAAACACAATCGGCACAATCCAAATGGCTCTTGTCCAGTTTGATACAAAGCGGCTACTACAGACCAGTGATCTCCAGGTATCAACTTTTCTCAAGAATGGGCTGCTGCACCAACATATTTCCGCGTTGCAGTTACAGACCTAAACATGGCAGTGATACTCAACATAACAGCAGTATTTGTAAAAACTCACCATTGGGTGCTCCTGTAAGTGTACAGGTGTAATATAGAAACACACACAACTATCTAGTATTAAAAGCAGGTACATGATCTGCATTTCCGCAGTCTGCACTGTGCAGTACCAGGTGAATATGTGACATATGATCATTATATCTTAACTTTCAGTTTTCATTCTCTGCCCACTGTAACAGGAATATGACGCAAGACCAGTGATATTGCCCATTTTCATGCTGTTCTCAGTGAATGACTGGAATGAGCCGATGAAGGTAAAGGCTAAAAAACATCTTTGACGTGTGTTGTATCTACTTTCTCTGCGGACTAACACTCAGTGTAAGAACTCAGATATGATTATGAATGTATGTTATTAAGAATGATTGGACAAATGCGCTCCTTGTTATGACAATAAACAATAACATTTATGTCTAAATGGAGGAATCGATGATTGTTGCAGAACTCAGTTACCAAAAAAAAGAAAGGTACTGCTGTGTATTTGATGATGTAATGAACAAATGTGTTTCTAACTGTACATGAATATTAAAACAGAAGCTGCATTAAATTTTAGATTGACTGAATAAGTTGTATTGGCACATTCCCTATGCAGTCACAATATTTAGCAACTCCTGCACTTTCATCTTTACCAACTTTCTACAAGTGGTACAGTTCTTTTATTTAGAACTGCTGTATAATGGAACCATCCCTTTTCTCCCCAAGAAACGATTTAGTTCTCAATGCCAGTTTTCAGTCTTTAAACAGAAAACAACAGAACCTTAAAATGATACATTGAATTAAGAACTCATTTGCCCCAGAACTATTTCACAGGATTTATAATTGCTCAAAATCTATGAAAATAATAACTTGCAATTATGTAGCATCCTTAATGCAGATACGTCTCAAGAGTGTACGATTTGATGACAAACTGGGAAGAGAGGGGAGGTGACTCAAGGCACGGCTGAAGAGGTGTGATTTGAAGACAGGCAAAGACAAAGGGATTGAGGCAACGAGTTTGAGATTTGGGACATTGTGGCTGAATGACAGCAGTTACAATGTAGGTGTGAGCACAGTACAAATTATGTTATATCAGTCAAAATGCACAGCACATAATTTAACCTGCAGTTTTAAGAAAAACAATTGGGTGAAACAATGGTTTCTATATTCTTGGTGTGCCTTAGACCTTTGACGGAATTAGTCATTCCCAAATAAACTGTGGAACTGGAGAGTTTCTGATGCGAAAGGAAAGTCGTGGAGTAAGGCCAGTTTATTTGTTATAACTTCCGTGAGCTGCTGGCAAAAAAAATTACCAAAGTGTCTCATGTACACCTTTCAATCTATTCCTGTTTATGTTACGATTTATTATTTATAAATACCTCTATTAGGGGAACGCAGTCACAGCTGAGGTGGGGGCGAGAGAGGAATATTTTCTACCAACATGAGGAGGTAACTTTTTGTAACTGTTGACAAAAAAAAATCTATTTAACAACTACTGAGGATATTTTGTATTTTCCTGTAGCAAAATCTCTTTGTGCGCACATCATATGTTTATTTTATACATTCACCTGAACATTGAGTCACTTTACTTATTTTCTGTCTGTATTTGATATATAGATACATACATTCATGTGTTTGTTCATATTTCTTCCAACTACAAAGAACATAATTTTTTGTTAGCTGTGCAATTGAGAACATTTGAGGAAAGTGAAGTTAAGTAAAGTGGGTTCTTAGTTCAGAGCACAATACTCTAGTTTCCGCAATGACATTAAACCGGCCTGTCTTACAGTTAAACTCAGTCGTGGTCACTTCCTGCGCTGCTCTTTCCCTCGGAGAACCACAACAGGATGTGAACTTAGGTAGTGTTCATGAATGGCAGAGTGTGGGCTAGAACCAAATGCCATATTCAGCTCACTGTTTTATCAAAGGGTGGACTGACATTGGAGGCACTGTGGCAAAGTTTAAAGAGCACTTCACCGCTCTGCCCTGAGCTACATTAAGCTTCTGTCTCCTCCAGTGGCATAAACTTGCAAGCTGATATCACCCCATCACAACACGGTTTTCCATGTTAAACCCTTGTATGTGTGAAAGTAGACCCCAGCTAGGACATGGCATCACAATAATGTAGACAACAAGTAGAGTGGACAGGTGTCTCTACTTTCCCACCTTTTTGGCTTCAAGAGGCGGATGATGAAACAGAAGCAGGTAATAAAACCTGGCATAATGCACAGTGTAGATAACTCAAATTCAGTGTGAAACATCATGATCCAAAGGGAATTTGATCTCCTTTGTGCAGCCAGAGGTTCAAAGTCCATCTGAGGAATAACGATTGACTGGACATTGTTTCATGGCATGATTGACAAAGGAAGCCACAACCCTATATTACAATAGGCTAAGATGGCAAGTCAAGGAAGTTGTAAGCAGCTATCGAGAATCAGTAAGTATGAAGTTCACTCTAATGATTCATCACAAACCACGAGAGTGTGCAAGTCAAAAGGCAGGTCTTTCTGGTTCTCCTTTAAACTCCAAACGATGAAATACCATAGACTCCAAACAACTAAACAATTAAATGCTGAGATTGGGACTTTCATATCAAACAGCAGTGGATTTTGCTTGCAAAGGAGCAAAAAAGAGTCACATCCTTAATGAAAAATAAAAATACGAAATTTAAATCACAGATGAATTTGAAATTTGCATTAAATTAAACTCCATGCTAGCCCTTATGACTGTTAATAGCGACATGCTTTTTAAGTTTAAAGTTCTGTATCTGGCTTTGTTTTTCAGGAACTTTTGCTTTGAGGGTTACTAATAAAAATTTTGAGGCCTCGTGCAAATCACTGGCGCCTGCTGTCCAGTATGGCTTTCCAGTCGTCCGCCCACGAGCCCAGTCGCATCCTTGGGGTTGTTAGCTCTACGTGCTTATTGTGGCAGGCCGAGAAGAGAATGTGTTCCCACGTGGGATTGGGCTCCACACCTAGAAGAACGGCAAACAAAACACAACTAGTATTATTGTGGAGTCCTGTAGCTCAGTGGTTAGAGCGCTCGCTTTGCAAGCGAGAGACCTGAGTTCAATTCCAGGCAGAGGGAGAAACCTTGGGCAAGTTTCCTTACTCCACACAGAGCCTAATAATAATCCCTCCAAAACAAAACAATAATAAATTGGTCATTTTCAATCTACGACTGTTTGTGGGACATTGCTGTGCGCAATTGGCTGCCGCGTTCGCCCACAAATATACAGTCAATTCACTTTACAGTGTATTCTGTGAAGCGCTTTGGGACGTCCTCCCGACGTGAAAAGCGCTATATCAAATGCAAGGATTATTATTATTATAAACAACAGGGATCTCATTCAGATTAGGTCTGAATGAACACAGCAAGACAAGTACACGTAGTCAGGCCAACATCCATCCAAACACAGTCAATCAGTACAATACTCCAGTAATAATAATAATAATCCTTGCATTTGATATAGCGCCTTATCACATTGTTGAGACGTCTCAAAACGCTTCACAGAATATACTGTAAAGTGAATTGACTGTATATTTTGTGGGCGTAAAGTGGCAGCCAATTGCACACAGCAGTGTCACACAAACAGTCGTGAATTGAGTAACCAAATTATTTTTTTGAAGGGATATTTTTAAAAAGAAAAGCGATCCACCAAACAACTAACAAACAAGTTCATACTCACTGCTAGATAAACAGGTGTGTGGAGTAAGGAAACTTCCCTAAGGTTTTGCCCTGCCTGGGAATTGGGCCGAGGTCCTCTCGCTTGCGAGGCAAGTATCTGCTTTAGAGCACGAAAAGCCAGCAATACTGAGAGTTACTTTCAGCTACATATTGCTGCATACTTGGGCAAGGTGTAACTCTATGCAAGTATATTTGCAGAGTTTTGCTTCTCTGGCATCTAAATACCAGTGAACAATTAATGCTGGGGAAAAGCCAGCTGTCCCGTTGTTTTTTTTTACTGACATTTCTAAAACATCAATGTGGTCCAGCTGGGATCTTTTAAGTGTTTCTTTCTCGTCTCAATTTCCCATTTTTTCCCTTTGAAAGAACAGATTTATGGTATTAATAAGAATCCTTACATTTGATATAACGCTTTGTATCACCAAAATGAATGAAAGCACTGCTTCACAGTGGAGTCCTGTAGCTCAGTGGTTAGAGCACTCGCTTTGCAAGTGAGAGACCTGAGTTCAATTCCAGGCAGAGGGCGAAACCTCGGGCAAGTTTCCTTACTCCACACACCTAATAATAATCCCTCCAAAACCAAAAACAAATTTCCTTACTCCACACAGATAATAATCCCTCCAAAAAAACAATAATAACATTTTCAATCCACGACTGTTTGTGCGACATTGCAATGCGCAATTGGCTGCCGCATTCGCCCACAAATATACAGTCAATTCACTTTACAGTATATTCTGTGAAGCGTTTTGGGACGTCGAGGAGACGTGAAAAGCGCTATATCAAATGCAAGGATTATTATTATTAATGTAAGATGTAGTGACTGTGTATTTTGTAGGCGAATGCAGCAGCCAATTTGCACACAGCATTTCCACATAGGCGACATAATTGCTGTCTTTAAGAATCTAAAGGGACTAAGCATAGTAAAACCAAAGCACATGGCCTGCGATTGAAGGGGGTAAAGTCAGAACAAATCTACACAAACACTATTTCACTGAATGAATAGTAAACCTGTGGAACAGACTCCCTAGGGAGATGGTTGAAACAGGAAATGTGAATTATTTCAAACACAGATTAGATAGTTCTCTTTTGGGAAATAACATTATGGGATACAGTACATAGGTAATTTGGAACACACGTGCATGCGACTGCCAGGAAGGTGGAAAGCAAATTAGATGGACCTCTGTCTTTTTTCATCTAGCAATTCTTGTGTTCTTAGCATTGTCACACAAACAGCCATGAATGAAGCGAATGATTGATTTTATTTGGGGGATTGTTGACCAGGACACCGAGAGAAACTCGCTTCTCATTTTGAATAGTGCAATAGGATCTTTAACGTCCACCGGACAGGTAGAGGGGATCTTGAATTTAATCTGATCTGAAGGACGGTACCTCTGACAATGTAACAATACCTTTAATAATGTAAAGCTTCCCCAGGACTACATGTAATCCTCCTCTGTGATCTTACCTGATATATCGACTTTATCATCTATCAGTAGGTCAGCCGATATCAATGTTTTATCCCTCGTTAATACAATCTGTTCCAGAAACTCTTTGCCAAGATGCTTCTCTACCCAGGCGTACTGTGAATACAGGATCAATACATCATGATTAATATTATGATTGTGATTAATACATGATTAATGCATGGGTATTTACTTGTGGAGCAGGGGTGGGGGACGCAATGGACAAAAGGGAAGTCAAAGATAACTTTTTAAAATGTGTTTTGAAAGAATTCAGGGAGTGAGCAAGGTGAAGGGATAATACTAATTATCCTTGCATTTTATACAGCACCTTACCATGTCATTGAGACATCTCAAAGCACTTCCCAGAATATATTGTAATGTGGATTGACTGTGAATTTTGTGGGCGAAACACAGCAGCCAATTGTGCAAAGCAACGTATCACAATCAGATGTGTTTTTTTAAGGAGAGAGTTCAGCAAAGTGGCTGAATGTTTGCTCACCAAAACAGGGCAAAGGTTGGCAGAACGGAGGGATTGGGCAGGAGTGATTGCAGCAGATCACAAAGGTAGCTCAAGTACCTATTGCACAAATCAACCTTAACAATTCCTACTATTTCTCTTGGTTTGAAATGCTTCACACACAGCGACTTACTTTCTCATAAGGGCAGTGGTCGAACTTCGGTATTGGGCTGGTGCAGATGAATACATCCGTGCTGTGGAAAAGCAACAGAAAGAAAATCACTAGAGGTACCTTGTCTTTGACATGTTAATTCTGAACAGAGTGAAATTGGATTCTTGGATAGTTTTAAGAGTTGGGACTCACTTTTTCAAACTGGTCATCTCTTTCACAGCCTTCACTGCACCAGGAATGGGATCAAGTTCAATAAAGAAATTCTTCGACTCCCAAACGCTAATTGCCTTTTCCTGAATTTTTTAAAAATTAAATTTAAAAAAATATAAAAATATTAAGTTGAGGAATTGGAACAGAGGAAATTAGGAAGGGAAGAAACCCCATATAGCCCGCTCGCCTCCACCACAGACCATTTGTGGAGATCCATGGTGTAGTGGTTACAGCCTCGCAAGCAAGAGGACCCGGATTCGATTCTCAGGTAGGGCCAAACCTTAAGAAAGTTTCCTTACTCCACATACAAGCCTCTGTTTACCTAGCAGTAAGTAGGAAGCTGTTTTTTAGTCAATTGGTGGATTGTTTTCTAGGCGGTAATAATCCCTCCAAAAATATATATGGATAAAATAATAATTTGGTCAATCCATGAATGTATGTGGGACATTGCTATGCGCAATTGGCTACCACGTTTCGCCCATAATGTGAAGCGCTTCGAGATATTTATTATTATTATTATTCCACGGGCCATGTATTACAATTTCCCCTAATCCCACTTCTCACCGTATCACTTCATATGTTTATTCCCCCAACAATCTACATATCTTGTTCTTAAACCCTTCAACTGATTTCTGATTCTTATTACTCTATGCAAGAGAAATGATTTCCTTGTCTTGATCCTAATCTGTCCGATACAGTAACATCTTCTTATAGCTGATAATAATAATCCTTGGACTAGCTTGAACATTCATATCTTCTTACAAATATTGTGTGAAATTAAGATTCATTTAATTGCTTCACCCATTGATCATGCTTGAGAGTGTGAGAGATCCTTGAGCATGCGTGCTGCTGTTCACATATTGTCCAGCAAAATAATATGTGACCCTTCTTAGCATTGCGGAGTGATATAAATAATAATAATTATTCCTGCATTTGATATAGCGCCTTATCACATCATTGAGATATCTCAAAACGCTACACTGAAAGGTGAATTGACTGCATATTTTTTGGACGAGACATGGCAGCAAATTGTGCACAGCAATGTCCCACAAACAGCCATAGATTGAGTGACCAAATGATTAATATTTTTCAAAAAAATTTATAAATGCACTGAGATCATCTAACAGCCGAGACTGGAAATTGAATCTTTCTGCCCTGGTACTTTCCTTAGCTCGCTTTCCCCTCGCCTTCCCCTCGCCTCCCCCTCGCCTCCCCCTCGCCTTCCCCTCGCTTCCCCTCGCCTCCCCCTCGCCTTCCCCTCGCCTTCCCCTCGCCTCCCCCTCGCCTCCCCCTCGCCTTCCCCTCGCCTCCCCCTCGCCTTCCCCTCGCCTCCCCCTCGCCTCCCCCATCTTTACAAAGTATATCAGAGGTTATATGGTAAAGTGGCTTTGACTGTATTTTGTGAGCGATACACAGCGGCCAATTGGCCCCAAATCCCAACCAACTGCGCTGCGCCCAAAGTCAGGCGATCCCCAGGAGCAGTGAATGGCGGGTGAGGGGTTAACACAATGGCATCAGTTTGGGTTTAGGTTATTAAACAACATGACGGACGCGGTCAGGAGACGGCGATGTGTGTGGAACAGTGTCCGGAGCGGAACCCGCAATGGGGGACACGGGGAGAGGGGGGGGACACGGGGAGAGGGGGGGACACGGGGAGAGGGGGGGACACGGGGAGAGGGGGGGGACACGGGGAGAGGGGGGGACACGGGGAGAGGGGGGGGGGGACACGGGGAGAGGGGGGGACACGGGGAGAGGGGGGGACACGGGGAGAGGGGGGGGGACACGGGGAGAGGGGGGACACGGGGAGAGGGGGGGACACGGGGAGAGGGGGGGGACACGGGGAGAGGGGGGGGGCACGGGGAGAGGGGGGGGACACGGGGAGAGGGGGGGGCACGGGGAGAGGGGGGGGGACACGGGGAGAGGGGGGGGAACACGGGGAGAGGGGGGGGACACGGGGAGAGGGGGGGACACGGGGAGAGGGGGGGGAGGGGGGGGGACACGGGGAGAGGGGGGGGGGGGGGGACACGGGAGAGGGGGGGGACACGGGGAGAGGGGGGGGACACGGGGAGAGGGGGGGGACACGGGGAGAGGGGGGGACACGGGGAGGGGGGACACGGGGAGGGGGGGGGGGGAGGGGTGTGAGCGCGCGGCGCCCTCAGTGACCGAGCGCTGCGCTGAGTGTCCGCTATGACTCACACACAGTCCGGGCTTCAGACTCTCGTACTGAGCGGAGACCCAAAACCCTCTGCGGTCTGACAGCGGTACACAGGGCTCCGCGGGGAACATCCGCCGATACCTGTGCAGGAACCCCGCCTCGAAATCAGCCAAAACCCCATCCATGTCCAGCAGCACCCGCAGCCTCCCGGCCCGGCCCCGGGCCCCGGGCCCACCCACACCCCCGGCCCCGGGCCCCCCCACACCCCGGCCCCGGGCCCCCCCACACCCCCGGCCCCGGGCCCACCCCCACCCCCGGCCCCGGGCCCACCCACACCCCCGGCCCTCCCCGGGCCGCTCCGGGTCAGCAGCCGACACAGCGAAGCCATGATCGCTCTGAACAGCACAGGGCCCGAGAACCCCCGACTCCGATCCGATCGACAAGTCACTGCCGGCGGTCACGGAGCTCTGTTGCGGGCGGAGGCGGCGGTGCGGCGGCGGTGCGGGGACGCCCCCGCGAGGCCGCGGACATGTCTGCGGTGTCCCCGCGGCAGCACCGGGAAACCTCACAGCGCCACCGCCACCGCCTCACACACAGCGCTCAGCCACTGCACTGCACTGCACTACCCACCAGCTCCACAGCGCCCCCCCCGGGCACTGCCCCCCCACCCCGGGCCCACCCCCCCCCCCCGGGCACTGCCCCCCCCCCCGGGCACGCCCCCCCCCCGGGCACTGCCCCCCCCACCCCGGGCACTGCCCCCCCCACCCCGGGCACTGCCCCCCCCCACCCCGGGCACTGCCCCCCCCCCCGGGCACTGCCCCCCCCCCCGGGCACTGCCCCCCCCCGGGCACTGCCCCCCCCCCGGGCACTGCCCCCCCCCCGGGCACTGCCCCCCCACCCCGGGCACTGCCCCCCCCGGGCACTGCCCCCCCCCGGGCACTGACCCCCCCACCCCGGGCACTGCCCCCCCCCCCACCCCGGGCACTGCCCCCCCCCACCCCGGGCACTGCCCCCCCCACCCCGGGCCACCCCCCCCCCCCGGGCACTGCCCCCCCCCACCCCGGGCACTGCCCCCCCCACCCCGGGCACTGCCCCCCCCACCCCGGGCACTGCCCCCCCCCCGGGCACTGCCCCCCCCACCCCGGGCACTGCCCCCCCTCACCCCGGGCACTGCCCCCCCCCACCCCGGGCACTGACCCCCCCCCCGGCACTGCCCCCCCCCCCCGGGCACTGACCCCCCCACCCCGGGCACTGCCCCCCCCACCCCGGGCACTGCCCCCCCCCCACCCCGGGCACTGCCCCCCCCCACCCCCCCCCCGATTCAGTGAATCGCTTACAAATTGCTTCTTTTACTTTTGTGACACTGTAATAAATGCAAGTAATTACATTTATTACAATTAAACACACCATCCAAGACCTCATCGTCGATGAACACGTCCGCATCCTCACCCTCACTGAAACCTGGCGACACCTTCCCACACCCCCCGCGACACCGTCCATCACACCCTTCAACCTAACTGCCGTGATGGCTCTCATCTCCCGGTCCCCACTCAGCCTATCCCCGTACTCCTCTGGAACCTTCCCCTCCTTTGAGCACCTTACCCTTTATCACCCCTCCAACCTTTCCCTCCCTCAAAATTCTCTTTATCTATCGCCCCCCCCAGCTCCTCCCCACCTTCATCACATCACCGACATCTCCACCCTCCTATCTTCCTTCTCCCTCTGCTCCGAATGCCTCCTCATCCTCGGCGACTTCAACCTTCACTCCACCCCCTCCTGCTCTACCTCTGTTGACTTTTCCTCCCTTATCTCAATTATTACTTTTGATCTCCCTGTTTGCCCCCCTGCCCCCCCCCTCCCGACCCTCAGCTCGGGTCTGTAACTCTATCTGTCCAGCGCCTTGGGACGTCCTCCCGACGTGAAAGGCGCGATACATATGTCATTTTGTTGTTGTTATCTCCTCCCTCAATCTCTCCCTCCAAATCCACTCCGCCACCCACGTCCGCGCTCACTCCCTCGATCTGGTGATCACTCGGGGCCTCACAGTCTCGGAACTCACCATCATCGACAAAGCAATCTCGGACCATCACTTCATCTCCCTTAACTCCTCAATCCTCTCCCCACCACCATCCAACCCACCTCCAACTCCTATCGACCCTGGAAAAAAATCTCCCCCCCCACTCACTCTCAGCTGCCTTGGAGTCATCTGAACTCCTTCCCCTCTGGGCTTCCTCCCACAATGACCTATCCTCCTCGGTCACTCTTCTCCACAGCTCCCTCGTCTACACTCTCGATTCCCTTGCACCCCTTTCTTCCCAAACCATATTCTACTCATATAAGTCACCATGGTACACCAGCCACCTCCAAACCTTTAAAGCACAGGTGCATGCCGCTGAGCGCACCTGGCTTAAATCAAACTTAACTGTCTATCGGCAGATCTGGCTGTCCCATATCAAATCTTACCACTCCGCCCTCGCCTCCGCTAATCGCCATTCTACTCCAACAATCTTGGAGGCTAAGGACAACCCAGGCTTCTCTTCTCCATCACGAACTGACTCCTCCGCCCACCCTCTCACGCCTCATCCATCCTCACCTTAAATACCAACTGCGAGGCGATGCTGGACCTTCTCGAATCCAAAGACGGATGAATCCGCTCAACTGCCTCTTCCACAGCAACTGCTACCCCCTCCCCATCTCCTCCCATCCCAGACGCTACCCACCCCTCCCTCCACACCTTTGAACCCGTCTCCCCCTCCTCTCTCATCACCACCGTAACCGGTATGAAACCCATCACCTGCTCCCTCATCCCTACCCTTCTCCTTACCTCTCAGCTCCACCTCCTTGACCCTCTACTCACTGACATTGTTAACCTCACCCTATCCTCTGGTACGGTTCCATCCCTTTAAAAACCGCCGGCATCACTCCTATTCTTAAAAAACCCTCCCTCGACCCTTCTTTACTCCCTAACTATCGCCCCATCTCCAACCTTCCCTTCCTCTCCAAGGTCCTGGAACAAGTTGTTGCTTCTCAGCTTCGCTCCTTCCTCTCCCGCCACTTCCTTCTCGAACCCCTCCAATCGAGCTTCCATGCCGCCCACAGCACAGAAACAGCGCTGGTCAAAGTGACAAATTACATTCTGTCCATCTGCGACCAGGGCTCCCTCTGTCTCCTCGTCCTCCTTGACCTCTCTGCTGCCTTCGACACCGTCAACCACTCTATCCTCATCCACTGTCTCTCCTCTCACCTCAACCTCCACGGCGCTCTCCTTGATTGGTTCAGATCGTACCTCTCACATCACCTGCATTGCATCTCCTCAAATGGCTTCTCCTCTAGTCCCGGACTGTCTCTTGCGGTGTTTCTCAGGGCTGTGTCCTTGGACCCCTCCTCTTCAATATCTATGTGCTCCCGCTTGGTGACATCATCCGCCGACATTGGGTCAACTTCCACATGTATGCGGATGACACCCAACTCTATCTCTCTGTCTCCGCCCTTGACTCCAGGACCACTGCTGTGCTGACAGAATGTCTGTCAAATATTCAAGTCCTGGATGAGAGCAACTTTCTCCAGTTGAACGTCAACAAGACTGAGGCTCTCCTGATTGCCTCCTGTCAGCGCCTCCTCACCTCAGGCGCTGACAGCATCACCATCCACGGTTGCACACTCCACCTCACTGAGCCAGTCCAGAACCTTGGGATCTTGTTTGACCCTCAATTATCCTTTCTACTCCACATCTGAACCATGACCCGCTCTGCCTTCCCCCACTTCCACAACGTTGCCCGGCTCCACCACTGTCTCACACCACAGGCCGCTGAAACCCTCATACATGCATTCATTACATCGAGGCTCGACTATGCAAATGCACTGCTTGTCGGCCTCCCCAACTCCTCCTTCTGCAGATTATCCAGAACTCTGCAGCCCGCGTCCTCCCCTGCACTAGGTTCCGTGACCCTATCACCCCCATCCTCGCCCAACTCCACTGGCTTCCCATCACACAGAGGATACAGTTCAAGATCCTGGTCCTCACCTTTAAAGCCCTCCATTGTCTTGCTCCCCCACAATCTCTGCGACCTCCTAACCCACCATCCTGTTCTCTCCCTGTGCTCAGTGGGCTCCGGCCTGCTTCACATCCCCCGCCTCGCTCGCCCCATTATCGGTGGGCGGGCCTTCCACTACTCTGCACCCACCCTCTGGAACTCCATCCCGTAGTCCCTCCGTCTAGCCCCCTCCCTCGCCACCTTCAAGACCCACCTCAAGATCCTCCTCTTTGACCGTGCTTTCGATCTCCCTGCTTCCCCCCCTGCCCTCCCCCATTCCGACCCTCAGCTCAGGTCCATAATCTCTGTCTGTCCAGTGCCTTGGGACGTCCTCCTGACGTGAAAGGCGAAATACAAATGTAATTTTGTTATTGTTGTTGTTGTAATTATAGTTGTTATAGTTTATTATCCTAGGCAAAAATAGTTTGAACTGAGACTATAATAAACAATAATAAATTATTCTTATATTTGATGCAGCATCTACAACACAAAAAAAACAAGTAAAAGATGAACATGACAGGCAATTTGCAAACAGCAAATTAAACAATTTATCAGGAGGATTGTTGGCCAGAATATGCAGTGTCTGCATTAATAGATCAAGTAGAGCAGCATCCTACATCTGCAAAACCTGTCTCTATTATAATATTATAGTGATTATCATATCATATTACCATAACACAATAATTATAACTATTATAATAATATGATGCCATAACACAATAAATATAATTACCTCCCACACCACTGTCCAGGGCCCCAAACACAGTTTTCAAGTGAGACAGCGATTTCCGTGTACCACCACCAATGTGATGTGGTCTCCTCTGCATTGGGGGAAACCAAACTCAGATTGGGAGACCAATTTGCCAAACACCTCTGTTCTGTCCGCAAGCACAACCCTGAGCTTTCCGGTTTCCTGCCACTTCAACTCTCCCTCCCACTCGCACTCTGGCCACTCCATCCCCGGTCTCCTAAGCTGTTCTAATGAACCATAATACAAGCGCGAGGAGTAGCACCTAATTTATCTGCTAGGGACCTTACAGCCCTCTGGCCTCAATATTGATTTCAATAATTTCAGACCATAACAGCTCACCTTCCCCCTCTCCCTTTTCACTGACCAGTACCATATCATCTGGGTCCCACGCACGCCTTTTCTCTCCAAAATGCACAATACTGCAGATGCTGGAAATCTGAAAAGAAAAAAGGTCCCCCACACTGGGACCTGATCTAATGAAGGGTCGTGGACCTGAAATGTTGACTCACTTTCCTCAATTGGGTAAAAGAGGAAGGTCTTGAGATGAATCACTGATGACTTAAACTGTGTTTGGCACAGTGGGCGCACCCTCTTGTCTTAGTCAGAAGGTTGTGGTTCGAGCCCCACACTGGGACTTGGAATCAGACACTGCCACTCTAATGTGGTGCTGGGGGTGTGTTGCATTGTTGGCAGCGCCGTCCAAAAGATGAGACATTAAACGGTGGTCCATTTGCCTATTCAAGTGAATGTTAAAGATCCCAATGGCACTATTCAAAAAGAGAAGGGAGTTGCTCCCAGTGTCTTGGCTAAGAATCCTCCAAATAATATTGGTCACTCACTCCACAGTTGTTTGTGGGACATTTTGTCCACAAAATACAGCGCTTTGATTATTAATTATCCAATGCAATGATTATTGCTGTGCGCAAACTGCCTGCCGCCTTTCGCCCACAAAATACACAGTCACTGCACTTCACAGTATATTCTGTGGCACTTTGAGACGTCTCAACGACATGAAGCGCTGTATTAACTGCAAGGATTATTATTTGTTATTAACGTAGAATAACTGTGGTGATGGCTGATGGGGGTATTGTGTGCGGTGTATGGAGGAGGGTGGTGGTGGGTCCCACATTGGTGTGTGTGTGTGTGTGTTACCGCTTTAAGGAGCCAGGCTGCGCGCGGCGGGCCGGAGCTCGCGAGAGCTGGCGGCGCGCGGTGTGACGGGGAGGCGGGGGGAGGGCGCGAGCCGCTCGGCGCTGCTGTGTCACAGCGTTTGAATGAAGAGCAGCAGCGAGGCGGTGTGAGAAATGGCGTCCGCCTTGGAGCAGTTCGTCAACAGCGTGCGGCAGCTCTCGTCTCAAGGTAAGTGAGGGCCCGGGGGTGGGGGGGAGGGACAGTGACGGCGATTAACAACACTCGCCCGGGGCTCAGGCTCGCGCCGCCTCTCCAGCCGTTACTCGACCGGCTCAAGGCTCTGAACTACGGCTCTCTTCCCCCTCCACTCCATGCAGCGCCATTCCCCTGCTGCCCCCCGCCTGCCGCGCTCTGCTCCCTCCCCGGCCAGCAGCCCGCGAGCAGCGCCGGCTATTTCTTCCCCCCCCCGGTTCCCTGTGTATCACGGCCCTGTATCTCAGCTTCACCCCCCCCCATCTCCCGGTTGTGCTCCATGACACCGGAAGCGCCCGCCTCCGCCTCGCGCCCATTGGACAAGCAGCCATGATCGACGCCGGTCCTCTCCCTCCGCGGCCGCCCATTGGCTGGTGTCGCTGTCGCTCAGCTATCGCCCCGCCCCCGGCACTTCCGGTGCCAGCTGAGTGCCACTGGTCGGTTGTTGTCTGTCGGGCCTAGACCTGCAGAGGGCTTCACACAGGGCAGGGGGGGGCAGGGGAGGGCAGGACACCGCTCGCCTCCAGCTCGCACAGAGAGACTTCGGGCTCTTTCGTCTCTGCCCCTAATTCATATTCCTCATTAACTTGTCTCTTGTAACCCATCTTAAAAACCTTCCCTCTTTGACTCTTACCTTCGCATGACACATGCGGAAACCTAGCACCACCCTCAAGAGTATCCCAACCCAAACTGAAAACTCCATGCATCCCACCTACACATCCAGAGATAAATTGTTGGAACGGAATGCCCACTCCCCCGGAGCAAACTCTATTACCAAATTCTGGAAATTATTAGGCGCAGGTTGGCAAGAGCCAAGGCTTGGGGACCCCAGAGTGTGTGTTGGGGGTTACTGCTGGAGTTCGACCAGCTAAAACCACATAGCTGCGAAGCCCTTTGAGATACTTGCCTACATAAAAGGCGCTATGTGAGTGCTAATTGTTGTTGAGCTAAGGAGATGCTTTCTGTCAAAACAGAATTTTACAAATCCTTACTGCTTTTTTNCCATCCCAATAATGTCAATCTTTTCACATATTTATTATGACGTGACTGTTTTGTTTTATGGATTACTGTAACCTCTTCGCCCAAGTTTCTCTGCAGCATTGCCCATCTAGGCCACTACCTCACCCACCCCTCTTGCCTTTTACTGCTGCACCCTCATCAATGCCGTTGTCACCTTCAGGGTCAATTATTCCAATATCCTACTCTCTCCTCCCTTGCTGCACCTTCTACAAGCTCCAGACCATTCCAGAACACCATAGTCTGCACCCTTTCCCACGCTAGGCACTATGAGTCCATCTCCCTTATCCTAGCTTGGCTCCACTGGCTTCGTATTTAGCAGGTCAACTTTTAGAGCTTTATAATTGCCTTCAAATGCCTCCATGCCTTATCCCACCCTACCTTTCCCATCCTATTCCCCTAGCTACACCCTCTGCTCTGCCAACTCTGACTTGCTTCATGCCCCTTGCTCATTCTCCCTCATCATTAACAGATGAGTTTTTATCACTTTATCCCTGTCTTCTGGGACTCTCTTCCTAAAGTGGGGTCTCCTTGGAGCTGAACTGAATCAGAACGTCTGAAAGCACTTTATGACGTTTCTGTGAAATATAGTGACTGAATTTGTAGACAAATGCTGTAGCAACTTAGCATGCACTAGAATCTCATGAACAGCTATGAAGTGAATGACTATTTATTTGAAAAATTATTTATTTGTACAGGGATTCTGTGCTTCTTCCCAAGGTGAATTCTTATTCAGAGTGTCTCATCAGGAAAGAGTTAGACAATAAAATTGAATTTCTCCCCACTGGGGCGGAAATGTACTTCTAGCTCACTTGCAGAGTAGTATTCATGGGGTGGCAGCAGATGTCCTGTTGAAATGCTCTTGCTGAAGATTGGTAAGGTTTCAGGAAACCTAAAAAGGTGGAGGATATGAATGTAAAAAAAATTGTAGAACAAAGAAGGCATGTTATCCAAACCATGAAATTGTTAGTCTTGCAACACATTCAAACTGAGCTGTTTGGAAAGAAATTGTTTGAAATACTGAAACCTCTTATTTTACTAATTACAACGGCAGTATGCCACAACAATGACAAAGGGATAGATGTGATCTTGTTTAGTATTTCACTTCTTGTCAGTCCGGCTCGGTTAGTAGCACTCTCGCTTCTGTGTCAAAAAGCTGTGGGGTCTTGCTCCACATTAGGGCTTTGAACTCTCATAAACCAGACTGACATTCCAATGCAGTGCTGTGTATCCGCTGCATTGTCCCAGGTGCTGCCCTTCAGATGAGATGTTGAACTGGGATCCCATCTGCCTGTTCAAGTGGATGCTTAAGATCCCATAGCATTATTTGAAGAGAGAAGGGAGTTTCTTCCTGTGTCCTGGCCAATAATCCTTCAGATAAAAATAGTCATCACTTCATGTCTGTTTGTGGGAAACTGCTGTGTGCAAATTGGCTGCCGTGATAGCTATAAAAATGCATAGTCACTATATTTTGTAGTAAAATCCTGTGAAGCACTTTGAGATATCCTCCCAATGTGTAAAACGCTATATTGAATGTAAGGATTATTATGTTATTAATGGGAAGAATGTGCAACAACAACAAGATTACATTTGTATAGCGCCTTTCACGTTGGGAGGACATCCCAAGGTGCTGGACAGAGTACAGAATTTCAGATCTGAGCTGGGGTCAGGGGGGGAGAAGGGAGGGGAAGGGGGGTGGCCGATGGCATGGTCGAAGAGGAGGGTCTTGAAGGAGGTTAAGGAGGGGGTGAGGCAGAGTGACTGGGGGATGGAATTCCAGAGGTTGGGGGCAGAGTGATTGAAGGCTGTCCGGCCAATGTGCAACTGTCGAACATAAATCTAGTAAGTCATGTGAACGAAAATACTTGTAATTTTATTGCACGTTATCACGTTAAAACATCTCAAAGTGCTTCAAGTAAGTATTGCCGAAGGTGGTGAATGTTTTTGTCGGCAAATACAGCAGGTACCAGCAAGGTCCCATAAACAACCATTGGCAGTGGTCACTGGATAATAATCAGGAATGGCTATTTTTTCCCCTTCTACTGCTCAGATGTACGGAAGCCAGTTGTGATGCCTCAGCCTAGAAATATACAGTCACTTTACTTGACAATTCCCTGAGAAGATCTTTCAGCGCTGTAGAAAATTAAAGGTTTATTTAATTTATGATTTTCTGGTTTGTATGGCTGAGTGCTGGAAACCTAATATTTTGCTATTGTATAGTCTAGCTAATATTTGGTATAACATAGTGTTGGAGTTTCAGTGTTTATATTTTAATATCAGATTTCATAGTTTTCTTTTCGTCATCTTCTCTTGCAGTTAGTTGCTGCTAATGCCTGCAGTCCTAAGACAACTTCCAAGTTTTGTTTGTTTATTTTACGTTGCTATGTAAGTTGTTGTTGTTGCTTGTATCTGGTGCTTTGCAACTGGAACTTTTTCTCTTCTTTGAGGAGTTTGTTTTAGTGTTTATCCCCAGAATTCATGAGTTGTCCCAACACATAATATTATCTCATTATAGTTTTTCTTGTGTATTAAATGCTATAATTTTCTTATTAATTGACGTCCTCTCACATATAGACCTTTGTCTTGTGTATTGTTTTCTTTGCTAGGACCTGTTTCTTAAATTCTCCTGACTACCTTGGTTAGCTATCTATCTTGGTGGAAGGTGTTAACTCTTCCTCCCACTATTATTTTAGGTTTGGTTTTGCATCTCTTTCCTGGAAGAGGGGAAGTTTATTCTTTCTCATCACCTAAAGTGAATGTGTTTTCAATGGCCTTTACCTGTTCCTATGTTCTGTATCATGAATTTAATTTAGTGTTAAACCACCTGCTTGTTCAAGTGGGCGTTAAAGATCCCATGGCACTATTCGAAAATAGAAGGGAGTTTCTTCCTTGTCCTGGGCAGCATTCCCGACAAGTAAAATTAGTCATTCATTCATGGCTGATTGTGGGACATTGCTGTATGCAAATTGGCTGCTGCATTCACTCCACTTTACAGTATATCCTGTGATGCGCTTTGGGACAGCCTCTTGACATGAAAGGCGCTAAATCAAATGTAAGAATTATTGTTATTTTGTGGTGGATTTGAAATTCCTATAGGCAAGATACCACATCTCTTGATGATAGTAATACATTGGTCACTCAATCCATGACTGTTTGTGGGACACTGCTGTGCTCAATTTGCTGCCGTGTTTCACCCACAAAATATCCAGTCAAGCCACTTTACAGTATATTCTGTGAAGTGTTTTGAGATGTCTCAATGATGTGATAAGGCACTATACCAAATGCAAGTATTATTATATATTTAATGGTGGAAGGTCCACTCCCTCCATTATGATCTATTGATGATTACAGGTATTAACACAATTTAATACTTGTTAAGGCATCTGCCTGTTAGCACAGAATTGACACTCTACCTGTTGGGGTGGTAGGAAGTTGAAATCAACAGAATTAAAAACAATTAAATAGAATAAAGCCACTGAAAGTAGGTAGGAGCAAAAATTGAGATACAACAACAAAATTACATTTATAGAGAGCCTTTCATGTCAGGAGGATGAGATAAATAAGGAACCAAATCAAATGTGAGTGACATCCAAACAGAAGAAATGAAGGCAAACAAAGCCAATAAAATAGCAATTAAATACTCTTAGGGTTGGCACTGCACCGTGTGCTGGATGGTAACAATGCCCACCAGAGCGGTTCTGCCAAACAGATTTTTACTGAAATCCAAGTGTCAGTCCTAAAGTGTGCGAACATGCAGAGTTTAAATTTGAAATCTAGAGCTGTAGAAATGAACCACAATATATATGGGGAAGTTGTTGTGCCAGAATCTTTAACCAAGCATTGCAGAACTGTTTCCTCACAGTGCTTCCCATGATTCTATTCCTTTTCATCTAATTTGTTGAAATTGACTTCAAAGTTGGATGAGGCCCAGCCATTCTATATTTAGGTCATTTGTTCTAACAGCATGTACTGAGTTGGGTCTTTATTCTGTCTTTGGAGGTGGCAGGGTAGATTGTCACTACCATTGTTTTCTTCAAAATATATAAGTCACTAGATTTTTACAGTAAATCCTTTGAGACGTCCTCCCAATGTGAAAGATATATATCAAATGCAAAGATTATTATTACTCTATTATAATTATATCACAACTTGTAATTGAATCAGCTTTGCAGCAACCTTGAACGTAAGTATGATCTGTGGCCTACACATAAATCTTCCTCCTTGTGTAGGCATTACACCGTGATAAGTTTTGTCAAAATGTTATTTGGCTCTTTCTCAGACAGCTTATTGATTTTATTTTCATTAGACCTTTCATTTCAAAGAAGCATTTTAGGGAGAGCAGCAATCTCAATAGACTCTTGAAATTAGTAGTTGAATCAGACATTAGAAGTATATTTAACATGTAGTTCATTATGCTTTTTTGTTAGGTCAAATGACTCAGCTGTGTGACCTTATTAACAAGAGTGGAGAGTTGCTGGCTAAAAACCTCTCCCATCTGGATACTGTGCTGGGTGCCTTGGATGTGCAGGAGCACTCTTTGGGAGTCTTGGCTGTGCTGTAAGTATTCAACTGTTCTGACATAGTCAGGAATTCATTTTGTGTAATATATTTGGATGCTGCCCATTGCATTGCAGCTGCAATGCATATCAAATTGAATTTTGAGATCAGGATGCTTGTAACCATATTGAATAGATTATTGTGCACAGAGCAACACTGTGACTTTCTGAATATCTGAACCTAACAGAAGACAGACGGAAATTGTTTTCTTAATATAAAGTAGTGATTATGTGTACAGTTAGTACCTAAATAATCTTGTCACTTCTTTCATTGGCAATGCCTCGCTATTAGAGAAACATCACCTTCATGTCAACCCATTGTGTCTTCCAAGACCCAATAACCTGTCCTCGCAATGACTTGCGGAGCAATGATTATATCTATTTCTTTTGTAACGTCCAATTAAGTTTTCAGAAAGAATCGAGCACATTTTAGCCAGTCCAGAATGATGGGCTGAATAGCCTTCTTCTGCTTTGTAAATGGTTCCAAATACTTTGTGTGCTAAGGGTGTTTTTATTGTTTTCCTAGTTTGTAACTTTGTAAGATAAGGGTCATTATTATTCACTGAAACATGTAATAAATAGGGTTAAAAGATGAGGTAGAGACCTATTATAAAAGCCATAATTAATGCATCGCTTCAATGTGCCTTGGAACTATTTTCCTGTATGTGAGCTGATGTTCTGTGCAGGAGATACAGAAATAATTATTTCATCATACCATTGGGGTGAATCATTGTGTGTCACTCTGGCTCCGTTGGTAGCTTTCTCATCTCCAAGTCAGAAGATTGTGGGTTCAAGCCCCACCTCGGGACTTGGAATTCATAACTTGCACATAAATCATTAGCGCCCCTCACGCAGGGTAGATTCCCAGAGCGCTTGATGGTGGTGGAGCTTGAAACCAGGGAGGGGGGGGGTGACTGTAGGCTGTGTCTGTAGGTGACTGTATAAGAGGAAGGTATTCTAGGCTGTTTCAGCATCATGTGATCAAAGGATCAATAACGTGATTCCTGGCAACACTGTGTTGCAACTTGTACTGTTTCATCAGTTGAGTAGGCCCACACTACATGTTCCCACAAATATGTCAATTACAAAGAGCTGTCCTCAGTAATTCGCCTGGAACAGTCAGGATGAGTATCTTTAGAAAAGCTTCAAAATACTTGGGGAGAAAGTGTTTCATCAAATAAAAGTCCACCCACATTCTGTTCTGACATTGCTGCCTCTGCATCTGATTTATGTGTAGCTATTTGTGAGTGAGGATCTTGTCACAATTTGACTTGCTTGCAATTTTACTGAACACATTTGGCAAGTGGATGAGGCTATAAATGTGTGAATCGTTCATGGATTTCAAGCTTTGTGGAATTCAGTGAAAAACTAAATGAAGCATTGTATAATCTTTTTAACTCTATCCCGAATCTCTCTTTGTGCAGGTATGTGAAATTTTCTATGCCCAGTATCCCAGATTTTGAAACTCTATTCTCCCAGGTTCAACTCTTTATTAGCACCTGCAATGGTGAACACATCAGATATGCAACAGACACCTGTAAGTATCTCTTCTGTAGCACTTTATGTGGAAAGATAATTTCTCGACAAATTGCTCTGCTTTTAGGAAATACATCTCATTTATTTTCTTTTGCCCTTTTCCAGTTGCGGGTCTTTGCCATCAGTTGACAAATGCTCTAGTAGAAAGAAAACAGGTAAAACATTTCTGAAGTTTTGTTTTAAAAAGTGTTGTGAAACTGCATGTGATGCATGTTTTAAAAAAGTAGTATTGAATCTTTCAAAATCTACAGCAAGTATTTAGACTGTTACAATGAACGTTTACATTTTTAAAAAAAATACATTTTCATGCTTACAGTATTTACATTGAAATGTTCTTACGTTTAATAGTTGTATTGCATTTAATATTTTTTAATTTCATAATATTTTGCTACAATTTTTTGCGAATGTTAATGTCACACACACTCTTTTTCTTAGGCCCGTAGTAATTTGTAGTTTAGAGATAGAACTGGTGGTCATATCCTCTGCCTCTACCTGAATTGCTCAGGTGTTGTGTGGAGTTTGTAGTAGCATGTTTGATTTATTTAGGAAAAACAGAGGAAGAAGTTAATCTTTCTTTACCCGTTTATTTCCTATGTTTTATGAAAGCCACTGCGAGGCATTAGCATCCTTAAACAGGCCATAGACAAGATGCAGATGAATACAAACCAACTTACCTCAGTTCACGCTGACCTCTGCCAGGTAAGACGATCTTTTTTTATGTGAAGGTAGTCTGCGATTAGCATTCTGATGTACCAATGCAAATAGCCTTGTTTTATGGTGCTTGCAATTATTAGAGTAATTGTGGTATTTTTATTGCTCTCAGATTGAATTGGCTCAGTTTTGTTGCATCACATCTCAGGGATGCAACAATAGTTGTAGTTCTTTCTTCACACATACATGTAGATGAAGGTGCTATAATTTCTCCATATGCATTGCATGGTGACTCCTTACATAATTGATTAAGGCTGAATGAGAGGAATAACTAGCAGAACTATAGAAGCAAGCTGAATTGACATAAACCGATTTATCATCAACATGAGATGTCTCAGAAAACTTCGCTTGTCAACTGTGCATGTTCCCGCAGTTCCCACACATGCTATTGCTCACTAAACTCTGTGACTCAGAACTCAGTCTGCACTGATCAGGCCATTATTTTATACAAAGTGATAAACTGAAAACAAACTTCACTGTTTGTTGCTTATTATTACCAGCTCTGTTTAGTTTCAGAACTATTTGCAGGATTTAAAAGATTGTTGCCTTTCAAACTATAAAATGGAGGAGATTATATTGCTTTTCTCATGTATATCCAATTCATGCCGCCCAGAAGAATAGAAATCAATCAGATCCATATCATTTTAAAAACAAACAAGTTTTAAGTCAGAGTTTGAGGCTTTCTTGAACTTGCCCATTCTCCAAAACATTTTAATCAATGCTTCTTCCATAGCCATCACCAGCTGTTGCCCCAGCACTGGAATACATCAGATGCCTGTTAAAGATGGTGCAGCATACTCTCTCTGCTGGTGAGTCCAGTGGCACCTTCATCAGAGCAGAGAACACTTTAGCGGTGCTGTTCAATATCTATGCCGGTGGTATCTTTAAGTCCACTTCTGTTTCAGTCCAGTATCATTTGATAAGTGGCCAGAACTTGGTGCTGCTGCTCCCATGTCCCTTTTATACTATCATATAAGACACTGCTTTTTTCACCCCTTTATTGTTGTATTGACGAACCTACTGGTGACGTGACTAAATTGGTGACAAAAAATGGTGTGTTAACTTGAAGTATTTTGCAGTAATATTTGAAAACTTAATGTCTCAACAATAGTTAAACAACTATTTATTTCCCTTTTTGTAGCTTTGCCTGCTTGCAAAATGCTTCAAACCTGCTATTCCTTATTTGGAGGTGGATATGACAGATATTTGTAAAGAAAATGGAGCCTATGATGCCAAGCACTTTCTATGTTATTACTATTATGGTGGTATGATCTACACAGGACTGAAGAATTTTGAGCGGGCACTGTATTTCTATGAACAGGTAAAATGAATACATTTGAAAATGTCAATAATATGATTTAGTTGCTACTGAAATTATTTCAATGCTTTTAAGATTAGAAATGGAAAACAAACCTTCAATTGGTGGAAATCACAAATTTAGTACAATACACTAAACCCATGGCGAGACGGAGCAATGGGGCAGAGATCTGGTCCAGCTAAGTGTAATTACAAAGCATTTACTGGCTTTTGCTGGCATTTTTCAGGGCCGAAAAACGCAGGTACTCGTATTGTAATTGTTTGAACTCCCCCAACAGAAGACAGTGAGTGAATAAGACCAGTCCAGCTTGGTCCAAATTCCAGATAACCAGAGGGTTTATTTTTTTCCTCCAAGAGTATTAATCTTTCTCTGGATATATGCAATATAAAGTTTCTAGCACAAATAATAATAAATATAGAAAGCTGATTTTGTTTTTATAGGTTGGGAGGAACTTATTGTCTATTATGTTACAAATCTAAGAAATGCAATGTTTAATTATTGGCTGAGTTTAAACACTTGTATTAAAAGCATTAAGAAAAACAATTATTTCTGAATGAAATTATGAGAATGAAGATGTGAGAAATGGAAATGTTAACTTTCACTAATATATACCTTGCATAAGTCTGATCTGTATTAATCATATAATCGCCTAAGTCGTACATAATAATATTAATAATCCTTGTATTTAATATAGCACTTATCACGTCTCAAATCACTTCACAAAATGTATGGTAAACTGTAGTGACTGTATTTTGTGGGTGAAACGTAGCAGCCAATTGCGCAAACAGTCGTGGTTTGAGTGACCAAATTATTTTGTTTATACATATTTTTGGAGGGGTTATTACCCCCGGAAAGCAATCCGCCAATCGACAAATAACCGGGTTCCTACTTATTGCTAGGAGTGTGTGGAGTAAGGAAACTTGCCTGGCATTTTGCCCCCTTGGTAGATCTGCCCAGGAATTACCTGTGAAATCCACTTAAGTTTATCGCCACTAGTCGTATTAACAATTGTGTAACTCTTAACCTGCTACCGCACTTACCGTTACTGAATTTATCGACTGCCAGTCAAAACCTTGTTTCCCGTGCCAAACTCAAAACAGAGATTCACACATACACACCTTCATACTTTGCATAAGTCGTATTAAATATAGCTCAAATATAGCTTGGTTAGAACATTTGCCTTGCAAGTGAGAGATCTAAGTTTGATTCCCGGCATGGCAAAACCTTGGGCAAGTTTCCTTACTCCACACGTTTGATAATAATCCTCAAGAAAAACAATAATAAAATTGGTCCCTTCAATCCACGTCTGTTTATGGGACACTGCTGTGCGCAATTGGCTGTCGTGTTTCACCCACAAATATACAGTCAATTCACTTTACAGTATATTCTATGAAGCGCTTTGAGACATCTAGAAGATGTGAAAAGCGCTATATCAAATGCAAGGATTATTTATTGTATAAATGTATGGTCCCAACTGATACAACTTGTGTGAGGTTTACTGTAATAATAATAATAATAATCGTTGCATTTGATATAGCGCTTTTCACATCGGGAGGACGTCCCAAAGTGCTTCACAGAACACACTGTAAAGTGAATTGACTATATTTGTGGGCGAACACGGCAGCCAATTGCGCACAGCAATGTCCCACAAACAGTCGTAGATTGAAAATGACCAATTTATTATTGTTTTGGTTTTGGAGGGATTATTATTAGGCTCTGTGTGGAGTAAGGAAACTTGCCCAAGGTTTCGCCCTCTGCCTGGAATTGAACTCAGGTCTCTCGCTTGCAAAGCGAGTGCTCTAACCACTGAGCTACAGGACTACTGTAGTCAAGCACTCCAGTGCAGCCAGATCTTTGTTGCAAAAGGGAAGAGAAAGGGTTAGCTGTGTGTGTGTGTGTGTTTTGTATCTAATTATTTCATTCCGATTTCTGTTGTTTTAGCTAACAAATAACCAAAGCAATTTTTTAGGTTCCTCATTCACAACTAGAAGTACCTTTATATTTCAGGCTATAACAACTCCAGCCATGGCAGTCAGTCACATTATGTTGGAGTCTTATAAAAAGTATATTCTTGTCTCCTTGATTCTGCATGGAAAAGTTCAGCAGTTGCCTAAGTATACATCGCAGATAGTGGGAAGATTCATCAAGGTGAGAATTTGACTGAATATTTCAACTTTGGGGGTGTGAATTTTCAGCCGTGCTACTTTGGAAAATATTGTGGGACAGATCGTGTCCTTGTCAAGATAAAGTGTTGGAAGGAAAGTTTGTCTGGTATTGATGCATGGTAAAATGACTGTGCTGGTGACCTCCGGTTTATTTCCAGTGGTAGAAGTGAATTGCATGAGCGTTTCCTTTCTTTCAGCCATCTGGAGCCTGTGAGCCCTGGAGTTTTAATATGTAACTCCTCACTCGTCCTAGTTTTCGAACAATATTGAGCAATGTTAATTGTTGCTTTTCATTCATTAGAAAATAAATGCATATTGTTTTGATTTGTCTTTCTCTGAACATCAGTTTCAAATTTGTCAACATAAAAAGTGATTCCTGCTCAGAATCGGCTAATAATACTATTAATACTAATCTGAGGTATTAAGGTTTATTTTTAATAATGATAGGAATAAGCACATGCTGGTAAATACATTGATAAGGTTTAAACTGTACAAAGATCAGGTGCCATACTTAAGCAAAGTGTTTCTTGGATAGCTGGGCCTGTTCTCTTTAAAATACTAAAATGAATTCCCAAAGTGTCTGGCAATGCCAATTGGTTGTTACTTTGACAGTGTGTGGTTGGCTTATTAAAATTGTAATGTCAATTTCAGAATAATGTTCATTCTAATAGTTGTGCTCTTCTCCTGCTGTCCCTTGGACTGATTTAGTTCAGATCTGGACTGACATATGATGTAATCTGTTGAACAGCAGTATGGCTGACAGTGATAGTAGTGCTGAGGAAAGAGTGGCTGGGAGATGGTGCCTACAGCGGTAAAATCCACAAAGTTACCATTTCAAAAATTCTACAAATGTATTCCAACTTGAAAATCACTTTCCTTCATAGTTCTCTTGTTTAATATGTTAGAATCTCCTGGTCTCCCACTCATTTCCCACGTTAACGTTGGTAATCTGTGTGAAGGAAGCCCCAGCTGTCCACCGCAGGTACCAAGGTTTGCTCCTTGCATTTCTCTTCACAGTGGCTAACTCCACTGAGAGATATTACATCTAAATGTTCAAAAACAAATTGCATTTTGTGAAATCCAGCCTACTACTATTTGGGATCTCTGTAGGGGTAATATGGCTATGAAGTGTCCTTTTGGAGAGGTTTTCCATTATTTCTGGGAATATAGCTGAACCACATTTACACTCTGGCTTGCTCTGAAGCTCAGTCCATTCTCTCTAGGATGAACCTTGGTGGGAGCTTATTGTCAGCTGTGCTCTTTACAATTGCATCTTCAACCATTGGTCAAGGCCTAGTTGGGAAGTTTAAATGATAGCAGAGGAACAGCATGAAATTAGCAATGAAACATATCTGCGCATATTGTGTAACTATATTCTGTATTCTGAGCTTTTGTTCTTTGCTTTTTTAATTAAAAAAGGTTCTAATTGGATATCTGCAATGTGTAGCGTACTGTGAACGAGCAAAGCATATTCTGTTAAAATATTCACACGCAATGAATTAGATATGCAATAAAGCCAACTTTAGTGGTAATGAAGTTTTTTTTTGGCTGCTGCTTTGCTGAGGTAAGCTAAATCTTATATTGTCTGTCTCTTAACAGCCTCTTAGTAATGCCTACCATGAATTAGCTCAAGTATATGCAACAAATAACCCAACAGAACTTCGAAGTGTGGTGAACAAACACAATGAAACCTTCACAAGAGATAACAATTTGGGACTTGTTAAGCAGTGCTTGTCTTCTCTTTATAAAAAGAACATTCAAAGGTTAACAAAGGTAAGCAGCATTATACCTGCATGAAACTGTATAAAACGTTGCCGGGGGGATGTGTGTGTGGGTGAGAAGCAAGTAAGCGTGACTATCAGACATTCTTTTAAACTCGTTGAATGGTTACTTCAGGATTAGCATAATACCTCGTTTCAATAGAATTAAAAAAACCTTTCTTTAATGAATTTAAAAACGTTACTTTCGCCCACAAAATACAGTTAATCCGCTTTACGATGTAACCTGTGAAGCGCTTTGAGATGTCTCAACTATGTGAAACGGCGCTATATCAAACACAAGGATTATTATTATTTATGACGATTGATCTTCTGGACGACTTGATTCAAATACTCTTTCCCTGCGTGCTTCACCGCAATTAGAAAATCCGTTCAGTTTAGGATTCCCTCAAAAGCCCACACTGCTAATTTATTTTAATAGTGCATAAAATTTTTTAAAATCTCTGTCTATGTTAGTGGCTGAGACAGCTCCATAGATTTTAATGTTGCAGCCTTAATAACAATTATTAATAATAATTTATATTTACATAATTCCTTTCATATAAAAGCAAACTACTTGAATTACCTTACAAAATATAATTGATTAGAAGTAATTTATACTTTATGCAGTTCAAAAATGTATGTATTATTCATGTACCCAATGTCAGAATTTGTGTTTCTTTCTTCAAATTAAATTTTTTTTTGCAAAGAAGATTATGTTGACTTGTCTGATTTCTCATTTAGACGTTTTTGACATTGTCATTACAAGACATGGCGAGTAGAGTACAATTATCAGGTGCTCAGGAAGCTGAGAAATACGTGCTTCACATGGTAAGGCGTTCTTTCCAAGGCATATCGAAGTTTAAGCAGTCTATAGAAATGTTCCTTGAACACAAAATGTGCATGTTTCAGCACAATAAACAGTTCTGTATTGTGTAGTTGTATCTTTGATAAATAGGTATTCTGTATTACGTACTGATTAGAATCTTTCAAAATGTTACATTTTAAAAAATACATATATTGGAGGTCCAAATTTTACTGCATCATAGTGTGCAAGACAAGACCATGTAGTCTTAGATAATTTGTAGAAAATTAAATATGGTCTGAATTTGGAAATTAGTTTTCTGAAGTGCTTAAAAATAACTCGTATCCATATTTGAGACTGAATCAAAGAATCCTCCACATTTCTGTGTGATCTCAAATTTTAAGGCACAATGCTGGAATTTCAGACCTTTGTTACGTGTTATTAAACAGCCGGGTATCCAATTAAACGTGGGGTGCAAGTCACTGTTTGTTGGAGAAAGCATTGTGGGAGATGAAATAATCATCAATATCTAGAGCCTTTTAGCGAAACTGACTTGTTAAGCAGTTACAGTGAGGCATTTTAATAATTGGAGAAGCACTTGCATAGGAAAGGTATTGTAGGGTATAGGAGAAGGAGCAGGGATTTGGATTAGGATGGATGGCTTATTTGGAGGAACAAACATTGATATAAAAAGGGCCAAATAGCTTCCTACTACATCATACATTAAATTTACAAGATCAAGTATTATCAGGTTAAATACAGTGACATTGTGTGGTGGTGATATTTGTTTCCCGAATTAGTAAGAAATATTTTCATTTGAAGTTACCAACATTGTGATTTTATTTTGTTCTATTGTGATTCAATGCAATCCAATGTTTGTGTTTCATTTACTGATTTATACCAAAAATTGGTCTTTGTTTTTTCTTCCAGATAGATGATGGAGAAATATATGCTAGTATTAATCAGAAGGATGGTATGGTCAGTTTCCACGACAACCCAGAGAAATACAATAACCCGGCTATGCTTCTCAACATTGACCACGAGGTACTGAATAATTCATCAATGGCTCGGTTTTGCTTTTGCAATCAAAATCATTTGGAAAATTCATAGCTTAATCTTGTCACTTTATCCCATTATATTCCACTTGTATTGGTGAAGACTCGTTCATTAATGTGCAAGACCATCTAAGAAGATGCATTGGAAGCTCTGGGATCTATATTGTCCTGAATCGACTGAGTGTGACTTATTGTTTGGGTTCCGGTCAGTGCTACAACAGGGATGCAGATTGTAGCTGATAGCTCCATACTATTCTGTTCAATATCACTTGTCACTTTAAATGATTTAGAATTCAAAATAGAAATACCTTTTTTGGGGAATTGTGAAAAGCCCTCACATTATTTGTACAGTTCGCCTACAAATAGTCGCTACACTTCACAGTAAAATCCTGTCAAGTGTTTTAAGATATTGACGATGTGATAAGGTGCTTTGTCAAATGCAAGGATTATTATTATTTATAACTGCGACTTTTGTGGGTGAAGATTAAATTGGTCATGTGTGGCACAAATAAATATGCTGACGTTTCCTGGTAATCAACTGTGAGTCATCAGTACAGGAATTCCATGAACCATTTCTATTACCAGAGTCTACTATGACACAGCTAGTAAACAAGAGCATTAATATTTTTAAAACTGAATTCAACTCTGGCTGCAGTTGAACGTTAAGACCTTGCAAGTATCTGTCTTCTGTTCGCTTTATGAAGAATAATGTTCAGTATATTTTGTGAAGTACTTTGAGACTTATCACATTGGAGCTGTGTAAGATCAGAGATCTTGTGTTCCAAAGCAGAATTCTCCATATTCTGCCTGCTTTAACACTGCATCTTGAAGCTGCAATATTATAATAATAATAATACTTGTATTTGATATAGTGCTTTATCACATCATTGAGAAGTCTCAAAATGCTTCACAGAATATGCTGTAAAGTGAATTGACTATATTTTGTGGTCAAAATGCAGCAGCCAATTGTGCACAGCAGTGTCCCACAAACAGTCATGGATTGAGTGACCAAATTATTACTTTTTTTTGAGGGATTATTATACTCAGAAAGGGATCTGCCAATTGACTATAATTCAGGTTTCTACTTACTGCTAGGTAAACAAAGGCGCTGAAAGGAAACCTGTCTTAATGTTTTGCCCTGGCAGGCAATCGAACCAGGGTCCTTTCGCTTGCGAGGCGAGTGCTCTTAACCAATACGCTACAGGACTCTTCTCTTACTACCAATGTTTTACCCTATTTCAAAAGGTTACAATTGGAAAAACAAAGATTTACTGCTGAATTATGGAAATAAGACATTATCTATTTGGCAGATTGATTGTGACTAATGTGTTTCTTTTTTTTATTTAGATGCAGAAGTGTATAGAACTAGATGAGAAGCTGAAAGCCATGGATCAGGAGATTACTGTCAATCCACAATTTGTACAGAAGGTAAGAAATTGGTGGTAGGTTTTTGACAAGGTTTAAGTTGTAATTATTTATAATAATATGAAAGATGAGTAGATCTGCTTGATGCATTGCATTAAATTTGACTATCGGTGGTTGACACTGGACTTTGCAGACTCCAAAAGAGTGTCACGTTATCTGCTCTGTGCTTATTTAATTCTAACTATTACTTTCTCGACTTTTAAGTAATCAAATCAGACTGACAGAACACTGTCGTTTGAATCGCCTTTCCTTTACGGACGCAAATCTAGAAGTGCTTGGTGTTGAATGGTGCTTTATTGGAACCAGCATTTTTTTTTTAAGTGTGCTAATGGAATAAAATATTCAAAAAAAAATATTTGTCCTCCCGACCCTCATAATGACCTGGTTGTTTGAAGCCTCACTGTATAAAATGGAGGCTGTAGGAAGTGTCTTATGTTACTGGGGACTGTTCATAGACAAAGCCCAACAGACCTGTATAGATGAATGTGGGATGTTATTTTTGTTACTTTGCTTTTACAGAGCATGGGCACCCAAGAGGATGATGTAGGAAGCAAGGCATCAAGCTATTCATAAAAAAACACGGTGTATGAAAGCAACAACAACAATTTTAAAAAGTGCATCTGGATCACAGCTGGAGAAAAAGCAGGAAACTGAGGGAACGGTTTAGTCACACTGTTGCATGAACATCAAGAAAGAAAATTGACCATTGGTTTTGATGAGAATTCCCTCCATTATTAATGCTTTCAGAACTGTTTTCTTAGCAAAAGAATCTGGGTAGGAATAAATATATCGCTGTTTTATATATCATTGTTTCAAGGTTAACACCACAGCTGTGTTAAATAAAACTGACCTTTGTTTCTCCATTTTGTTTCATTAGTTTTTTTTTCTTTTCTGAACATAGTTGAGAAGCATTGGGGGATTACTTTGCAACAATAACTAGAGGTACATATTAGGAATGTGTTTATAGACTGGTTGTTGCTCGTGGGATATTTAATATTGGTTAAACAGAATTGAAATATATATGAGAGCTGTGTACAGCTGGTTTACTCAGTTTGCAGTTGCGATGGAATGTTTTGTTTGAGCATGATGCTTGCAGGAGTAATTTTAAGAACTACAGTATTTGGAATAAGCCCTGACAGGACACGTGAGCATGATATGTTTACATTATTAATGCAGCCAGAAATGTATCAACCTATCCTCTTCATGTAAATGCACTGTGTGACTGAATGATCTGTCACTTTTTAATATACTGCTAAGATCCAGCAGTACCTGAGATGTGTAATTAACTGCATTGTCACATACTGATGTGTGCTTTTTAGGTTATAATAATTCACTTTAATTTCAGAATCGCAAACAGTGTTCAGTTAATTACTCAGCTTGAAATTTACTTGAGTATAAATTTTGTACTAAATTAAAGTTTCAATAGTGATACCCACGCAAAATGGATCTGTTTTCTTTTGTTTACCAAGGCTGTTATACACTCCTTAACAATAGAAGCTTAAAGTCCTGTTATACATAAGAAGCTGTCCCTGTGCATGAGTGAAAACTTTCTGTGTTCTATCTCTTGAATCAATGCTTCATGGTAGTGACTAAAGTACCAAGCCTAATATTATTACTGTGAATATGTGTTGTGTTCATGTTGTTTATGCTAATGTTTCTGATCCTTTTTTGATGCCAGGGAATGGCTCAGTTTCTTCTTGAAATGTTGCACCCTGTTACTCAATGAGTCGGTCAGGTCACTTAGTCTAAAGAAGTCTCTAGTGTAGACCTGCCACGAGCTGGATTGACACCAGTCCTCAAACTTGTTGAGAAACGCTGGTCTAAACAACCATACCAGTGTGATTGTCTGTCACATGCCTGATGCTTTTCATTGACTTGCTTAATTTTATCCATTCAAATCCTACTTGGGAATGCTTAAGTTCTCAATAATAAAATTAAAGCAGACGGCAGCCAGTTAAGATTCTTAAAAATTATTCCTGTGGTCATACAGTGAAGACTCGGAGCTCTCTGAAGAGGGTTACATGTTGATCGTTTTGCCCACAAAATATACAGCCAATTCACTTCACAGTATATTCTGTGAAGTGCTTTGAGACGTCTCAGACATAAGGTGCTATATCAAATGCAAGAATTATTATATTAGCATGATCAGTTATGTGGGAGTAAGGGGAACAATTACATTATTTTTACAATCTGTTGCTGTTATCAGTAAACGTGCATAGGATCATTATAGATAATAAGGTGATCCTAGCTGGACAAGGGTGTGATCTGATCTGTGTAGCTCAGCTTCACACTAGGCAGTGTCTGTATCAATTGATCCGTTAATTGCAAAGCCTGCCATGAAACTCATTATTTAATACAGCACCTTATCACATCGTTGAGACGTCTCAAAGAGGTCCACAGAATATACTGTAAAATGAACATTGCTGGAAAGATATCAGACTGGTTCTTCATTTCAAGCAAATAGTCCACATTGACCACACACACTTTTGATGGGATATTTTGATGTGATGAGGGACTATTAAAAAGAACAAATTCTTTCTTTGTAAACTGAGCATACATCGCTATGACTCTCTCTTTTAGTAGAAAGCCATCTAAAATATATTCTTAACATACTCTATCTTACACACGTGACCCAAAATCACCCTAAGGAAGGGTTCGGTGCTGAATTTTATGCTGCCCTTGAAAATTCAGTACATTGCATGAGCAATTGATGAGGTAAATATACACTGGATCCCAAGATCATCTTCACTCAAACATAGCATTCCAGTTGACTAAATTGTTTTCCTACTTGCTCCCTTTTTATATGCAATCCCAGATAGTACTCAAATGTATAATTCAAGAGAAAAATATTCCACTTCTAGCTCTTTTTCCCTCCTCTCTTCGCACCCCCCACCCCCACACAAACACATTGAATATTCTGTTTAACCTATCAGTTTTTTACACAGTAGACAACTTCTCGTAATACTTTTTTTGTCTTTTTAATTTGGCTTGAAAGTTCTGTTTGGAACCTCCCTTGAGTGCTCCACATGTCAAGACACAGCAAAACTGATGCATTAGCTGACTAATCCTCCAAGTATATAGATTTTCCTAAAGAGGAAAGTACCTCCGTCAACTAAATAAATTATTTAAATAAATAATGTCTTTAAATGCAGAAAAAAAATACCTTTTCACTGTAGCTGAAAAATCATTCCCATCACCTCTGGGAGCTCCTTACCCCAATGACAAGGAGCTTGCATTACATCGGGAGTGATGTTGTAAGCTTTGCGTGTCCAACCTCCCATTTTCTCCCTATGATGTGGTTGCTCACAGTGCTACAAGTGCTGGGAACTCTCCAGCATCTTGGCCAAGTGGTAACTTTGTGTGTGAGCCTGCAGTGTAAACGCTGGCTGGTTATACGGCATCTGGGAGAGACTTGAGAGGCTGGGATTTTTCTCCTTGGAGCAGAGATGGTTTAAGGAGGTTCTGCAGAGAAGATCTAATAGAGGTGTTCAAAATTATGAGGGGTTTTGATAGAGTAAATAAGGAGAAACTGTTTCCACCGGCTGGTGGGTTGGTAACCAGGGGACACAAATTTAAGATAATTGGCAAAACCAGAGATGAGAATTTTTTTNACACAATGAGTTGGTACAATCTGGAATGCACTGCCTGAAAGTGTGGTGGAAGTAGGTTCAATAATAACTATCAAAAGGGAATTGGATGTTTACTTCAAAAGGAAGGGCTGAATGGCCTCCTGTGCTGTAAGATTCTGTGATCGCGCCTGAGCCTGTCCTCACCTTGTACCCCAGCAGGAATGCTGGATATCGATCAGAAAAGGGAATCGTGGCCCATTTGCTGTCCCCTTTCCTCCCTCAACTGTTTCGCTAGCTGAGGTCAGTTATCTTGATGCATCTAAAAGCTATGACCCAGGTTCTTTGTTGGCCTGTGTAGTTCAGTACTTCACTGGGCATTGCACTTAACCCAAGACCGCAGGTTTTTGACTATAACACAAGTTAACTGCTCCTAACAGTTAAAATCCCTCAGTTGGGAAAGGGTGGCAATGAATCAACCAGGGTTGATTCCCACTTGAAAGTGTGTTTCTGTAGACATCTTGATTGGACAAGAAAGAGCTTGGCTATAATGTTCTTTTATGCTCAAGTAATAATAATAATAATTCTTGCATTTGACATAGCGCCTTATCACGTCTTCGAGACTTCTCAAAGCACTTCACAGAATATACTGTAAAGTGTAGTGATGTAAAGTAGATGGGCAACTGGCTTGCTGGGCTTAACCTTTAATGGTTATGTGGATGAGGTACTTGGAGGCTACTGTGCTTGTGGAACTGTATTCTAGCAAGTGTTAAGTTTGTTGAGAAGGGAAAGAATTGGCAAAAGCCCCTGAAGCTATTTTATCAACAAATAAAAAATTTAAAAGGGATCTCATTGTTCGGATCGCTGATTCAAAAATTCAGGCTTTCATAAAAATATCTAATTTGTCTTTGTTCAACTGACTTGAAGACCTGGATCCCACCAATAAGTTTGTAAAACAATCTATTTAATCTTTTGCAACAGTGGTTTGGAACAGGAACCAATGTAGTTACAAAAGCTCATAATGCTCTAGCATTATATGGAGCTCATAGTCTTGTCTGAGACTTCAATGCACTGCTGGGGGAAATGCTGTATTATCGTAGGTGCCGTCCTTTGGGTGAGACATTGCAATGGGACGTTGCTGTGTGCAAATTGGCTGCTGCGTTTACCTACAAATTTGCAGTCACCACACTTACTGTAAACCTGTAAAATGTTTGGAGATGTTTCGACGACCTGATAAGATGCGATATCAAATACAAGGCTTATTTTTATGCAAGGATTATTTTATAAGTATATTCTGTGCGTTAAGTGCTTCTAGCTGGGTAGGTTTTATGATACTTTAGTTTTACCCACAGTTGTACTGTCATTCTTTGGGGGGAACAGCAGAGGGTGCTCACAACCAATGCCATGAAGGTGGAGAACAAGGCTGCTTTTAATTGCTGCACTGATCCAAAGGTTGCAACGCTTATTTGTAAAGGAGCTTGGCTGGTGTGCTGCTCAGTTAAAAAATTGGTCAGTTGGGCATAAAAAGATAAGTGGTTCATCACCCCAGCTTGTTTCAGCTGTTCCTAGTGCATCAATGAAATATGGTTGAAAATCCAAATGCTTTGGATTGTGCTGAAAGTCAATCTGCAGGGGTCAAGTTGATGCTTCTGCTTAGTTCAGAAGAATATGCACCTGTGTCATACTTCAAAGACTTGGCATTTGTGTTTAAATCTTTGGCAATAACCGTCTTTTTGAAAAGTTTGGGAAGAAAAACGCTCTCCATCTGTTTAGACTGGCTCTGTAATGCTATCATTAATCAAATGACGTTCATCAGTTGTGGTTTCTTTGATCTGTCCAAGTGTGGGTTTGTGAATCGTTCCCTGGCTTTTTATTATAAATATACAGAAAACACTCCTTCCTTTGGATATTATGTGATCAACACCAACTGCTGTGGCAAGAGGTGAGAATGCAGAAAATTATTGGGTATTGTTTCATCAACTACTGAGATTAACTTCTGAAACTGAGTAACTTGTTCCCTCAATAACCATTAAGGGCAAATGATGTGATTCAAAAATGTGTTACCCACTCCTCTCAGTGTGTCTACAGTCACCAGCTGAGCCCAATATTTGGCCTGTGCTTAGTTATTTGATCTCATCTTGAGCAGCATTTGGCAGTTATTATATATCCAATAAGTGATGACATGAGATGTGTGGCTAAGTAAATGCAACCATGCTGTTTCGTGTTAAAAGAGTCCTCACAGAGGATTTTAAAGCTGGGATGGGATGTTAAACCCAATTGCAGTGCCTGGAGGAGGCTGAGTGGTGACATTGGGTCCAGGGAACCTGAATGGAGACTGGTGTCTATTGACATGTTGCTTTTGTTGTTTGCAGGGTATTGTTTTGGTCATTTGCACCCCACGGGTAGCAGGAACTGTTAAAGGATGTTGTTGTCTGATTTACATGGAAACTTATTGTCTGCATGAATGTATATTGTGTGAGTGTGAATACACTCACAAGGGGATAAGACACTAGGTTTTGAGGAGGCAGCAGGGTTGGTCCTTGGAGGGACTTGTAACAAACAAGAGGGTCAGTTCACTCCTCCCCTGCTCAAACCATAAGTGCCAGCATTTTATGTACTCCGACTCTGACTTAAGGCTTTGGGGTGTCATCAAAATATATGTTTGTGTCCATTAAATATCTTAAAAGTTATTTTCAGAATTGTGTATTTAAAATTTGTAAGTATAAACGGGACACTGGTTTTGTCCTTCCAACAAAAGAAGACCCGACACGAACCATTGAAGCATTGGGTATAAAATGCCAAGCTCTGGGACAGGGGCGGGGAAAAGATATTCAACAGCTTCAAAAGCATCTTTCAACATGGTCACTGTGCCTTTGGAGGAGGAAGCTGGTCAAGTGAAGGTGGAATGGGGGCGGCATTGGCAATTGACCCCTTGGAAAATTTGGAACCGGAACAATATGCCAGGCAAGTCTATGTCAGGCTGTACTTTCCAAGGGCTTACCTGGATCTATGTGGAATTCCGACTACAGAAATAAACTCATTTCCTTTTTTTCCCCCATTTCTGATTTTTCTGTCTTTCTCTGACTTGCGTGGCTTATAAATCTTGTTCTTGTATTTGTTATCCTTTATTTTGGTTAGTCTGCAATCTGCCGCACACACAGATCCATCACAGTGCTTAAGAGTATCTTATAAACCAGACTGACAGTTCCTCATATGTATGCTACCCACACATGGACATTTCTCCATAGCTGGGATGAAATGTGCATTCTCTCCTTGGATGGACACACCTGGCCAGACTGCACCAGCTGCCAATCCCTGAGAGGATCGATTTCAAGATCCTCACCCTTGTATTCAAGTCCCTGCACTCCTCTGCACCCCCCGACCTCTCTGACCTCTCTCCTCAAAACAGTCATCGTTGCCTTCGTTCCTCCGGGTCTGGCCTCCTCCTCGTCCCCCGAATCCTCCGCTCCATCCTCGGTGGCCGTGCCTTCAGCCACTACGCCCCGAGGCTCTGGAACTGCCTTCTTCACTCCCATCCCCTCGCCCCCTCCCATTTTCAGGTCTCTGCTGAAGACCTTTCTTTTCGACCGTGCCTTTGGTCACCTTCCCCCCCCCTCCGCCTGGCTCCTCCCCCTCCCCCTGGCTCGGTCCCGGGATCCGTTACTGTAAAGTGCTCTGAGGCGTCGTCCGGCGTGGAGGGCACTATATAAATCCAAGTTGTTGTTGTTGCTTACCTAATTCTGGAGAGTCCTCCAATCCGGCTTCCGCGCTGCCCACAGCACAGAAACAGCCCTGGTCAAAGTCACTAATGACATTCTGAACATCTGTGATCAGCGCTCTCTCTGCCTCCTTGTCCTCCTCAACCTCTCTTCCCCCTTCGACACTGTCGACCACTCCATCCTCATACACCACCTCTTCTCTTTATTTAATCTTCGCGGACCTGCCCTTGCCTGGATCAAATCCTATCTCTTTCACCGTCTCCACTTTGTTGCCTCTAACGCATTCTCCTCCAGTCCCCGCACTGTCACGTCTGGCGTCCCCCAGGGCTCTGTCCTTGGCCCTCTCCTCTTTAATATCTACATGCTCCCCCTTGGTGACATCATCCGCAGCATAGGGTCAACTTCCATATGTATGTGGATGACACCCAACTCTATCTTTCTGCCTCCACCCTCAACTCCAAGACCACTGCTGTCCTGACAGACTGTCTGTCCGACATCAAGTCCTGGATGAGGGCAAATTTCCTACAGTTGAATGTGAACAAGACTGAGGCCCTCCTGATTGTCTCGCGCCAGCGTCACCTCAGGCTCTGGCAGCATCACCCTCCATGGTTGCACACTTCAACTGACCAGCCAGTCAGGAACCGAGGTGTCTTGTTCGACTCTCAACTGTCTTCTTCCCCACATCCAAGCCATGACCCGCTCTGCCTTCCCTCACCTCCGTAACATCACCCGACTCTGCCACTACCTCAACCCTCAGGTACTGAAACTCTTGTTCATGCCTTCATCACTCTAGGCTCGACTATGCAAACGCACTGCATGTCGGCTTTCCCAACTCCTCCCTCCACAGCTGCAGATAACCCAGAACTCTGCAGCCCGTGTCCTCTCCTGCACCAAACTCCGTGACCCCATCTCCCCCATTCTCACCCGACTGGCTCCCTATCCTTCAGAGGATCCAGTTCAAGATCCTGGCCCTTACCTACAATAATAATAATAATAATCCTTGCATTTAATATAGTGCTTTTCACGTCTTCTTGACGTCCCAAAGCGCTTCACAGAATATGCTGTAAAGTGAATTGACCGTATATTTGTGGGCGAACGCGGCAGCCAATTGCGCACAGCAATGTCCCACAAACAGTCGTGGATTGAAAATGACCAATTTATTATTGTGTTTTGGAGGGATTATTATTAGGCTCTGTGTGGAGTAAGGAAACTTGCCCAAGGTTTCGCCCTCTGCCTGGAATTGAACTCAGGTCTCTCACTTGCAAAGCGAGTGCTCTAACCACTGAGCTACAGGACTCCACAAAGCCCTCCATGGCCTCGCCCCACCCTACCTCTGCGACCTTCTAACCCCCTACCAACCCGCCTGCTCCCTCTGCTCAGTCTCCTGCTCCACGTCCCCTGACTCACCCGCCCCACCATTGGCGGGAGAGCCTTCAGCCACTCTGCCCCCAACCTCTGGAATTCCATTCCCCAATCACTTCGCCTCGCCCCCTCCTTAGCCTCCTTCAAGTCCCACCTCAAAACCCTCCTCTTCGACCATGCCATCAGTCACGCCCCTTCCCCTCCCCTCCGTTCGCCCCCCCTGACCCCAGCTCGGATCTGAAATGCTATACACTGTCCAGCATCTTAGTACGTCCTCCCAAATGTAATCTTGTTGTTATTATATTAGGTGCAGTTTGGCGAGATCCTAGGCTTAGGGACACCAGACTCTGCTTTGGGGTACTACCTGGGTTCCCGGCTGTCTTAAAAAAAAACCTCCATAGACCATAACACCTTCATGAGTTATCTTTTCATGCTCTAAATTGCATGTCATTTGGTGCAGAGACTACAATTGGATCCTCATGGTTTCGATGAAGTGGTGTGTGAGGCCCCCAGGGGCCCCAAACCAATGGATTGTGCACTTTGGAGTTACGTGAATGATTGATGAGCCTGTGTGCTTTTTTTTAAAAACTGCCCAGAGATATTCAGCTTCGCTTGATTGACTTGAGCAGCTGGTGTGTAAGAGAAACCTGTCCCACCTTCCAATCTACCACTGACTCCCGAATTGATACTGATCTCTGGGTGAATGCATACAGCTGTTGTGTGGGATGGCAAGTGTAGTGGTGATGTTGGCTACGCAATGTGGCAGCTTTTCCTGAATTTGTTTTTGCTTCACGTGTTTCAGAAAGGCCCAAGAAACGAGATGTATATCTATCTGCTCACTCGCTTGCTCACTATGTAGATGAAGTGATGGTGGAGGGGAGGGAAGAGGGTTTCAGGGCATGTATGAAGAAAAGGGAAGGGTCAAATATTTTACTGGGAAACATATAATAAAAGTCATTTCATGTGGGAAAGCAATGTACCAAACAGGAAATCTTAGGCAAGTTCCTTACTCCACACGCCTGTTTATCTGTCGGTAAGTAGGAACACGGTTATTAGTTGATTGGCGGATTGGTTTCTGGTCGGTAATAATAATCCTTACATTTGATATAGCGCTTTTCACATCTTCTAGACATGATGCCTTCAGAAAAAAAGTTATAATAATTTGGTCATTCGATCCATGAGTGTTTGTGGGACACAGTTGTGGGAAATTGGCTAATGTGTTCTTCCCACAAAATATACAGTCAATTCACTTTACAGTATATCAGATGCAAGGATCACTATTATTATAAATCTGATGCTGATGAGAGGTAAGTTCAACAATAGCTGCAAATGGGTTGATGTGTTATCTGATGGCACCGGAGGGCAGTGTTGAGCAGTGTTGTGCTTTCCTCTCACATTCCTTTTGTTCCCCAATAAACATCATCAGTAACACCAACCTTTGTGCTCATCATTTATTATTCCACTGACCCACTCTCCTATGAGGAAATACAGTGTAAGTTATTAAATCTCAAATCAGTAGGAGAGCGAATCCTATTTACCCTTTGGGTATATCGGAGTGTTTTCAATAATCAAGCACTCTGCTGTACTTAATACTGTGGAATTTTGTGGTGTAGATAAGAGCAAGCATACATTCTGCATCTAACTACTCACAGGCTACCTGTGTTAGGTGGTGTTGCTCTTATCTGCCCTGCAGGCGGTTAGGCTAGAAAAATAGCTGCGTATATTTCATTTGAAATAAATGTTTCAATCTCCAGAGGCTGGGCTTGTGTGGTTTGGTGCTATTGGGCTAATAACTCAAATTAGCAGATGTCTGTTTGGTAACTACCCTCAACCCCCATCCTCCGAACTGCTGAGGTTTTCATCATAGCCAGGCTCAAACTAATTGAATGCCTGCTTGACAGTTTCCGCAACTCCTCCCTGCACAAGCTGCAGATCATCCAGAACTCTGCAGCTCGTGTTCACTCCCGCACCAGCCTCCTTGAGCCCCCAATCCTCATTTGGATAAAAAGTAGTGATAATAATAATAAACCTTGCATTTGATATAGTACCTTATCATGTCTTCAAGACGTCTCAAAGGGTGTGGAGTAAGGAAACTTGCCCAACATTTTGCCCTGCCGGGAATCAAACCCAGGTCTCTCGCTTGTGAGGTATGTGCTCTAACCACTGAGCTATAAGGACTCCACAGGTGATGAGCTAAATAGAGACAATTTCCACTGACCAGTGAGCCAGTAACTAGAAGATATAAATTGAGAATTATCATTCGAGGAGGAGAAAAGAAAAATGTTACCCAGAGTTTTTAGAATATAGAATGATTTGTTACAATTCCAAAGAAAGGAATTTGATAAATTACCGTTTAAAGAGAGTGGGGGGAATCTAACATTGATGATCTCAGTTTGGTTGAGGGACAATTAGGACCCTGCAATTGGCAATAACATTCCTGGGAAAGGGAAATTCAGGAAACCCCACTCATAGCAAGAAATACATAGATTTACACAGAATAATATGGTATGGAAACGGGCCATTCTTATAACTAGTGCCAGTGTTTATATCTCACACGAGCCTGCACCATTACCCATTGCCCTCTCCTCTCCTATACCTGTCTATTCCCTTCTGGTGTAGCATTCAGTCAAAGGAATGCTTTGAGGTTGAATACCACACATGTTCATGTTATTGTGTGAGCTTTAGGTCTTCTTTCGAAGTCATTGAATCGTATTACTCGTTTTACACCATTGGCTTCTTTACATTAAAGAACACATTGTTTCTACCTCAGTTCTGTGCTAAACCTGAGTTTGGTGCCAGGGAGTGAGATGCCGGGCTTGTGGACTTGTGTGAAAAACCCATCTCGAATCTCCACTGGCTCGCTGCCGTATGATATTGCACAATGTTTGTGAGACTGGAATCTGATCCCATCTGGTGCACGTCTTGGTTAAGAGAGAGCACGGGGCACAAATAGGGCAATTTAATCTGATCTGAATAAATGTGGCTTCAATCTGCTGTTTAAACAATGACTCGAATCCAACCACTGTTCCAACTGACGTATTGACGTGAATTTTAAACTGAGAGTTGATTGAGTTTAGTCTTGTTTGAAGAAATGAGTTGGGTTATGTACAGCTGTGGATAATAACTCTTTTTCATTATATAAAAAAAAGGTTACTTAAGGAGCAAGGCTTGTCACTTTAGTCAGCCTGTGGTTGCAAATTCAGATTTGCTACGAATGGCTGAGATATCAACCTGACAACCATCTGGCATGTAGCGTGAGTTCTGTCAGCTTCCAGTGGATTTGCAGGTGGGAGAACTCCTGAATATGGAAGGCTGATCAGGAGTGCAGTTTGTTGGTATAATCCCTTGTGAATGCATCCTCCCGTTAGTTGGTTCACAGAACACCAGCGGTGAGGTTCTGTGTGGAGAGCTCCGTGGTTTTGATCAACTGCTTTTGCAGAAGACAAGAGAATTGCAAACCATGGGGTGTGATCCAGCCTGAAATCCCGGGAGAAAAGGGTGAACCTCGAAGGCTACTTTTTCAAATCTGTGGGAATTGGATCACGGAGCCTCAATAGACTCAGGTGCCCAGCCAGCCGCATAAAGCACTTTGATGTGAAAGGCACTGTATAAATGTAAATTTACTGTAATTCCTTCAGGGCACTGGGTTCATTAGATCTCCACTGCCCACATGTTACAGACTATGGAGTGCTGTAGTGTATTGGTTAGAGCACTAGCCTTGCAAACCAGAGGACCCAGGTTCAATTCCCGGGGGAGGCAAAACTTTAGGCAAGTTTCCTTATTCCACACACCTCTGTTTACCTAGCAGTAAGTAGGAACCCGCTTGTTAATCGATTGGCGGATATATTTCTGGGGGTAATAATCCTTTTTTTTAAAAAAAAGAATAAATAATAATACTGTAATTTGTTCATTCAGTGCACAACTGTTTTTTGGGACACTACTATAAGCAGTTGACTGCTGTGTTCCGTCCACAAAATATACAGTCAATTCACTTGACAGTATATCTGCGAAGCGCTTTGAGATGTCTCAATGATGTGATAAGGCTCTATGTCAAATGCAAGGATTACTATATTTGACCTGATCTTATTCTATACAATACATTGCAATTTACATTTATACAGTTCCTTTCACATCATGAGCATGTGTCTGAGTGCTTGACACTGATGGCTGGGCACCTGAGTTAGGAGTGGGAGCCTGATCAGGAGGATATCAGTGTGATACCGTCGTGACAAATATTGTGGGAGCTAATTTTTCTCTTGATGCAGTTCCACACAAACCTACAATTGTCTATATACGATTTCTGTTTTATTGGTTTCCATTTGAACACACTTGTTTACGTACAAAAAGCAATTTGAATTTAAGGACTACAAGATGCAGAGGTGGCAACTTTCCACAGTGTGTCCACAAAGTCCTCTTACAGAATAACGATACGAGAGGAGCTGAAACAAGATGTCAGAGATGCATTTCACCTCCTGTCTGGAAACAAGAGTGTTTCACCTTGAGAGAGGAGAAAGGCCCTGATATTCGGACTCTCCACTTCACGTAGATCTCAAAATGCTGTTGCTGTTGGCAATTTTGGAGCATTCCATGATGCTGTTAATAAATTACTCTTTCAACATTAGGCTTCCAATTGCAAAGTGTGTGATTGTGCACCTGGATTTTCCCTTATCTGCATGTTCATAGATACAACCAGTTTCCTACTTACTGCTAGTAAACAACAACAACTTGCACTTATATAGCGCCTTCCATGCATGGTAGCGTCTCAGAGCATACTAATGCATGTTTAAGACAAAAAAAATCAAATTGCTTGTAGCCTTCTTTATTGGGCACTTGAGCCCAATGTATTGACAGATGTGCTCCTAATGTTTGTAGATTAAGAATATAATGACCTTAGAATGAATTTAATCAATATATGAAAAGCAGAAATGTAAAAAAGGGCAAGATGGGTGTGGGAAGGGAAAGGGAGGAGAGTACAGTGGCTATTTCGCAGAGCTGGCACAGGCACGGTGACCTGTGGTATAAGGCACAGGCATTAAGTGCTCCGGGACGCTACCCCGTGTAAAGGGCTCTATATAAATGTAAGTTGTTGATGATGGTCTCCTGTTCTGTAGATTTCTGTGCCGCTGAATTGACCTGGGAGAAGCTTGCGTCTGAACTAAGCAATGGAATTGGGGCTGAATATTTTCACCGCAGATTTGTGGGATAAATCGCACTGATCTTCTATTCCAGGATGGATTGTTTTATTCGGGTTCTTTAGATGATGAGTTGGCCGACTGACCAGCTGGAGTTGCGGGCTGTCTGGAGCACACATCACGCTAATGACTTCAGCTCTTGTCAAACCACACGGGATCACATTGGAAGATTAAACCTGCCTCATTAATCATGTGACAGTGAAAATGTGATCTCTGGATATAAGTGTCAGTTTGGTTCATTCAGTCGGTACTGTTCTCGCCTCTTGAGTCGGAAGGTTGTGGGTTCAAGCCCCGCGTGGAGACTTTGAGCTCACAGTCTACACTGACATTCCAGTGCAACACTACATTGTCAGAGCTGCACATGCTTCCGATGCGATGTCAAACCGAGGTGCCGTTCTGCCTGTCCAGATGGACATTAAAGATGCTGTGGCACTATTTGACAAGAGAAGAGAATTTTTCTGGCCAACAATTCCCCAGATAAAAATGCCAGCTCACTGCCTGCCTATTTGTGGGACATTTTTATGTACAAATTTGCTGCATTTGCCAAAAAAAACACTCAGTTACTACACTTTACATCTTGTGAAGCACTTTGAGACATTCTTCCAATGTGAAAAGCACTATACTGTATGAAATGTAAGGATTATTATATTTGTGCTGAGTGTGGGCTGATAACTGACTAAGTTAAATCAAAGTACTGTAGTGGGATGTCATTGCTATTGCCATCAGCAGAACAGGGCACATGCAATATAGAGGGGAAAAAATAATATGAAAGAGAGGTTTGCTCAGTAAAATGAGGCAGAGCACAGAGGGCAAATGAATCATGGCCTTGTACCATTTTATAATGGAATTTAATGAATAAAAATATCGACTGATCCCTGAAATATATTTTTGGATAATCTTTTTCTTGTTGGACAGGTGTCCGTTGCTCTCTGATGCCTCCCTAGAGTTGCTGTGAATGGGGAGGGTTTCGGCTAGTTAGTGAGAGTTTAGCGGGTTATTTACACGGGGGTTGGGTAGAGATGAGGGGGGTGGGGCATCATAACCGAGCCCTATCCTGCGCTCACTTGACATCCATTCTTTCTCACTTAATAACAATAGTAAAATCAATAATTAATGACAATAATTCTTATATTTGATTCAGCGGCTTTCACATCGGGGAGGATGTCTCAAAGTGCTTCACAGGATTTACTGTAAAGTTTAGTGGCTGTATTCTGCAGCTGAATTTTCTAGCAGAGATCCTGGGGAAGGTAATAACAATAATAATCCTTGCAATTGATATAGCACCTTATCGCATCATTGAGTCGTCTCAAAGCGCTTCCCAGAGTATATTGTAGACTCAGTATACTTTACAATAAGTACAATAAGGGCGGCGGGAGGGGGGGGGGGGGGGGGGGGGTGAGGGAGAGGGGGCATGAGGAATAGAGAGGACCAATGATAAACTTCAGCTCACCCAATTCTGCCAATCGTTTTGATCTGATATTTTTGATATACTTCAGTGAGTTTTCACAGCGGTATCTGTGCAGCCACCAACGCCCTGCTTCTCTGAGTCCATGTAATATTTTATTGCTATACAGTGAGTGAAATTAAATTTTCGTCGAGATATTTTTCAATACGAGTGTGTTACTGGGGCACCTATTACCATGCTGCATCATGAATGTTTCTCTATCTCCTCGCAATAATTCATTCCTGTACCATTAAACACTGTCACTGAACACAAAGATATTTTACCAACTCTGCCATCAAAATTGTCACCATTCCTGTACCATTAAACACTGTCACTGAACACAAAGATATTTTACCAACTCTGCCATCAAAATTGTCACCCTCTTTTTCCCCAAGTGTTGAATGGAAATGTCGTATTGCATACATTTCCGAAGATGAATGTTGCAGAATTAAGAAAGTACAGTGAAATGAAATGAACTTATTTGCATACTCAATTTGACAGTTGAAATTATTTAATAAACTATTGATATAACTGGACTTGCAGTCAGACAGGTTCCATTTTGATACCATATGATGCACATTTATGAATTTAAATACTACTTTCTATTTAATTGATTGAAGTGATATTGATTAATAAAGAGCATTGCAATTTCTTTTCACTATGTATATCGACGGCGGCAAACATAGTGCAGTTCACACACACGTCATTTTCCAGAAATTTCTAGAAATTTGTTGCTGTGTAAAAAACGGTAATCCTATTTCTCGACGTTACTGGAGAATCCAGGTGCATACTGTACAATGTAGTGATGTGGCACTATATATTTAACTCAAATTAATTGTTTTTATACAAATGGCATGTTGTTGTCTAATTGGATAAGTCCAGCATGAGTAGGCTCTTTATAATAATAATCCCTGCATTTGATATAGTCCCTTATCACTTTGTTGAGACATCTCAAAGTGCTTCACAGAATATACTGTAAAGTGGAGTGACTGTATTTGTGGGTGAGCACAATAGCCAGTTGCACACAGCAATGTCCTACAAACAGCCACAAAATGAATGACCTATTGTATTTGGAGATTGTTGGTCAGGACATCAGGAGAGAGAAACTCCCTTCTCTTTTCGAATCGTGGCATGGGAACTTTTAACATTAGTGGTTTAACGTCTCATCCGAATCAAGCTACACACTTGTCTCAGGCACTCACTCATGCGTATATACATCACACACAACTGCCCAGAATGTGCACGGGCCAAGTCTGTTGATTCTGGCATTTTGCCAGTCTGTAACTTGATTATAGAACAAGGATTCTTCATAGGATTTGGGCTTAGGTGCTGGGCTTCACTGTTGTTTTTCTGCTCCTGCCATCATTTATCTTGAGTGTTGTCAAGGTTGCTATAAACATCATGTTCCCTCCTGACCAGCCAAAAGCCATGTTTACAGCTGGGAGAAGACATTATGAAATAATTGATACCTACCTGGAACCTTCACTATCAGGCACTCGCACATTGCAGAGTGTGCTGGCTGGCAGGCACTTGATAGAAGTTGGAGGAATCCATTTGCTGGTGGTGACCTTTGGGGCAGCCAAATCATTTCGACTCTGTTTATAGAACACAGTGTTCATATTTGATTCTCCTAAAGTCAGGGCTGAGAAGCCTGCACAGTGAGAGGGGTTCCCATCTGACCATCCTGATAATAATAATAATAATGAGAATCCTTGCATTTATTGTAGCGCCTTATATCGTTGAAATGGCTCAAAATACTAAAATGAATTGATTGTATATAGCTCAGTGGTTAGAGCACTCGCTTTGCAAGCGAGAGACCTGAGTTCAATTCCAGGCAGAGGGCGAAACCTTGGGCAAGTTTCCTTACTCCACACAGAGCCTAATAATAATCCCTCCAAAACCAAAAACAATAATAAATTGGTCATTTTCAATCTACGACTGTTTGTGGGACATTGCTGTGCGCAATTGGCTGCCGTGTTTGCCCACAAATATACAGTCAATTCACTTTACAGTGTGTTCTGTGAAGCGCTTTGGGACGTCCTCCCGGCGTGAAAAGCGCTATATCAAATGCAAGGATTATTATTATTATTATTATTTATGGACGAAACATGGCAGCCATTTGTGCACAGTAGTATATCACAATTAGTGACCAAATTATTATTGCTTATTTAATTTTTTTTGAAAGGGATCCACCGATCAACTAACGACCGGGTTCCTACTTACTGCTAGGTAAACAGTGGTTGTGCAGAGGAAAGAAACTTGCTCATGGTTTTACCTGCCCGGGAATCAAACCAGGGTCCTCCCGTTTGCGAGGCGAGTGTTCTAACCAACGCGATACAGGACTCTACAAGTCAGGACACGGTTATCTGACCATCTTAAGCTCAGTGGGCATCATAGTTGGAGTGAATTACAGAGGGATTTCAATTTAGTTCAAATGGGGATATTAAAAGAAAGTGTACATGTATACCCGCCCCAGTAATACAGTGTATGAAAACATTATCAGATTGGTTGAAAGTAATATTTATTTCCTTATTTGGGATGTTAATTTCCAAATTTATTTTGTAAACCCCTTTGCTGTCAAAATTCTCTCCTCACACTGGAGGGCTGAGCAGCAGATGGCTTGTGGTGGTGTGATGTGGGAAAACCTTCAGAGCACACGATGGGAATGAAATGAAACGCCCCCAGCTTTTGTGGTTGGAGGGGCCGCAGAGCAGAGCATTGAAGGAAATCTAGCTGTAAGATGTCGCCCTGGCTCAGTTGGTAGCATTTGTGCCTCTGAAGCAGATGTTTGTTGGCTCAGGCACCACATTGGCAACGTCGCATTCACAGTCTAGGTTGGCACTCCAGCGCAGTGCTGAGGTCCACCTGTGGTTCAGCTGGACTTTAAATATCCTATAACTTTATTTGAACAGAGAAGGGAATTTCTCCCGGTGGCCTAGTCAACAATCCTTCAGATAAAGTTGATTATTCACTTCATGGCTGTTTGTGGGATATTGCTATGCTGAATTGGCTGCCGCCTTTGCCTAGAAATGGTCACGACACTTTAATATTAAATCTGTGAAGGCCTTTGAGATGTTTTGATGATGTGATAAGGCTTGCTATCAAATTCCAGCATTCTTATTATAATTATTATTATTATTATCTTCTACACATGATTTACTTCAGCCTGGAAGTAATGAAATGCAGCTGGAAATCAAGATTTGTTCTGAATATACATCGCTTCTGAATTCAAATACAAATTCAAATTCATGCACTCGTGTTTGCTAGAAGCAAGCTCTGAAACTTTGAGTGTGCACTAACTGATATGGTAACAACAGCATTTGGAAATTGTGCTGTTGTAAATGCCCTGAATTCTTCAAAGCCAGTGTGGGCGCCAAACAGTATTGTGTCACTGTTTGCTTTCTATAGTTATTGGTGCTTAAATTGGGTACAAAGGAATGTGTGTGTGACTCCTTTACAGGCACCTCAATCAAGGGAGCTAACAAGGGCCGGACGCCAATCAAGCTTGTTTGGAGTTCCAGCCCAAAGTACTAATTGGGCAAAAGCAACAGGTAGTGAGCACCAGGATAAAGCTGGGTGTTAGCGAGAGGTGCAGAGAGTCTGGAGCAGATGAATTGAATCTCAATGCTTTGAGATTTCCGTTTCAGAACTCCTGCTAAACATGTTGCAAGTAAAGTTTGGATTAAGCATTGATAAATATTGTATACATATTAAATATAGAATTTAGCCTTGGAAGAATGCAACTATTATTTCCTTTGTTTATTTTAAAATCACAATGTCCCAATATTTTTCTCAATATCAAAATGTCTGTGGGTTGGATTTGGTGATGTGCAAAGATCAAATCTACAAATGGAAAAAGAAAAGTGGGTTTCTCCTGGTATCCTGGCAACAATCCGTACTGATAACATCAGTCGTTCACTTCGTAGTTGTTTGTGGGACACTGCAGTGTGCAAGTTGGCTGCCACGTTTGCCTACACTACACATTCACTATAATTCACAGTAAAATGTTGATTGTGGACACCAAACCGGGGTGGTGCAGGGTGTTGGATGGAGATTGGAGGCGGAATATTGGATAGGGAGCAAATGACCATTGGCATAGTCGAAGAACTAGGTTTTCAGGAGACTTTTAAGAACTGATAGAGGGATTTAAAATTCACACTGATTCAGCCTTTATGTAAAGTATCCTCTTCACAAAAACACAATAAATATGTAATATTTTGAGATCAAATGTCTTATGTAAAGGTCAGCCACCTTCTCATAGAAGCCTATTAATAATGTAATATAATTCCCGGCCACTATACCACACTGATAGCAGTTTCATTGATGTAGTGTTTTATGACGTCTCAATGCATCAAAGAGCTCCACACCAGGTGTTACTTTGAAGTGCGGTGACTAATACCATTGTATGGCTATTCGCTTATTCTTCTATGTGGAGATTGATTTAAAAATAATTTGGAACAAATGACTTTCTACGCCTAGAAATGGCAAATGATTTTTTCATCAAGGAATCAATGTTATCAATCTGCCAGAAGGTTCAGGACTTCGAGCTCACAGTCTAGGATGACATTTCAGTGCACTGCTGAGGGGAGCGTAACATTATCAGAGGTGCCGTTCTTAAACAGAGGTTCCACCTGCCTATTTGTGTGGCTGTTAAATATCCTATGGCAATATTCTAAAAGAGAAGGGAGTTCTATCTGGTGTCCTGGCCAACAATCCCCCCATCAGATAACATTAGTCATTCACTTCATCACCATTTGTGGAACACTACTGTGCACAAATTGACCTATATATAAAACAAAACACAGTCACTGCACTTTACGGTATATCCTGTGAAGTGTTTGAGACGTCCTCCCAAAGTGAAAGGCGCAATACCAAATGCAAGATTATTATTATTAATTTCTTTTACAATTGCAGAATGTCTATGGATCTATTATTCTTTATGGTGTACACATTCCTTGCTGGCTGTTGGTAAAAGATGTCAGTGCAGGGCAACATTTCCAACCATTTAATTGAAATACAATTACGTTGTCAATGTTCTGACCAGTTCTGTTTTGCTGTTGTCCATTGTTTGATAAATGTACTGTGATACCTTGCACTGTCACTGGTTTTGCTCCTGATAAATGATTCCCATTTCCCATGACATTTGTTCCATGTCAAATTTCTTAAAAAAACACATTGTTGTGACCGAATCGAAAAGAACCTGGGGTGAGATTCAGCTTGGGGTGGGAAACAACAACAACAAATTACATGAGATTCAGCCTTAGATTTTCCCCTCTGCCTCGTCTCCTACAAAGCAGTTTTGGGAGCTAGAGTATGATTCCAATGGTAACGGTGGTTTTCTGGGACCTCATTTATTTGTGCGTGTGTGCCAGATGTCAGCATATATATCTGGTTTGGTTGTCCTCTCATTTCTAGATTACAAGTGTGTGTGTTCAAATCCTTTCATTCCCTGGCACCTCCCTACTTTTCTGACCTCTTCTCTCCCCACTCCACTACCCATTGCCACTGCTCAGCTGGCTCTGGCCTCCTGCTTGTCCCTCATCCACTCCGCTCCACCATCGGTGGTGACACTTTCAGCCAATCCACTCCGAAGCTTTGGAACTTTCTCCCACAATCCCTCTGCCTTGCTACGTCCTTTACCTCTGTTAGATCATGAGTGAAGACCGTTCTCTCTGACCACGCTTATGATCACCTCCTGCCTCCAGCTCTGCATCGTGCTCTGCCACTGTTAAGCCCTCCGAGACTCTGCCCTGTGTGAAGGGCGCTATATAAAGTGCATATTGTTGTTGTTCAAGTCTTCCATGGAACTTGAGCTCACTCTCGGTCATTACTAGGGAAGCAATGTTTACCTAGGCTTTGGTTTGGTTGCTGTTACATTTTTTTTCTCTACAATATAAAATACTTTCAAGATTCCTGGTATCACTTTAACTCTGACTGCACAATGTACATTGTGACTTTTGATTTTATATCAAGTCAGATTACAGGAGCTGTCTTGAGCAGACTGGTTAAATAGAACTTGAATTAATTGTATTGCATGGGCGTTTTATAAAAAAAAATCAATGAGCACTAAAATGGAAATGGAAGTGCTTGAGATGGTATTATTGCCTTTCTGGTCATGGTTTTGTTGCTCACCTTAGAAGTAATCTCTGCGACTCTGCTGACACTGCCTTACACACACTCAACAACAACAACAAGATTGCATCTATAGAGCGCCTTTCATGTCGGGAGGACGTCCGAAGGTGCTGGACAGTTGGGTCGGGACCCGAGCAGGGGGGAAATGGTCAGGGAGAGGGGAGGGAAGGGAGGGAGCGAGGAGGGGGGAAATGGTCAGGGAGAGGGGAGAGAAAGGAGGGAGCGAGGAGGGGGTAGAGAGGCGAGAGCGGAGCTGAAGGTTCGGTCAAAGAGAAATGTCTTGAGACCGGTCTTGAAGGAGGAAAGGGAGGAAGCGGCGAAGGCGCTGGGGATGGAGTTCCAGAGCCTCGGGGCTGAGAGGCTGAAGGCCACCGATGGTAGGGCGGTTGGGGCGGGGGATGTGGAGCAGACCGGAGCCGGAGGAACGGAGGGTACGGGCAGGTAAGTAGGGGGATAGTAGGTTGGACAGAGAGCGAGACACACACATACTCAGAGAGACACTCACAGACAGAGACAGACACACACACTCAAACGTAGAGAGACACATACTTAGACACTTCACAGAGAGAGCACACACAAACCATCTGAACAGCGGAGCCTCGGGGTGATGAAGCCCGTTTCCCGCTCGAGTCGCACTGCGCATGCATGTCTGGAGCCGCTCTGCCTACAAAAGTCGCGTCGACTAAACAGCCGGCAGCAGCGCGGGCCCGAGCTCACTGTGTCTCTGCAGGTTTGTAGCAGAGGAGGAGGGTATTTGTAGTGGATTCTGCGGAAGAATTGCAGCCGCACTTTTCTATTGGCCCAGGTAATGAGCAATGAGAGAAGACAACTCAGAAGAAGACCTCATAGAGGTGTGTAACATTTTAAATGGGAATGAAAAGATAAACCCTGATCAATTCTTTAGGAAGCATCAAGACAGTAGAACAAGAGGACACAGAATTAGAATTGTAAAGAGTAATTTCAGGCCAGACACTGGAAAGTTTTTTGTAGTTCAGAGGATAATTATCAACTGGAACAGGAAGGGTGTTTGATGCACTGGGATGTATTTAAAAAGCAGCTGAATGCTGTGATGGGAAGATGGTAGGGTGAGTGTTCTGGAGGGATGAGATCAGATGGGAGGAAGAGCCTTCTTCATCTGAACCGATCTTGTTAGATGATGAGATACTATGAAACTACAAGCTTGTTTTTTTTATTTTGAAATCACTGCTGAGATCTGGTCTTTACCTTAAATTCCATCCAGCAAAAACTCACGAATATCTTTACAGTGAACCACAATCATTTAATAATAGTAATAATAATAATCCTTGCATTTGATATAGTGCATTTTCATGTCTTCTGGACGTCTCAATGCGCTTCACAGATATACTGTAAAGTGAATTGACTGCATTTCTTGTGGGCGAAATGCGGCCGCCAATTGCGCAGTGTCCCACAAAGAATCGTGGATTGAAGTGACCAAATTATTATAGATTTTTTTCTTGAGGGATTATTATCAGGCGTGTGGAGTAAGGAAACTTGCCCAAGGTTTCACCCTGCCGGGAATCGATCCCAGGTCTCTCGCTTGTGAGGCGATTTTTCTAACCACTGAGATACAGGACTACATTTCTATGCTGAGTTTGAAGCTTGTGCCCTGAAGGTGAAAAGCAATGTTTCATACTGGTTCTGTGTTTGTAAGCTTTACTTCTCTCTCTTTTTTTACTTTAATCTTTAACCATTGCCTCACAGAACTTGCAGCCTCCAGGGTGAGCAAGTTAATAGAAAGGCCAAGTTGTCACTGTTCACAGGAGACAGCCTGGTGTCTGAAGAATTCAGTGCTGTCAAGAGGAAGTAATGGGTTGACCTGCCTTAAAATTATGGGCTGTCAACTCCTGGACACGCTTCTCCCTCTAGTTTTACGCTGTTTGTACTTGGCAAAAATATCATCTTTACCTGATCCGCTAACTTCTTTTTAACATGACCATGTCATAACATTGCTTCTCTTTATTGCTGCCTCGCATCCAGTCTTTGTAATTCACGAACAGAACAGAACGATCTGCCTTTTGGACCAAGTTTGTGTGCATGTGTGCTCGGTGCGTCTGCGTGAACCCACAGGAGCAACACAAACGACAACAACTTGCAGTTATATAGCGCCTTCACGCAGGACAGCGACTCGGAACACTTAAGAGTGGCAGAGCACGACGCGTGGCGAAGGAGGAGGCGACCGTAAGCATGGTCGAAGAGGAAGGTCTCAGTCATGATCTAAAAGAGGGGAAGGAGGGGGAAGGTGGAGGGATTGAGGGAGAGAGTTCCAAAGGTTCGGGGAGCTTTGGAACAGATACGGTCTGACCACTTTACAGTGAGCCTGGTTGGGCTGTGACACAGGGACGATGTGGTCACAGAGCACCCTGAGGTGCGGTGTTCTTCCTGCTTCATGCACCCAGTGCAGTGGGACTTGGTGATTTCATCAGTAACCCTGGAAAGTGCTGACAAGTAGCCTCATCACACCACAATCTGCTACAATGCAGGAACTCACATAACGGGGCACAAGTGACTGGCCTGCCCTTCTAAGTCCTGACTGACTGTGCTGTCACCAGCAGAGCCCTGGAGTATCTTGAAACAGGAACCAGATTACCAAGAACGTCACAGAGGGTTACTACAATACCACACCCACCCCACTGGGAGGAGAGATGGGAAAATTGCATCTTAGCTGTGCAGTGCATGTCATGGCATTTTGAATCTGCAAAGACAGTAATTGTGTACTCCCCAGTGAAACGCTTTGGGATATTTGAATGTTGCAGGCGCCATATCAAACGCAAGGATTATTATCGTATCATTCACATGAGTATTTTGTGTTTTATAATCGTTAAATTTTAAAGTGTTAAGATGAATTAAGATGAGTGGATGAACAATAACTGGATGATCATCACCAGCAGCACTATGATTAATCTGAATTGTTTTCAGATTTCTTTATGACTGAACAACTGAATTTACCATCTGGATTTTAACAAAGACATGCAATAAGAAATCCGAGATTTTCTGAAGTTTAGTTTTATTTCTCTACTGTATCACTCCTGCTGTTTTGCCATGCCAAGCAATCCAGTTCCTGAGCCAGGTGGCACAGGCTCATCAGCGGGACTAAAAAGGGCAGACTAATAATAATAATTCTTGCATTTGATGTAGTGTCTCACCACATCATTGAGATCTCTTCGCAGATGTGCTTCACAGAATACATTGTAAACTGAATCTGACTGCATATTTTGTGGATGAAACACGGCAGCCAATTGCGCACAGCAATGTCCCACAAACAGTTGTGCAGTTGTGGATTGAATGACCCAATATTTTTTTAAGGGATTATTACCCCTGGAAAGCAACCCGCCAATTGAATAACAACTTGGTTCCTACTTAGATACTTCCTACTAGATAAAGAGAGGCGTGTGGAGTAAGGAAACTTGCCTAAGGTTTTGCCTTACCCGTGAATCCAACCTGGGTCCTGTCGCTTGTGAGGCGAGTGCTCTTACTACTTTGTTACAGAACTCCACAAATTCCTACTCCCAATCACAGGGAACAGGAATTCTTCCAACCAGTTCCTGTTAACCATGCAAGCCGAAGCTCTAACGGGTTGGGTGGTCCTGGCTGGACAAGCAGCAGGAAGCTTGCCAGACAGTTCTTTCAATGTCAAACTATGTGGTTTTAGCTGGTTGAACTCCAGTGTACACTCTGGGATAGTGCTGGGCTCATTGAATCAGTCCAGCCTTCCCTGATATCCAGGCCTCAATTACACTTTGTCCAAAGAAATACTTCCTGGTGCCTGACCTGAAATTGCCCTTTGCAACTCTGAGTTTATGACCTCTGCTTTTGCTGCCTCGGCACATTTGAAATGATCACATTGGGTTTACTTTCTCAATCCCACAGCAGTCACCAGTTGAGAAAAGATAGCAAAGTAATTTGTTGCTTTTCATTATCCATTAATAAGGTATTAATAACACCCCCGACCCACCCGCCCCACTACTGGCGGGAGAACCTTCAGCCCCTGCCCTCAATCTCTGCAATCCCATCCCCCAATCACTCCGCCTCGCGCCCTCCTTAGCTGCCTTCAAGCCCCGCCTCAAAATCCTCCTCTTCGACCATGTCATCGGTCACCCCCCTTCGCCTCCCCTGCCTTCTCCCTCCCCGACCCCAGCTCGGGTATGAAATGCTATACACTATCCAGCGCCTTGGGACATCCTACCGATGTGAAAGGCGCTATACAAATGTAATCTTGTGGTTGTTGTTGTTCTATTGCAAATAACTCCCCTACATTCTTGACCTCCATTTAAATACTTTTTTTTAACTGCTTATGATTTCCTGATGGAGGAATTCACTTGCTTATATAAGAAGCCAATGATCTGCAAGGCAGTTGTGCAATTGTGAGGATGTTGAAATGAATAACATTGGAAAAGCAAAAGCGAATGGAGCTTTAATAAGTTTCTGATCTAACGTGTGACCTGACCTTTGTCTATTTTAGCAACAGGAAGATGTATAAGAATCAGATTGCCAAAAGTAATCTCCTAATCTTCTGTGGAGCAAATACTTGCCTAACTGCCATATGTGGTCTCTTCTGTGTTTATCTGCAGTTCCAAATTATTTGGAAAAACTAGAATGCAAAGAACATCACGGAGAGGAAAACAAATATTTTAATACTGGGCTCGTCCGTATCTCTAATGTTATGTGCAAAGCCACAGATTTCTCCTCCCTATTCATCCTCTATTCTTCTCCATTATTATCTGCACACTTCTCTTGGTGTTGTCCACTCTTAAGAGAGGTGGAGAACAGATAGGAAAAATCCCTCCCCCCACCAGGGAATAGGTTTTGCCTATAAACGTCCTCGCTGCCTCCCAAGGGCAGCCGGGCGAGAGCCACGAGATACTGAGCTCCCACCAACACAAGAATTCAATACCAGCTTGTCCCCCACTACACCAAAGCTGAAAATGGACTCGCAGTCTGTGTACTCCGCTACACCCCAGCTTTATGCAGTGCTCCTTCAAGAGTACTTTGTGCTGGTCATCCACCCGTAGGAAGAATTATACCACTTCTTATGGTATCAGAAGTGTGAGGAAGAAGGATGATAGAATTACATAGAATCATATGGTACCCAAACCGGTCGATCGGCCCAATGAGATTTATACTCCACACTCCTTCTGTTCCCTTCTCCCTCATGTATGCATTAAAATTTCTGTTAAATACAGTCAAACCTGTCTTCAACAACCACTCAGGGGATTGTGCCAAAGAGCCTTTACTATAACAACAACAACAACAAGATTCCATTTATAAAGCGCCTTTCACGTCAGGAGGACGTCCCAAGGCGCTGCACAGTTGGGTCATGACCCGAGCAGGGGGGAAATGGTCAGGGTGAGGGGAGGGAAGGGAGGGAGCGAGGAGGGGGGAAATGGTCAGGGTGAGGGGAGGGAAGGGAGCGAGGAGGGGGAATGGTCAGGGTGAGGGGAGGGAAGGGAGGGAGCGAGGAGGGGGGAAATGGTCAGGGTGAGGGGAGGGGAGGGAGGGAGTGAGGAGGGGGTAGAGAGTCGAGAGGGGAGCTGAAGGCTCGGTCAAAGAGAAAGGTTTTGAGACCGGCCTTGAAGGAGGAAAGGGAGGAGGCGGCGAAGGCACTGGGGGATAGAGTTCCAGAGCCTGGGGGCTGAGAGGCTGAAGGCCCGACCACCGATGGTAGGGCGGTTGGGGAGGGGGACGTGGAGCAGACCGGAGCCGGAGGAACGGAGGGTACGGGCAGGTAGGTAGGGGGATAGTAGGTTGGAGAGGTAGGAGGGAGCAAGGCCGTGAATGGCCTTGTAGGTGAGGATGAGGATCTTGAAATCAATCCTCTGGGGGGTGGGGAGCCAGTGGAGGCGAGCGAGGGGCGAGGGTGGGAGTGATGTGGTCGCGGTGTCTGGTGCGGGACAGTACACGAGCTGCAGAGTTCTGAATGACCTGCAGTGTGGAGGGAGGGCCGGGAAGGCCGGCGAGGAGAGAGTTCCCATAGTCCAGCCTTGAGGTGACAAAGGCGTGGACCAGGGTTTCAGCCGCGTGAGGGGTGAGGTAATGGCGTAGTCTGGCAATGTTCCGGAGGTGATGGAAGGCGGTGCCAGTTGTGGTGCGGATGTGAGGGAGAAAGGACAGCTCAGGGTCGAACAGAACCCCGAGGTTCCTGATGGCTTTGAGAGGTGGAGAGTGCAGCCTTGGATGCTGATGGTGTCGGCGCCTGAGGTGCGGAGGCGCTGACGTGAGCCAATCAGGAGGGCCTCGGTTTTTCGCACGTTGAGCTGAAGAAAGTTGTCCAGGACTCGATGTCGGACAGACAGCTGTCAGGACATCGGTGGTCGTGGAGTTGAGGGTAGAGGAGGAAAGGTAGAGTTGGGTGTCATCCGCATACATATGGAAGTTAACCCCATGTCTGCGGACGATGTCACCACAGGGGGAGCATATAGAGGGTGAAGAGGAGGGGATTTGACACAGGTGCGTTCAGCAGCCCGCACCTGGCTTTTCAGTGAGCAGAGGTGGGTGGTGTACCAGGGGGAGGAGCGGGAGTAGGAGACAGTGCGGGAAGTGATGGGGGCAAGAGTATCGAGTGTGGAGGAGAGGGTATTGTGGAGGAGGGAGAGAGGAGAAGAGGGGTCGGTGAGGGTTGAAGGCCAGAGGGAGAGGAGTTCAGAGGACTCCAAGGCATCGGTTAGGGATTGTGGGGGTAACTTCTTCCAAGGGCGGTAGAAGATGGTGGTGGGTCTGGTGGAGGTGGGGAGGGGGGTGGAGGTGGTGAAGGAGATGAAGTAGTGGTCAGAGATGGCCTTGTCGGTAATAGTGACATCCGAGACACTGAGGCCCCGGGTGATCACCAAATCGAGTGGGTGGCCGTGACTGTGAGTGGGGGAGTTATGAGGAGGAGAGGTTGAGTGAGGAGAGCAGGGAAGAGAAGTCTGTGGAGATGGAGCAGGAGGGGGTGAAGTGTAGGTTAAAGTCGCCCAGGATGATGAGGCGATCAGAGCAGAGGCAAAGAGATGTGAGGAGTGTTGAAATGTCAGAGATGAAGGTGGGAGAGGTTTTAGGGGGCCGGTAGAGGAGGAGGATTTTAAGGGAGAGGAATGAGGGGTGGGAGAGGGTGAGGTGCTCAAAGGAGGGGAAAGAGCCAGAGGAGTAGGGGGATAGGGCAAGTGGTGTCCTTGAGATAAGGGCTACACCACCGCCACGGCGGTTGGGGCGAGGGATGTGGTGGGAGGTGTAGCCGGGTGGTGTGGCCTCCGTGAGGGGGAAGGTGTCACCTGGGGTGAGGCAGGTTTCCGTTAAGGCCATGATATCAACGCTCTCATCAAGGATGACATCGTTGATGACCAGGGCCTTGTTACAGAGGGAGCGGACGTTTTGCAGTCCGATGTGGAGGGAGCGGTTGACAGAAGGGTGTGTGGGAGGGGAGGGGGGTCCAGGTTGTGAGGCAGGGGTGGGGGAGTGGGGATGAGGGAGGAGAGGTTGACTCCCCGGGTCTGTGTCCGGGGTGGCTGGCGAGTGTGGTGGGGAATGGGGCAGTCGGTGTGGCTGCTGCTGGACAGCCAACGCCGAGTGCCACGGTGAGCCCGGCGGAGGATTCCCAGACTGGAACAGAGGGAGGTTGTGGGGATAGAAGACGAGAGGGACGGAGAGAGAGGAGGAGAGAGCGGGAGAGATGCAGAGGGGGGAGGGTTTGGGGGGAGAGAGGAGAGGGGTGGGCGGGAGGGGGTGAGGGGGCTCGGGTCAAAGGTGGCCTCTGAGTAAGGGCTCTTTGCTGTACAAACGGGCTGTTCCAGGGTGGTTGTTAACAGGGGGTGGTTACAGAACGGAATTGGTTGCTTGAACAGGTTTGCATATTGGTGCTTTTTGCTTCAACCAAAGCCTCCAACACCGAATTCCACACTCACCACCCTCTGCCTGAAGACGTTCCTCAAAACTCCCCTTTAGTTGATGCTAGGTATTAGAAATGCACTCGCTGTGCAGAGCAAAGTTACTCTGGAGGCACATTGAGATCAGATAAATCACAGCCAGGCTCGGGAAGAGCCTCTACACATTCTTCACTGGTTATCAGCAGCTGTCTGCCACACCAATATGTCAACAGCACCCACTAATCTCACACTCTCATTGCTCCTGTCACTCAAGGTGCACTTCCTCTTAGTGCTCACGATACCTTTGTTTTTCAGATGTGACAGCAACAGAACTCAGATCTGTGGTGGGCGTGAAAGAAATTCTATTCTGCTCAGGTACACAACTCGGGATTAACCCAATTATCACTTTGTAATTACCCAAAGTGTGATTGAGCATAACCAGGGAGCAGCGGGTTGAACGTGCCAATGAAGGTTTTACTGGTTGTAAACCAAGCTCTGCTGTACTCTGTCCTGTAGCCTATTGGTTAGAGCATTTACCCTGCAGACTAGAGGACCCAGGTTTGATTCCCGGTGGGACAAAATCTTAGGCAAGTTTCCTTACTCTACATGCCTCTGTTTACCTAAGAGTAAGTAGGAATCGCTTGATGGATCGCTTTTCTGTAAGTAATAACCCCTTCAGATTTTGTAAAATTTGATCACTTAATCCACACTATTTGTAGGACGCTGCTGCGCACAACTGGTTGCCGCGTTTCACCCACAAACTATGCAGTCAATTCACTTTACAATATATTCTGTGAAGTGCTCTGGGATATCTCTGACAGTGATAAGGCGCTATATCAAATGCAAGGATTATTACTATTATTATTATTATTATTAACTCTGGGTTTGCTGCTTTACTGTTAGCAGTAGACTGGCTCAGATGATAACACTCTCGCCTTTGAGTCAGAAGGTTGTGGGTTCAAGCCCCACATTGGGACTTTAATGCTCACAGTCTAGATTGACGTTTCACTAGAGTGCTACGTTGTCAGAGGTGCCTTCCCTTTGGAGTGAACAGTTAAACTGACGTCATTCACTTTGTGTCTGTGTGTTTGTGTGACCTTGCTGTGTGCTAATAGGTTGCTGCATTCGCTGACAAATATCCATTCACTACACTTCATAGAAATCTCTGCAAAATGCTTTTAGAGGCTCTGAATCAAGATCGAAGATTAGTTTTATTATTTAATAACTAGGATTAAAAATGCTGCTTCGGTACAACTCGGGCCTGACATTCATCATATTGACAAGTTAAAATACTCTGCGACCAACTGATATTCAGATCATAACAATCTACATGACTCTTAGTCTAATCTGATGAGATTGTAATGAGTTACTATGATATCAGTGTTTTTTGTGTAGATGTAGAACAATCCCTTAAAATGTCTTCAAACACCCATAGAAGAGATTCCCAATATTCTGGGAAGTCCAGGCTGATAGCAGACTTTGACTGGAATTTCCTTCTTAATGAGTGCAGTATTGAGTCGGTCTTTGCTCCCTAACCACTCGGCCTTTACAGTTGTCCTGTCTCTGCCTCTATAGTAATGGTTAAGCGCTCTGAGTTGCTGCCCCGCATGAGGGGCGCTATATAAATACAAGTTGTTGATGTTGTTGTTGGTTCTTGTGATTCCCAAAAGCAGCTTGAAGGAAGAAGGAAATCTCCTTGGCAAATCAAATCGGAATAGCATGTGGGTTCAAGCATCACTTCAACTCATAAACATCAATGTGGAATCTTCTAATTAGAGCCTTGCAAGCGAGAAGACCCAGGTTCGAATCCTGGATGGGGCATATCCTTAGGCAAGTTTTCTTACTCCACATGCCTCTGTTTACTTAGCAGTAAGTGGGAACCTGGTTGTTAGTCGATTGACGGATCGCTTTCTGGGGGTAATAATCCCTTCAAAATTAAAAATAAAATAAAAAGTGTAGTCACTTAATCCATGACTGTTTGTGGGACACCGCTGTGTGTGATTAGCTGCCGCATTTTGCCCACAAAATATAGTCAATTCACTCTTTGAGATGTCTCAACAACATGATAAAGTGCGACATCAAATGCAAGGATTATTATTACGTTGACCTCAGAGTGCGGGGGAAGGGGTGCTGCATTGTCCAGACTGACACTTCAGCATTGTCAATTGAAATTCATGTCAACACAGAAACCTTTGTCTAGAACAAAAGCAGAACCCCCTTCCCCCTCGTCCCCCCTCTCCTCATCCCCATTTTTCTGCCTCTTCTCCCTTTATTTCCCCCCCCCTCCCCTCCCCAACAATTCTGAGTTGCACCTTACGATAGAAATGCACTGGTGACTCTGGTGCACACTCTATGAAAGATACCAACATTACGAAATCGTGTAAATATTCAACTGACGTTCTTTAAGCCAAGTTATAATCATTTGTAATTAATGGCATTTTTTATCTCCTAAACAAAGCCTATTAGAAGATTTCAAGAAATCAAACAAGTTCCTTTTTTATATATAAATATGCAAAGAAGAATGACATTCCTTTTAATTATAAGGCACGGCTGTAATTAAACTCATCGTAAAGGCTTCTTTAAGAATCATTTCATTCTCAATTACCTGTGTCTGTTTTTAGTAGAGTCAGAACAAGCAGGTCTGTTATGATTATTGTGTCGCTACTGAACAGGCGTTTCTGAACTTTTTTAAAATTGTAATTACATGCATAAGAATCTCATTCTATTCAAGGGAAATAAAAGACGCTGAAATTTGGCATTGCTAATCAGTCTCTTCTCTCTCCCCCCACTGCACTCACCAACAAGATAACAGTCTTTACTGCAATGGTAGGAATATGCTTCTAGAGGTGAATAATAATAATTTATAAATCATTCTTACATTTGGTATAGTACCTTTCATTTCACAGGCACATAGGATCTGCTGGACAAAAACAGACCAAGGTCCATCTAGTTCGCGTTTTGCCATCCTGCTAGTTGCATGCTACAATAATAATGGAGACTTCAGCAGTCCGTGCTTCACAGGACATGTAAAGTGGAGTGACTGTGTTTGTGGGTGAAGGCATCAGCTAATTTTGCGCACATGTCCCATGAACATTGTGATTTTATTTTTACTCCCTTCTCTTTTCGAATAATGCTACAGGATCTTTAACATTCACTTGAATAGGCAGACAGGACATCGGTTTAATGTCTCATCTGAGGGACAGCATCTCAGCCAGTGCAGCGCTCACCAGCTCACAGGATAGCAACTCAGTGCTGTAAATGCACTCAAATGTACAAATGTCTCTTTTTTTAAAGATATCACACCATTACTGCTTTTTCAGCCATGATTTACTAAGTATCTGAGCTCCAGACAGTCCATTAAAATGTACTGTGAGTAGCTTTTATTTCGAACACAGAACACTTATCAGCATTTCACAAACACTGGCGTTTCAATGTCCAAAAATATCAGTCAATCTTAGTCCTGGCTGAAAGAAACATCTCCCCCGGCCACCCCCCAAAAAAAGCATTGAAAGTTGTTGTATCCATTTATATTCCACAATGCAAAGTGTATCATGTGATGATGCACGCAGACACTTAACAAACAGAAATAACAGACTAAATACTTGTTATTGAAAGGATCCGGAGTTAGATGGTGCCATTTGTAATGCAAGTAGAATTACAAACCAGGAGCTCGCTGGTTCAAACGCCAGAGCAGGTTGAGCTATCTGGTCCTGTTATTTTTCTTTCCCGATCTTTGTTGTCTTCTTGCATTTTAGTTGGCCAAAATAATGTTGATGGGCTCTAAGACTTTCATTGGTGACACTTGGCTCAGATGGTGGCACTTTTGCCTCTGGGGCAGAAGGTGTGTGGGTTCATGCCCCACTTCAGGACATTGAGCTCACAGTTTAGGTTGATGCTGCAGTGCTGGAGGGAGCTTTGCATTGTCTGGGATGCCATCCTTCGGATCAGACATTAAACTTGGGTCTCCTCTGCCTGATCAGGTGGTTAGTAAAGATCTCGTGGCATGATTGGTCTCTTCCGATAAACTTTACATGACTGCTTGAGGGACATTGCTGGATGCAAATTGAATCCATAAGGGACAGTCACTAAACTTGGCAGCAATTACCTATATTGAATGGAAGGTTTTAAAAAAATAAATGCTATATTCTGTCCTAGCTAGCGGGAGGTGTGCTTTGCTGGGGTGGTGTAAGGACTAAGTTACAGTACTGATATTGTCCCCTCCCTTCAAACCTCCTGAATCTCAGCCCAATAGCTTCCATACTGACAATTCAAGCATAAATGGTCTCATTAATTCAATAGCACAACTAATAAGGTAACTTAATTATTGGTCTTTAAAGGGACCTGTTGACTGCATCCTGGGCATTTCTATGACTGGGGTTGTGATTGCCATTGTTCAGAACCAGGCACATTTCCTTGTTGTTCATTTCAAAATTGAAGAGACTTCTCACTGATTGGCATCAGCCAGCTATACCAGCTCTTTGTTTTATTGTGGTCACCAGTGAGCATTAATTCCAGGCTTGGGAAATCAAATCCTTTTGTGGAGCAGAGCAATCAATCTCGATGGAAAGCAACATTCCGGGTAATTATGGTGTAACTTTAGCCAGCACTAATGCTTTCACTGGTAGTTGTATTGTGAATCCATGGTGTGGGAATCTCAGCCCTCAATGGCTGGCCCTTGTTATCTGAATGCAGGGAATACATTTCATAGTGATAAGCAATTGCAGCATTTGACAATCAGTATTACAATGGTAACGATGCTGAGAATGTTGACAATGATGGCTGAGCACTTGAGCAGAGGGTGACAGCCGACGAAGTGGGCAGTGGTGAGATGAAAGATATTTTAAAAAATAAATGTTATATTCTGTCCTAGCTAGAGGGAGGTGTGCTTTGCCAGGGTGGTGGGAGGGCTAAGTTACAGCCCTTTACCTCAAGATGGAGACAGATAAATATTTGTTTGGTCAAGATACTAAGGGATAATGGGGCAAGGGCAGCTAACTGGATTTGTAACTGATCAGCCATGATCTTATAAAATGGTGGAACAGACTTGAGGGAGAAGGAGGGAGAAGGAGGAAGCAAATGTTCCTTGAACATTTTCAAGGCTGAGACTGATAGATTTTTTAAAAATAGAGGAATTAGGGGATATGGGGAGAGGGCAGGTAATTAGAGTTAGGTCAGAAGATCAGCCGTGATCTTATTGAATGGCGGGACACAAGCTCGAGGGACCGAATGGCCTACTCCTGCTCCTAATTCTTATGTTCTTACATTCTTAAATTGATGGGACTCCTCTCCCTCTCGCCTAATTGACATATGCTCTTGCCGAATTTAACATTTTCCTGGCAGATCAATGTCCAGGGTGTTTACAAAGTCCTGTTACCACCCTCACCCCACCCCCCACCCACCTCTACTCTAGCCCTGCGGGGGAAACTGAAGCGAGCCACTTGCAGTGATTAATCTCTGAAGTTGGAATGTAAATCAAATTATACTGTACTCCATGTGAAATTCATTCACTGAAACCCAATGACCTGAGAACGAGTTTGTGTCTTCACTAATAAAGATACATTACCAGGCTCCAGATGAGCCTTTTACAAAATGAAGAACTTAATCAAATGCCGCTGTAATGGGGCGAAGCAGATTGTCACTTTTTTTGTAAAATATAAAAAAATTTGAAATGAAAAAGAAAGCTTTGTGATCTGGCTCACATCTAATGCAGACGTGAGACCTGTGTTTAGGGACCGCAGTTCACTTCTACAGGTATTGGGCTAGAACATTTTGAGACAGTATCTTGCTTTTGGTTTAGTCTGATGAGTGTCAGACACCCAGTTGAAAGTTTAATAATCCTTGCATTTGATATAGTGCCCAATCACGTCTTTGAGTCATCTCAAAGTGCTTCACAGAATATACTGTAAAGTGAATTGACTGTATATCTTGTGGACAAAACGCAGCAGCCAATTGTTCACAGCAGTGTCCCACAAACAGTCGTGGATTGAGTGATCAAATTATTATTTTTTTTTGAAGGGATTATTATTCCTGGAAAAGCAAACCGCTAATCAACTAACAACTGGGTTTCTATTTACTGCTGGGTATACAGGTGTGTGGAGTAAGGAAACTTGCCCAATGTCTTGTCCTGCTTGGGAATTGAGCCCAGGTCCTCTCGCTTGTAAGACGAGTGCTCTAACCAATAAGATACAGGATTCCATAACATGGGCTACAAGCTTTTTATAAAATCAAAAATAAACTGTGGGATTAATGATTCACAATTCACAAAGTTTCGCAACATTACGATTTCCATCTGTTTGAGATGAACCTTTCTCACATAATCCCGAAAAGATTGCAAAGTTGCAAAGTGTCAATGCTTGTGGGACAATGCTATCTGCTGGAATTTAACCAGCTTAAAATGTTGATAAGCTGCTTTCACTTGTTAGTGAGTCCAAACTCAAAGGATTGTCTATAGCAGGAATGGCGAAACTTTATGGTTAGCCAACAAAATAAATATATTTCTTGATTTATGTCATAAATGAAGAAATATTCAATCAAAAAAAGCTTAAGACACAATACCGATCGGAAATGGATTTAACTTGACTCGTGCAAATTTTAGGGGGTGGGAGGGATTTAATTTCCTCAGCCTACTCTCCAATTTCTTAAAATTTTTCTTACTTATTTTTGCAGACCACATCAATTTGCATTGATATAATGCCTTTGATGTGAAGGAATGTCTCGCAGCAGTTCACAGAATTAATTTACAAAGAACTGAATGCTGTCATGCAGACAAATGAATCGCAGGTATACTCCTGCATGCACGTGCGCTCACACACACTCATACATGTATACATACACGTGCACATACACACATGCACTCCGAAACTCACACACATGCATGCACTCACACACGCGCTCACTGGATAAGCGCATAAGAAAGCACAGATGAAAACAACAGCAATAAATTGGCTTTCACACGGAAACGTCTCAAAGAGTTTTATAGAGATGGAGTGGGAGTCTGAGCTGGGTGGGATCTACGGAGGTCCGGGCGGGATGGGTTGGGGGGAAGAAGCTGTCCTAAAGCACAGTTACAAAGAATGATACAGCATGGAAACAGGCCATTCAGCTCAACTATCCTAAACTCCACACAAGCCCACACTCCTCCTATCCTATACCCCTCCATTCCCTTCTCCCTCATGTATTGTAGTCAAAGTGAGAAGCATAGACTTGAGCTTAATAAAACCCTCCAGTCATACTGATTAAACAGTTTGCGACTGATCCTTTTTTAATGTAAAGTGGAGTGAATTGAAAACTATCTATGTAATAGATTGGAGGAAGAATTTGAAAGAACACAGTGTCCATTAACTCAATTATGCTAAATTGAAAACAAGGTTTCATGTCCTCCGGATCTAATAAATGAGGCACCTGATCCTCTGGTTGTTGATTTATGAATTTTCATTAGTAGATTTCATTAAAAAATTGAATCTTTCATAGATACACACGGTTTCAGCAAATTGTGTTAAACAAACATGTGAAGGCATGAGAGAATGGGTCTCCATCATTATTATAGGCAGACGAACACTGGCTATATTGGAATACTCAAGGTCGGGAGAATAAGAAAAAGATGGAAAAAAACACAAGTCTCAGTAGCTAACAAATGGATTGCTCAACAACAACATATTGCATTTGTATTGAGCCCCTCATTTAGGGTAGTGTCTTGGAACCCTACAATAAATGAAGGAAACACTGCCTTAATATTTCATGTTTTCAATCAGATTGGGACACCATGTGCAGCAAGCTTCCGGATGGAGTCCAGATGACTGTCAGGATAATTTGTTTGGGCACATGGTCATTTTTATGATGGCGTTACAACATTTATACCTTTACATTATTATTGTATTCATATCTTGCCTTCTACACTTGGAGGGTGTCTCAAAGCGTTTGGTTTGGTGTCAGACTCCGCCATGCTCCGGACTGGGGTGTTGAGGGGGGGGTGGTTCTTTAATAAAAGAATGCAATTGAATTGTGTCGCCCTAAAATCCTCTTGCCAGAGAGTGCTATGTCATTTGTGTACATTGTCCCTGGATCCTGCCTTACCATTTCTTTCTTTCCATTTACCATCACCAATTGGCTGCTGTGTTTCGCCCACAAAATACTGTACGGTGTATCCTGTAAAGCGCTTTGAGACGTCTCAATGACACAATAAGGTGCAATATTAAATTGTAAGGATTATTATTATCATTTCAACTCTAATTCTTTGCCCCTTTGTGCTTGCTTCCATCCGCCCTTCAGACGGATTAGAAGGAAATATCATGAATAAAATCACCATGTTTCAGCTTCTTCTCCGCCAACACAATACTTAGTGTCATTCAAGCAGCAATTTAAATCTCCATATTTCAATTGCAATCATTTCTTTTTAAGACCCGGGATGTGGTTCCTATTATTCAGAGCTCTAGCGGGTGCTCTTGACTTCATAAGAAACGTTTTACATATTAAAGAAAAGTCACTCGTTTGCGAGTGTTATGCAGTAAGTTATTTTGCAGTTCTTCCCACGGTGTCTTGGAGACAAGCATTCCAATTAGAAATAGTTTAGCAGCAATGTGTCTGTAAAATGCTACGAGCGGAAAGCTCAAGTAAGATCACAGGCAAAGCAAAAGATTTAGCATTTTTTTAGTATATGTATACATGAAATATTTTGAAAAGCTTAAAAAAGGTAGCTCTGTTGTTTCTGAATCTAAAGTCTAAAACTGAAAAACTCATACCTATAGCACACCGGTTAGAGCGCGCACCTCGCAAGCGAGAGGACCCGGGTTTGATTCCTGGGCAGGGCAAAATGTTGGGCAAGTTTCCTTACTTCACATGCCTCTGTTTATCTAGCAGTAAGTAGGAACTCTGTTCTTAGTCGATTGGCGAATTGCTTTCCCTTCCCTTTCCCTTCAAAATAATAATAATAATAATTTGGTCACTCAATCTATGACTATTTGTCATGGATTTGTCAGCGCCTTGAGACATCCTCTTGACGTGAAAGGCGCTATACAAATGTAATCTTGTTGTTGTATTTGTGGGACATTGATGTGTGCAATTGTCAACCGCATCACAGTATATTTTGTGAAACACTTTGAGACGTCTTGAAGACGTAATAAGGCTCTAAACCAAATGCAAGGATTATTATTATTATTAGATTACTCGCCTCGCAAGCGAGAGGACCTGTGTTCATTTCCTGGGCGGGGCGAAACCTTAGGCAAGTTCCCTTATTCCACATGCCTCTGTTTACCTAGCAGTAAGTAGGAACTCTGCTCTTAGCCGATTGGCAGATCACTTTCTGGGGGTAATAATCCCTTCAAGAAAACAGATAAAATAATAATAATTTGGTTACTCATTCCATGACTGTATATGGGGCATTGATGTCCACAATTGGCTGCTGCATTTCGCCATCAAGGTGTACAGTCAATTCACATTACAGTATATTCTGTGAAGCACTTTGAGATGTCTTGCCGATGTGATAAGGTACTATATCAAATGCAACAATTATTATTATTTGTAGTTAGATACATCTAAAATGCAATGACTTTTGTTGAAGTGCTATTTTAACTTCTTGTTGATGCTTTAAACATTTTATCGTTTTATCAAACTTTTTCTCGTGCATAAAACGTGCAGGTTCAAAAAAGCAATTCCTTTCAGGAATTCATGGGATCAAGGAAGAAACCCAACTTCTCCACTGAACACCATACAGCTTGAGCCAGGGGTGCTTATTTTAAAAGAAGCTTTTTATGTTAAAACTAGAGTTTGGTATAATGACATTCCCCTACATTGACCCTGAGAATGAGCCTGGGCAGAAATCCCAACTAATCCCAGTTCAGTTGATTGTCCAAATGTAACCTTGCTAGATTCAGGTCAGATAGACTCAAATTCTGTTTTGAAATCTCAATAAATCCTGCTGGTTGGATGTAAACTTACTGTTTTGCAAGAACCATAAGTAAAAATAGTATCTACAATATTATCCTTAAGATTAGTTGTGGTACATATCAGCCATGATCCAATTAAATGGCGGAATAGGCTCGAAGGGCTGAATGGTCTCCTCCTGTTCCTATGTTCTTCAGACATATATGGCCAGTTTGTTATGTCCAGATCCTCAAATGAAAGGGACTGGTTTCTTGCTTTCCACACGTTTACAACAGTAAAAATTAGATAAGTCGTATCAGTCGGGACTATAACACTTAATATGACTTACCCGAAGTCGGAGTTGCACACAAACTGTAGAAGTTGTATAAAATCCGATTTAATCAGTAATCTACACTGGCTGTAAATGTGCATACGGTGACAAGTCAAGACTACGTTTCCCGTGATCTACTGAGTCTTGACCTGTCACTGCGATTACCGGCAAATGTTGGAATCGTATTGAATTGCATGAAATGAAGTTCTTCTGCCAATGTGTCGACGGATGAAGAATACATTTCCCTTGATTCAAGGGCATGGGAGTAATGGAGAGTAGGGGAGCGGTATTACGAGTTAGGAGGTGAGTAATAACGGTAGTATAAATAAATCTAAGTGATTTTGATAGGAAACTGAATGGGACATGGGTGAATGTATGACTTAATCATTCATATGATTTATTTATTTGAATGTCAGCCTAGACAGTAAGTTCAGAGTCTTGACATAAGGGTTAAACCCACAACCTTCTGTCTCAAGAGTGAGATCAACTAAGCCAACTGACACCAGACGAATGCCAAAGAGTGAGCATGATGTTTGATTGCAATCAATAAGACACGAGATTGACATGCAAATATTTGTGTCAATCTAGGCATGTTTGGATTTTTAATTGAAAAATAATCTATTTAAAATGATAGGGTCAGAAGCAACCACGATATAATGTTTTGAAATGATTCTGGTGATACTGAGATTCCTTTGTGTAAAGCAATTCTCTTTGTAGCAGTGACACGATTCATGTTTAATGAAAACCTCATCAAGCAATCATTCCTTTAATAACATTGAATCAGCGTGAGCACATTGTACCGACTATAATGTAAATACTGCAGCGTGAGCATTTACTAATAGCTTGCTCAAGAGTTACATCAATCACAGGCTCTCTTATTTAAGGTAATGTAAATAAATTGCTGCTTATTTACTGTTGTATTTTAATAACCGAGAGAGATTAACATAACGTATTTAAATACAACGGAATGTGAAGATAGACTTGAGTTGGGGTTATTTATTCTATCTCTGAATGTCTTGGGCCGTCATCATTTTTGTCAGGTTGGCTGCAGCTAGAATAAGCCCCATCCCGATGAAAGGTAAATCACAAGATTGGTTTGGATGAAGAAGGCCCTTCAGCCCACCTGATTACATCTCTCCAGAACACCCACCGTACTGTCCTCCCATCAAAGCATCAAGCTATTATTTGAATGAATCCCAGCATCCTGGCCCCAACTACACTTGCAAGACCTGGCACACACTCTTGCCTCTGTGTCAGAAGGTTGTGGGTTCAAGCCCCACATTGGAACTTGGAATCACATAACCTATGCTGACACTCCAGTTCAGTTGCTGGAGTGGGGGTGGCATTGTCGGATGTGCCGTCCTTCGGGTGAGACGTTAAACCAAGGTCCTGTCTGTCTGTTCAAGTGAATGTTAAAGATCCCGTGGCACTATTCGAAAAGAGAAGGAAGTTTCTCTCTCCTGGTTGCCAGGGCCAACAATACCCCAAATAAAATTGGTCACTCACTTCATCGCCGTTTGTGGGACACTGCTGTGTGCAAACTGGCTGATGGAATTCACTCACAAAATGACAGTCAATCCACTTTACAGTATATCCTGTGAAGGTCTTTCAGACGTCTCGAATGCAATAATAATAATAATAATAATCCTTGCATTTGATATAGCGCTTTTCACGTCGGGAGGACGTCCCAAAGCGCTTCACAGAACACACTGTAAAGTGAATTGACTGTATATTTGTGGGCGAACGCGGCAGCCAATTGCGCACAGCAATGTCCCACAAACAGTCGTGGATTGAAAATGACCAATTTATTATTATTGTTTTTGGTTTTTGAAGGGATTATTATTAGGCTCTGTGTGGAGTAAGGAAACTTGCCCAAGGTTTCGCCCTCTGCCTGGAATTGAACTCAGGTCTCTCACTTGCAAAGCGAGTGCCCTAACCACTGAGCTACAGGACTCCACGAGATCGAATGCAAGGATTATTATTATTACTATTACATTTGCCAATGAACAGCCAGGGTAAAGAGACCCAAACTTACAATGGTAGATATTAAAAGATGGATTAATTTTAGACATCCTTACTCAGTCAGGTTTCCTCAGCCCCCAATGAGAATGCTGTGCTACGTACTTACATATTTAGGTACTGCACTGCTGAGTCTCACTCAGAGGAATTTATTTATTGTTGTGAGCTGGCCACAGTTGTCTGCCTTGCTGGGTCTCATCTGAACTGAGTAGTTTGAAGTCTTGCATAAATAGTACAACTGGAAGAAAGAGTGATGAGCAGATCTCACTGAACAGCAAGCTCCTTTTTAGTTAATTGGTCGGGGAATGAGAATTACCTCAACCATTGAACTCCCAATGGAGGAAAGGGTAGGGGGAGGGGAGAGATACCTGGGGAGAAAGTAAGTATGAAAATAAAATTTAAAAATGAGGGGCCTGGAGGGTTGGGAAGTGAACTTCATGAACTGTTTCTCACTCCCACAGGAATTCATCATTCCCATTTACTTCTGCTATTCACTGTAGCTTTGTTACGTTCATTGAATGTTAAGAAACCCTCTGTTTGCTGGACAATGTAAGGAAGGCAGAAAGATCGTAAAATCTATGCAATTCATGCAAACGGAAAACTAAACCTATATCGGTTTAAGTTAAAGCTCTAATGCTAACAAGCACAGATCTTATTTTAGCGTTGGAATTTCTGCAGTTCTTATAATAATAATCTGCATTTGATATACATCTGTTTATGACATCAACATCTCTGGCCTGCCTAACAATCCCCAAATAAAACTGGTCACTTATTTCATAGCTGTTTGTGGGACATTACTGTGTGCAATTGTGCTGCCAGGTTCGTCTACAAATACAGTCACTTCATTTCACAATAATTCTGTGAAGCACTTTGAGGCATCCTTCTGATGTGATAATAATAATTCTTGCATTTGATGTAGTGCCCGATCACGTCATTGAGACGTCTCAAAGCGCTTTACAGAATAGACTATAAAGTGGGTTTTGTGTGCAAAACCCAGCAGCCAATTATGCACAGCGGTGTGGATTGAGTGATCAAATATTAATCTATTGATTTAATATTATCTTTAACGTTCACCTGAACAAGTTATCAGAACCTCGATTTAATGGTTTATGCAAAGGAGGGCTCTCCTGACAGTGAGAAGCTCTCCAAATCTCTGCAGTGGAGTGTCACCTTACACTTTAAATCTCAAATTCCTTAAGTGGGCCTTGAACCCAGAACCCTCTTCACTATTATACTGTAGATTCAGCCCCCAGAACTCCCCCTAGAAAGGAGAAAATAATTAGAATGAACCAATGTATTGCAAGCTATCTATCCATGACCAGCATTCATTCAGCGAAGGGAGTTTCTTCCTTCTGGTGTCCTGGCCGACAATACGGATAAAATTAGTTGTTCACTTCACTTTGGCTGTTTGTGAGATGCTGCTGGGCAGAAATTGGCTGCTGTGTTTGCCCACAAAATGCACAGTCACTCCATTTTGCACTATATCCTGTGAAGTGCTTTGAGACGTCCTCATGATGTGAAAGGCACAATATCAATAACAACTACCTGTACTTGCATTTATATAGTACCCTTCATGTGGGGCAGAGTCTCGGAGTGCTTAACAGAGTTGGAGCCTGACTCCGAGCCGGAGGTGACCATATCAATTGTAAAGATTATTGTTATTATATTTCCACGTGGTAATTTCTCAGTAAATGGTACAAATCGCTACTATCTGTAATGCTCAAAGAGATTGATTAATTGGATAAATCGGTGTTGTTTGACCTGACTATTTTAATGCCAGCTAGATAAAAGGTTCTTGTTTTTATTTAAATGGAACATTGCACTACCATTTGCCATCCTTAGATGAAATTGGAAAGAGTAATGTAAAGGTTATATCAGAGCAGAGTTATAATACAACCTTAAGATTACATTAAGCCACCTCTTCCCTAGAGGTAAAAATATATCCATTCTTTATCATGGACGTTTTCAGTAGTAACTAAGTGTACTGGCATACCCCTTAAATAGATAGTTATAAGTTGCTCACAGTGTAAAGGCAAACACAAAAATGGAAGTACTGCATATCAAGCAGCTGAATGTTTCCATCTGGGAGTACTTACTGCAGATAGGAGCTGGAGCAGGAAGAGCAGTGAAAATACTGAGAGCTTGTACATCAGGCAAGCTGATTGTTTTCTTGTCTAGTGCAATTGAAAATAGCGAGGGCTGTTCTGATCAGGGGGTAGATGTGCCTACAGCTATGTGCTGAACTGCAGGAGGATCACAGAGTGAGTCTATTATTAGTCCTGGCTTAATGAGACCTGTAGCATTGATTTTGATACTATCGGCGGGCGAGGTTCAGTGTTGGACTGGCTCCTCAAAAGGATTAGTGAGGGCACTCAGGAGCCAATGATGGAGTGGTTTGGAAAATTTCCTGAATTTCCAAATAGCCAGTCTGCCACTGGCGAGACTTTCCCTAATGGTAACTACTCTGTTCACTTTCCCTAGTGGTGGCCAAACTTTTTGGTCAGCCAACAAAATACATTTTCTTGATTGAATATTTCTTGATTTATAATATATAAATAATAATCCTTAGATTTGATATAGCGCTTTTCACGTCTACTAGACGTCTCAAAGCGCTTCACAGAATATACTGTAAAGTGAATTGACTGTATATTTGTGGGCGAACGCGGCAGCAATTGCGCACAGCAATGTCCCACAAACAGTTGTGGATTGAAAATGACCAATTTATTATTGTTTTTTGTTTTGGAGGGATTATTATTAGGCGTGTGGAGTAAGGAAACTTGCCCGAGGTTTCGCCCTCTGCCTGGAATTGAACTCAGGTCTCTCACTTGCAAAGCGAGTGCTCTAACCACTGAGCTACAGGACTCCATTTATGCCACAAATTCAATCAAAAACTGGAAACAAAAGATTGATTTCAAACAGACTCACCTCGACTACTGCAAATGTTGGGCGGGCTATGTCTTGATGGCCCAAGGGCCACTTAAGGCCTAAGGACCATGGGTTGGTCACCACGGTTTGAACCCCTTTCATTTTATCCTTCCACAATCCCCATCCTTACTGCTTTCCTCTCACAGTAAAAGCTGTCCCTTAAATGATTCCAGTATTCTGACTCCAACCACCTTTCATAGAATCATAGAATTATACAGCACAGAAGGAGGCCATTCGGCCCATCGTGTCTGTGCTGGCTCTTTGAAAAGAGCTTTTCCAAATCAACCCCACTCCCCCGCTCTCTCCACATAGCCCTGCAAACGTGTCCTCCCTGAATACTTATCTACTTCTTTCTTAAAAGTTGTTATCGAATCGGCTTTCCCAGTAAACCTGTTCCATTCCAGTCATTAATTATCCTCTGGGTAAAGAAATGCTTTGTGGTGTCTGTCCTGAAATTGCCCTTTGCAAACCTAAACTTGTGTCCTCCTGTTCTTCTGTTCTGTTGCATCCAAAGTATTCTGGCTTTACTTTTTCAATCCCAATTAAAGTACATCGGTATGGCTCTATTTTGTTCACTGTGCACAGAGAGCTTGCCATTCCGCTGTATCTGAGATGTAGCATTGATTTGGCTCCTGCTGTTTAAGGGCTTTATGTCCCGTCCCAAAGGGTTTGACCCTGTTTTGTGGAGACGTTCAGATGGAGAAGTTCCAACCGCATATCTAGAAATTGAATTTTCCATCGCCTAGGCAGACTTGCCTCATTTGTTGCTGTCTGCTCGGCCATTTTCCCTTTGCTTCAGGGAAGAAAATTGCATCTGACACATTTTAAATGAGTTGGTATGCCACTAGCATTTAATTGTGTGGGCCAAATGTGTTAATCTTGCATTTTGTAATGACTTATTATTGCATTCGGTCGAAATGAGGAGATCTGTAGGACACTGATGTGCATCATTTGCTTCACGATCATCACCTAAAAAATCCTTGCACGCATTTTTTCTTACGAAAAAGGCACAAGAGTCCACTTAACAGGCAACAAATGCTTTGTTTTTCCATTCTGCAACGTATCTCTCCACATTTGTGCCTTAGAGTTGGTAAATGCAGCTCTTATTAAATTTTAATCCGAACAGTCTGTCTGGTGAATTGAGCTTTCTATGAGGAGCTTTGCCAACAATGATAACAGCTGTGGGAAACACAGGCAGCAACAGCAACAAAAAAAAGGATTTGTTTTTCATGCTGACCATTGTATGTGTCGGAGTGGACTGTACAGCTCTGTATTACTGTCAGTGAAGCAGACAGGCATCTTAAAAATCATTAGGAGAAATTATAGCTGGTGTACATAAAATTGCCTGCCACCTTCACCTACAAAATACAGTCATTACACTGTCCAGTAAATTCTGTGAAGAGCTTTGAGACGTCCTACTGATTTGAAAGGCGCTATACTAGTTGCAAGGATTCTTATTAGTATTGTAAATCTGGACCCAGATGGAATTTCTCCCCACTGTAAGCAAAAACTAAAAGGTTGAACTAAATTTTGTTGTCATATAAATTTATGTTTTGAATATCTGGATGACACTTCCTAAGGATTGTTCATTTCTGTGAATATCAGAGTCCTGTAACGTATTGGTTAGAGCACTCACCTTGTAAGTGAGAGGACAATGGTTCAATTCCCAGGCAGGGAGAAACCTTAAGCAAGTTTTGTTACTCCACACACCTCTGTTTACCTAGTAGTAAGTAGGAACCCGGTGTTAGTCGATTGGCGAATTGTTTTCTGGGGGTAATCATCCCTTCAAAAAAAAAGTTGGTCCCTCAATTCCTATTTGTGGGATACTGCTGTGCGCAATTGGTTGCCACGTTTTGCCCACAAAATACAGTTAAATCACTTAAAAGTATATCCTGTGAAGCACTTTGAGACGTCTCGATTACATGATAAGGTGCTATATTAAATACTATTATTATTATTATTGCTACAAGTAGCTTCAGGAGACCCACCACTAATTCTTGATGAACCTCGTCTTTGTTACCGTTATATTTTTAAAAACATGAGATTCAGAGGGACCTGTGCACCATTTTGGATGGAATGCATTGACTGAAAAAAAAGCCCTGCACGATATTTCATTTGTACAATGAATGCTTTTATAGGAGGTGGTGTGGGGAGAGATTCTCTGCTGTTAGTGTAACTACCCCAATATCTCCAGACAATGCAGTGGTGTTTGAAAGCCGTGACACTCTGTTTTCACTACAGGAGGCGAGTTTGACCAAAGCCAGGAATTCACACTCTACTGTTCTCAGCACTGTGTGATCACCATTGGGCTGCAAAGTGGAGTCAGGGATGATTGATGCATTCAGTACTACAAACTCGGATAGTCCCGTCGATTTTAGAAGCCAGAGAAGTGTAGCTGAAAATCCCAATCTATGACCAAATGACCCCTGTGTGAGTTTATAATGAGGGCTAATTACATTGAAGCGCTGTACTTTGTAGGAAGGGAGTCAGATTTCACCTACAGAAAACAATAATAATCCTTGCATTTGATATAGTGCATTATCATGTCAGAGACATCTCAAAGCACTTCACTGTGACTATGTATTTTGTTGGTGAAACAACGCACAGTTAGCGCACAGCAATGTCTCACAAACAGCCATGGAGCGAATGACCAATTTTATTTGGGGGAGATTGTGGGCCTGGAGACAGGGAGAAACTCCTTTGTCTTTTCGAATAGCGCCATGGGATCTTTAACATCCAGCTGAGCAGGCAGATGGGATCTCGGTTCAACATCTAATCCGAAGGATGGCGTCTCCACCAATGCAACACACCCCCACTACAGCATTGGAGTATCAGCTTAGACTATGTGATTCCAAATCCCGATATGGGGCTTGAACCCACAACCATCTGATTCAGAGGTGAGAATGCTACCACTGCGCCGGGCTGATGCACAAACCATTTCCCTGGAAAGTGATCCACCAATCGACTAACAACAGGGTTCCTATTTACTGCTATAAAATTTCCCTGTGCCTGGATTAGAATGGACACTCTCTTATTGGAGGATTGCTCGCTGCTTACCTAATTCTGCAGACAAAAAGGCTTGGGTTGGTGATAACCAAAACCTGGGGACCCCAGAGTCTGCGTTGGAGTAACTGCTGGAGTTTAACCTGCTGGTAATGAAAGAATCATTATAGATGAGTGACTCTCCCTGGCTTTGTGAAAGTGATTTTATTTTTCTATTGTTTTCAGAAGGTGACTGAAATCTCATGAAACTTGTATTTCATTTATTTTGTTACATTTTACCTTTTGGTGAAGGTCGATTGTTAAGGTCTATGAATGGGAGATCTGAATACAGGCACAAAGCACACACATCAATGATATTTAAAATGCATAAGAAAACGTCAGCGTTACCAAGCAACCTCCGGAGTTGAGCCTTTATGATCCACAGGTCTGAAATTCCACTGTGTCTCAGACTGTAAGGCTGTTTCATCTTAAATTAGTACAGAATTGTTAATCCAACATTGTTAAATGCTTTGAGACAACAACAACAACAGCAACAAGATTCCATTTATAGAGCCCCTTTCATGTCAGGAGGACGTCCCAAGGCGCTGTACAGTTGGGTCAGGACCCGAGCAGGGGGAAATGGTCAGGGTGAGGGGAGGGAAGGGAGGGAGCGAGAAGGGGGTAGAGAGTCGAGAGGGGAGCCGAAGGCACGGTCAAAGAGAAAGGTCTTGAGACCGACCTTGAAGGAGGAAAGGGAGGAAGTGGCGAAGGCACTGGGGATAGAGTTCCAGAGCCTCGGGGCTGAGAGGCTGAAGGCCCGGCCACCGATGGTAGGGCGGTTGGGGCGGGGGATGTGGAGCAGACCGGAGCCAGAGGAACGGAGGGTACGGGCAGGTAGGTAGGGGGATAGTAGGTCAGAGAGGTAGGAGGGAGCGAGGCCGTGAATGGCCTTGTAGGTGAGGATGAGGATCTTGAAATCGATCCTCTGGGGGATGGGGAGCCAGTGGAGGCGAGCGAGGGTGAGGGTGGGAGTGATGTGGTCGCGGAGCCTGGTGCGGGACAGTACACGAGCTGCAGAGTTCTGAATGACCTGCAGCTTGTGGAGGGAGGTGCCGGGAAGGCCGGCGAGGAGAGAGTTCCCATAGTCCAGCCTTGAGGTGATAAAGGCGTGGACCAGAGTTTCAGCAGCGTGAGGGGTGAGGTAGTGCCGTAGTCTGGCGATGTTCCGGAGGTGATGGAAGGCGGTGCCAGTTGTGGTGCGGATATGAGGGAGAAAGGACAGCTCAGGGTCGAACAGAACCCGAGGTTCCTGACTGGCTTTGAGAGGTGGAGAGTGCGGCCTTGGATGCTGATGGTTCAGCGCCTGAGGTGCGGAGGCGCTGACAGAGCCAATCAGGAGGGCCTCAGTTTTGCGCACGTTGAGCTGAAGAAAGTTGTCTCTCGTCCAGGACTCGATGTCGGACAGGCAGCTGTCAGGACATCGGGGGTCGTGGAGTTGAGGTAGAGGAGGAAAGGTAGAGTTGGGTGTCATCCGCATACATGTGGAAGTTAACCCCATGTCTGCGGATGATGTCACCAAGGGGGAGCATATAGAGGGTGAAGAGGAGGGGACCGAGGACAGAGCCCTGAGGGACACCGCACGAGACAGTGCGGGGGGTGGAGGAAAAGCCATTCGTGGAAACAAAGTGAAGACGGTGGGAGAGGTACGACCTAAACCACTCAAGGACAGTGCCTTGAAGGTTGAGGTGGGAGGACAAGCGGTGGAGGAGGATAGCGTGGTCGACCGTATCGAATGCTGCCGATAGGTCGAGGAGGACGAGGAGGCAGAGGGAGCCCTGGTCACAGATGGTCAGGATGTCATTGGTGACCTTGACCAGGGCAGTTTCTGTGCTATGGGCAGCACGGAAACCCGACTGAAGGGGTTCGAATAATGAATGGGTGGAGAGGAAAGAGCGCAGCTGGGAGGCGACAACTCGTTCCAGGACCTTGGACAGGAAGGGGAGGTTGGAGATGGGCCGGTAGCTTGATAGCTGCGACGCATCAAGGAAGGGTTTTTTCAAGGTGGGAGTGATGGTGGCAGTTTTTAAGGGAATGGGAACAGAGCCAGAGGAGAGGGACAGGTTGACGATGTCTGTGATATGTGGGGCAAGGAGGTGGAGCTGGGAGATAAGGAGTGGAGTGGGGATGGGGTCAAGGGAGCAGGTGGTGGGTTTCAGGGATAGGATGAGTTTGGTGACAGAGGGTGGGGAAACGGGTACGAAGGTGTGTAGGGGAGGATGGGTAGGAGTCGGAGTGTGGGAGGGAGGGGGTGGGGGGTGGGTGGATGTTGGAGGGGAAGTGACCGCGGAGCGAATTCCCTTGATTTTGGATTCAAGGAAATCCAGCATCTCCTCGCAGTGAAGGTTGGAGGAGATGACCTGCGCGGGGTGGCGGGGGGACGGAGGAGTCGGGATGTGGTAGAAAACAGTAGCCTGGGGTTGTTCTTCGCCTCCAGGATTATCCTGGAGTAGAAGGACGACTTGGCCGAGGCTAGAGTGGAGCGGTAGATTTTGAGGAGGTCCAGCCAGATTTGTCGGTGGACCGTTAGGCCAGATTTGACAGGTGCGTTCAGCGGCCCGCACCTGGCTTTCAGTGAGCGGAGGTGGGTGGTGAACCAGGGGGAGGAGCGAGAGTAGGAGACAGTACGGGAGGTGATGGGGCAAGAGTATCGAGTGTGGAGGAGAGGGTGTTGTGGAGGAGGGTGAGAGGAGAAGAGGGGTCAGTGAGGGTTGAAGGCCAGAGGGAGAGGAGTTCAGAGGACTCCAAGGCAGCGGTTAGGGATTGTGGGGGTAACTTCTTCCAGGGGCGGTAGAAGATGGTGGTGGGTCTGGTGGAGGTGGGGAGGGGGTGGAGGTGGTGAAGGAGATGAAGTGGTGGTCGGAGACGGCCTTGTCGGTAATAGTGACATCCGAGACACTGAGGCCCCGGGTGATCACCAAGTCGAGTGGGTGGCCGTGACTGTGAGTGGGGGAGTTGATGTGGAGGGAGAGGTTGAGCGAGGAGAGCAGGGAAGAGAAGTCTGAGGAGATGGAGCAGGAGGGGGTGAAGTGCAGGTTAAAGTCGCCCAGGATGATGAGGCGATCAGAGCAGAGGCAGAGAGATGTAAGGAGTGTCGAAATATCGGAGATGAAGGTGGGAGAGGTTTTAGGGGGCCGGTAGAGGAGGAGGATTTTGAGTGAGAGGAAGGAGGGGTGGGAGAGGGTGAGGTGCTCAAAGGAGGGGAAAGAGCCAGAGGAGTAGGGGGATAGGGCAAGTGGTGTCCTTGAGATAAGGGCTACACCACCGCCACGGCGGTTGGGGCGAGGGATGTGGTGGGAGGTGTAGCCGGGTGGTGTGGCCTCCGTGAGGGGGAAGGTGTCGCCTGGGGTGAGCCAGGTTTCTGTTAAGGCCATGATGTCAACGCTCTCATCAAGGATGAGATCGTTGATGACCAGGGCCTTGTTACAGAGGGAGCGGACGTTTTGTAGTCCGATGTGGAGGGAGCGGTTGACAGAAGGGTGTGTGGGAGGGGAGGGGGGTCCAGGTTGTGAGGCAGGGGTGGGGGAATGGGGATAAGGGAGGAGAGGTTGGCTCCCCGGGTCTGTGTCCGGGGTGGCTGGCGAGTGTGGTGGGGAATGGGGCAGTCGGTGTGGCTGCTGCTGGACAGCCAACGCCGAGTGCCACGGTGAGCCCGGCGGAGGATTCCCAGGGTAGAGCAGAGGGAGGTTGTGGGAGTCAAGTGGGGATAGAAGGCGAGAGGGACGGAGAGAGAGGAGGACAGAGCGGGAGAGATGCAGAGGGGGGAGGGTTTGGGGGTAGAGAGGAGGGACGAGGGAGGGAGCGGCTGAGGGGGCTCGGGTCAAACCGGCAGCCATAGTGCGCACGCGGGGACCGCGACAACCTCTCGATGTGAAAGGCGCTATATAAATGTAAATTGTGCTGTGCTCTAACATGAGCATATTCATTGGGATGGTATCTCCTTTGCTTGAAGGGACAGAATAGGCTACCCATCCTTCAGACGAGACATTAAACTGAGATCCCTTTTGCCTGTTCATTTTCAGGTGGATGAAAAGATCTCATGGCACAGTTCGACAAGAGAAGGGAGTTTCTCTCTCCTGGTGTCCTGGCCATCAATGCCCCAAATAAAGTTGGTCACTCACTCCATGGCTGTTTGTGTGCAACTGGCTGCTGTGTTTAACTCACAAAATACACAATCACGGTCAACCATGAGAGATTGTTATTTGGAAATTGCTAAATAGCTGTGTTTTTTTCAAACGAAAAATGGAAAACATGAATGCAGGTTATACTGATATCTCATTGACACCTAAGCAGCAAATGGGAAAATAAATGAATGAAACAGCATTTCAAATGTACAGTACTTGCAATAAAGACCAATAAAGAATGTCATTGAACTCAATTTGGAAGGATTGGCGGAGTTACCACTTTGTGGGAGAATTATGGTCAGTATAAAGTTTGCCCCAAAAGTTTTTAACTTTACGTTCATCGTCCTTACCTTTAAATGCTTCTATGTGCTCTGACCTTACTCGCTCCCGACTGCTCCCTCTCTCCCTCCACTCCGCTAACTGTGGTGATCATCATGCCCCCACCAATCCCTCCACCCACAAGCTTTCAGTCAAATTGCCTCCGCCTTCTGGAATTTCCTTCCGAAATCCCTTTATCTTACCCCCTCCCTCTCTGCTTTCAAAACCCATCTAAAGAGCCATTTGTTTAGCTGTGCTCAACCTTCCCATCCCGCCCCCCCCAACTTGGACTTTCACATTCTCCATGCTTGAAGGAGCTCTGTAGGTCTGGTTGTTGTTGGCATTGTTTCATACCTGCGAGGAGATATTTCACTTGCTGTAGAAATACACGTAACTTCAGGAGACCCAGCACTAATTCTCGCTGAACCTGGTCTTCTTTGTTACTGCCTACCTCCTGGGTCTTTGTTCTGCCATTAGGCTTCTCAGTTTTAAACAGAACAAGGAGAAGACCTGCTGAGATGTGATGCCTGTGTCCCTGGTCTGGCTGGTTGCCAGTCACCTGAGTGGAGACTGACATCTCTCCTGGCCCTTGATTGAAACCCACGTAAGAACATGGAACCAGTGGTGAAGGACATCTGGTGTGTATCACGTCTTTGACGTAAGTTTGTCTCTGGTGTCAGTAGCCAGGAGTAGAATGGATGCTGATCCTTTGCTCAGACTGCTGGCCAGAAATCTCATCCTGTGTATCTCAAGTGGCTGGTTACAGATCTGCACTGAAAGGCCCCCCCACCCCGCCTTGTATTTCTGCAGTGTATTTTACTGTGAAAGTACTTGTTTTTCCAGATTAGAAGTTCCGCTTTAGTTTGGCCCTTGTTTGGCAAGGAAAAACTGCTGCAGGCTAAATAAAATACATACACTATTTAAAAACACCCTGGGAAGGATTTTCAAGTAGTTTCTAATTCTTTGTAAAAAAATATAGTTTTAAAAAGGATCCTGGTAGTGAGGTGCGCTGACTGAATTGGTTCTTCAGATTAGACGTTAAATCAAGGTCCCTTCTGCTTGTCCAGGTGGATGTTAAAGATCCCATGGCGCCGATTTGATAACTACTTTTAAAAACGTGGTGGACGGGTATTTGAGGAGGACGGGTTTGCAGGTTATGGGGAAAGGGCTGGGGAGTGGGATTGACATTAATTGCTCTATTCAAAGAGCCGCACAAACTCGATGGGCCGAATGGTCTCTTTTTGTGCTGTACAATTCTATGATTCTATGATTCTATTCGAAAAGAGAAGGGAGTTTCTGCTCATATCCTGGCCAACAATTCCCCAAAACAATTGGTCACTCACTCCATGGCTTTTTGTGTGCAACTGGCTGTCATATTCCACCTACAAAATTTACATTGTGTCCTGTGAAGCTCTTTTCTCTCAGTGGTCTGGCTAAAAGTCTCCCAGATAAAATTCACTTCATGATTGTTTGTGGCACATTGCTGTGTGCAAATTGACTGCTGCGTTCACCTACAAATGCACAGTAACTAATACTTAATAGTAAATGCTGTGAAGTGCTTTGAAACATTTCGATGTTATCAAATGAAAGGATTATTATTATACCATACCATATGCAGTGATTATTATCATCTGTCCTACACAACCCTATGTATGATTCTAGGGTCCTCCAAATATTGTGTGGACAAACTATTCTCCCTTCAGACCGGCAACAGCAAAATTACTCCTTTAAAAGCACTGAATCTTCAGATCTCAACTCAAGCAATACATAGCCTGGCCGGGTCAGGTGTTGACCTCCAGCTCGCAAGCTGCAATGCAATGCTCCCCCAGTGCTGTGTTGGAATGTTAGCCTACCGCAACTATAAATTCAAAGCCCCTAATGTGGGGCTTCAACGTACAATCTTCTGACTCAGAAGTGAGAGTGCTAGTAACTGAACCAGGGATTAATACCTCAGACATGATGGTGTGACATCAAGGATAGAGTGATGAAACCAAGGCAACAATGGAATCAAAACATTTTCAATCCATAGAGATACAAGGATCAGCATCTTGCAGCTAAGGCCACCGGGGAAACTCCTGCAGAGCAGCAGATGGGCACCTGCCACAGACTGTTGTCCAATGGTTGTTATGCTGACTTTGTGTTGGTCGCTGCTATGACCCACCTAGCCAGCCCTTTAAATATTGTAAATCTGAGACTTGAGACAGGTTTATCAGAATACCAAACCCATCTGGAAATCTATAGAATATCAAAACCCAATGCAAGATAGATACCACACGTCTAGCTATCTACTATGTTATTCTTTGTGTTGCTGCTGGCACAGAACCCTGGTTTATATCCCAGGGGGATCGGAAATGTATCTCTTGAATTCTTGCAGAGGAATCTTCCCTGAAATTTACTGTCTCTGGGTTTCTGTCTCTTTCTCTCTCTCTCTCTCTCCTCTACTGACAAGAGCACTGTTGGCATGTGTGGGCCAGTTATGTTCGCAGCTGATAAACTGAGCACCTGAGTTGAAGTCAGAGGCAGTGCTCTCTTTCTGGTGGCAAAGCTGATGCAGGATTCCCCACTTTGTGAAACATGATTCATTGCAGCTCTTTTACTGCTTTGCAGCCAATTTGACCTTATCCTGCAGTCTGTCCTTTGCAGCAGGCTGAGATCTAGCTCTATGGATTAAAACGTTTTATAATGAATGCAAGGAGGTAAATTTCAAAAGTGTTGGAGGAGAGAGTCGGTCAGGAGGGGGGTGTGTGTGGTTGAGTAGTTTCACGGAGACCAATAGTATTGGTATTTTATTGAAATAAATTGCTTTTGTGTTGCGTCTCTACTGTATTTACATGACAAACTCAGTGAGCCCCAGTTTTTTTATTTTCTGAAGTGTTGAGAGACATTTATAGTCTTTATGTAAATGCACCATAAATCATTTTTTGTTTGCTGCTGCCAAGATGCAACTATTATGACATACGCACAGGGATGTGAAGAAATGAAACCCAGCTGCACTTTGGCAATTTATTTCACAGATTCCGGGCTTGATGTTTCTCTTGTTCCCTTTCTGTCCTTACACTGGGCTGATCCGGTGGACAATTCAGTTATGTGGAGAGACGAGGGAAGCTAGGATTGTTATCCTTAAAGCAGAGAAAGTTAAGAGGAGATCTAACAAAGGTGTTCAAAATTATGAGGGGTTTTAATAGAGTAAATAAGGAGAAACTGTTTCCACTGTCAGGTGGGTCAGTAACCAAAGGACACAAATGTAAGAGTTTTATTATTTATTATTACATGTCACAAATGAGATCCCAGCATTAGTTGGTTAAACCTGTGACTGCAATCTGTGGAGATGGTGGAAATAGCTGTATGATGTTGTTCTGCCACTTCTTGCAGCCTGAGATGACAAATGTGTGATATGAGTGGATCGATCTGACATTTACAGGACCCAGTGATTGATCAGATTGGAGAGGCAGAATCAACATAGGCAAAAACAGATCTGAAATGGCACAGTTCGGATCATATTCTGTATGTGAGGCATTAATCTGTGCAACATGAAATCCTGTCCTAAATATCTGGAGCTCTTTAAAACATACAGGAATCTTTCTTTGTGCCTTGTTTTAGTGGGACGACCCTGGCACAAATTAACCACCGCATTTGCCCATATAACCTTCATTTCATTTCCAAATAATCTCATTCTGGAAAACGTTTTGGGACATATTTTCTTTCCAGGTGAAATAATAAAAATAATAATAATCCTTGCATCTGATATAGTGCCTTATCATGTTAAGACGTCTCAAAGTGCTTCACAAAATATACTGTGAAGTGTATTGACTATATATTTTATGAGCCAAATGTGAAAGGGGCTGCATTGTTTTTTGCTATCATGTCCTGGCAAACAGTCTCCAGATAAAGCGGTCATTCACCTTGTGACTGTTTGGGGACCCTGGTGTACATGATGGACTGCCACATTCACCCAAGTAAACGGTAATTACACTTGACTGTAATCACCTGTAAAGCACTTTGAGACCTTTTGATGTTGTGGGCACAAAATTGAATGCCTATTAGCATAATGCATAGATTATCATTATTGTTATTGCTTCAGCCAAATGGTGAAGCAATTTTTCTGGATGTATTCGAATGCTCCACTGTTACCCTTGTGCCGAATTACCTGTCAGTGAATGTTACCTGCAAACTGATTGGCAGCACTCGCTCAGCATTTGTAGATTGAGTATTTTACTGGGTAGTCATAGCAGTAAAACAATTATGTTTTTGCTTGTGCATCCTCTGTTTCTGTGTGTTTGTGTGCGTTTGTGTGTGTGGGTGTGTGTGTTGGTGGGGGGGGGGGGGGAGGGTGTGTGTGTGTTTGTGCGTGTGTATTTGTGTGTTTGTGCGTGGGTGTGTGTTTGTGTGTGTGTGTGGTGGTAGGTGTGTGTGTGTTTGTGTGTGTGGGAGTGGGTGTGTTTGTGGGGGGGTATTGGTGTGTGTGTGTGTGGGGGGTGTTAGTGTGCGTGTGTGGGGGTGTTGGTGTGTGTGTATGTGGGGGTGGGGGTGTGTGGGGGTGGGGGGGTGTGTGTCTTATATTGTAGGAGAGGTGTGCACCTGGGGAAACGTGTAATGGGGCTTTTCTTGGATGTTAAGACTGTCAGAATCAAATATATACAACTTTCTGGATCTGAGTAGATATGATTTAGTGAAGTCATGCAAAAATAATAAAAAGCTGAACATTTTGCAAACTACAGTGAAACTCTGATGATAATAATAATAATAATCATTGCATTTGATACAGCGCCTTATCACGTCATCGAGATATATCAAAACGCTTCACAGAATATACTGTAAAGTGTAGCGATTGTGTATTTTACGGGTGAAACACGGCAGCCAATTGCACATAATTATCACAATTGATAACTCATCACCTCAAGGGAAATAGCTCAACTAGTTATCCAAAGTATGGTATCTCGAGGTACAAAGTACTTGAACAGTTGAGATATTGAGTAGTTAGTTATGTGGACTTGACGACTTATCCAGGGGCGAATTATCAGTTTCTCTGTATTTTGATGTCGCTGGCAATTTCTATAAGTATGCCTGTGCATCTCTTATCTCGTCAAAGGTAAATAATCATATTCCTTATACAGTATTTGATATAGTGCCTGTGATCTGACACGTCTCAGAGTTTTCTGTAAAGAGTAGTGACTGTATATTTGTAGCTGAATGCAGCTAAAATTAATTTACATTCACAGATTGATCCATGATGACCCAAAACAAAACTGAGTTTTGTGAGGGGCACCATGGATATTCTTGCTACTACTACATTTACAGCCACACTCTTAGTTTATGAGTCGTTGCAGTTTTCTTAACAAATTCCTAATGAAAACATCTTGTCTGGAAGTATGTTTATTGGTGCTTGCTCCAATGGAGGAGAAGCCAGGGAGCTATGCCAGTGTTACAGTTAATAATAACAGTACAAGTGTACACAATTTAATAGAAGCAAAGCCATAGGGTGCTCGAGTACAGAGAACAAAACTGTGTTTAATCCTTTGAGTGCCAGAAGATTTTTTTTATCCCTTTGGCGTTTGAAGGGGCATGGGATAAATAATTTTAAGAAGTAATGATCCTTGCATTTTATACAGTGCCTTATAATGTTGTCGAGACGTCTCAAAGGGCTTCACAGAAATACTATAAAGTGAATTGATTGTATGTTTTTGGGCGTAACTAATAAATAATAAATATGGAGATGTGCCGATATTAAATTGATCTCCTTGTTCTACGACTTGGTGTGGACTCAATGGGCTGAAAGGCCTTCTTCAGCACTGTAGATTTCTATGTTTCCACGTGTCTCCAGCTGCTTTCAAGATGCATACAGTGTCTGTTTACTTACTTCACAACAACAACAACAACAACAAGATTCCATTTATAAAGCGCCTTTCACGTCAGGAGGACGTCCCAAGGCGCTGCACAGTTGGGTCAGGACCCGAGCAGGGGGGAAATGGTCAGGGTGAGGGGAGGGAAGGGAGGGAGCGAGGAGGGGGGAAATGGTGAGGGTGAGGGGAGGGAAGGGAGGGAGCAAGGAGGGGGAAGAGAGTCGAGAGGGGAGCTGAAGGCTCGGTCAAAGAGAAAGGTTTTGAGACCGGCCTTGAAGGAGGAAAGGGAGGAAGCGGCGAAGGCACTGGGGGATAGAGTTCCAGAGCCTCGGGGCTGAGAGGCTGAAGGCCCGACCACCGATGGTAGGGCGATTGGGGCGGGGGACGTGGAGCAGACCGGAGCCGGAGGAACGGAGGGTACGGGCAGGTAGGTAGGGGGATAGTAGGTTGGAGAGGTAGGAGGGAGCAAGGCCGTGAATGGCCTTATAGGTGAGGATGAGGATCTTGAAATCAATCCTCTGGGGGATGGGGAGCCAGTGGGGGCGAGCGAGGGTGAGGGCGAGGGTGGGAGTGATGTGGTCCCGAAGCCTGGTGCGGGACAGTACACGAGCTGCAGAGTTCTGAATGACCTGCAGTGTGGAGGGAGGGCCGGGAAGGCCGGCGAGGAGAGAGTTCCCATAGTCCAGCCTTGAGGTGACAAAGGCGTGGACCAGAGTTTCAGCCGCGTGAGGGGTGAGGTAGTGCTGTAGTCTGGCGACATTCCGGAGGTGATGGAAGGTGGTGCCAGTTGTGGTGCGGATGTGAGGGAGAAAGGACAGCTCAGGGTCGAACAGAACCCCGAGGTTCCTGATGGCTTTGAGAGGTGGAGAGTGCGGCCTTGGATGCTGATGGTGTCGGCGCCTGAGGTGCAGAGGCGCTGACGTGAGCCAATCAGGAGGGCCTCAGTTTTGCGCACGTTGAGCTGAAGAAAGTTGTCTCTCGTCCAAGACTCGATGTCGGACAGACAGCTGTCAGGACATCGGTGGTCGTGGAGTTGAGAGTAGAGGAGGAAAGGTAGAGTTGGGTGTCATCCGCATACATGTGGAAGTTAACTCCATGTCTGCGGATGATGTCACCACAGGGAGAGCATATAGAGGGTGAAGATGAGGGGACCGAGGACAGAGCCCTGAGGGACACCACATGAGACAGTGCGGGGGGTGGAGGAGAAGCCATTTGTGGAGACAAAGTGAAGACGGTGAGAAAGGTACGACCTAAACCACTCAAGGACAGTGCCTTGAAGGTTGAGGTGGGAGGACAAGCGATGGAGTAGGATAGCGTGGTCGACCGTATCGAATGCTGCCGATAGGTCGAGGAGGACGAGGCGGCAGAGGGAGCCCTGGTCACAGATGGTCAGGATATCATTGGTGACCTTGACCAGGGCAGTTTCTGTGCTATGGGCAGCACAGAAACCTGACTGAAGGTTCAGTCTCACATCAGAGAGAAAGAAGCATTGGCTACCTGGGAGCCTCTATGGGCCAATGTTGTGATTTGGAATGTAACAAATATCAGAAAGTAATTTTCTGAAGAGTATTCAGATGGATGCTTCAAATATCACTATTTCCAAAAGTGAAGGGAGTTTCTCACTCTCGGTGTCCAGGTAAAATTGGTCAATCACTTCATGACTCTTTGTGTGACATTGTGGTGCGCAAATTAACTACTATGTTCACCTACAGAATACACGGTACAGTTACTACACTTTATTGTAAATTCTGTGAAAACCTTGGAGATATTTTGATGTTGAAGGCATTTGATCACCTAAATCAATTGTGATCTGGTCAGGAATTGTATTTGGAACCAATAACACAAAGGGTTTAACACTTGTCAATGGAAAACAATTCTTTGGAGTTTAGTAATGTTGTCCCTGATTACCCAACACACACTCTGGGGTCTCCAAGTCTTACCTGGAATTGGGTAAACAGGCTGCATTCTCCAGGGGGAGCCTGCAGATTCCATTCCAAATGCAGCGAGATTCCCATGTGTAAGGGACATAAATGTGTGGAACTCAGTTTGGTTTGGATACTTTACATGTGGTGATTCAACTTCAAGATCCTCACTCTAGTGTTTAAATCCTTCCATTCATTGCCCCCCGTCCCCCCATCTCTCTAACTTCTTGTCTCCCCACAGCAGTACCCGCTGCCTCTTCTCTACTGGGTCCAGCCTCCTCCACATCCCCGGAATTCTCTGCTCCACTATTGGCAGACGTGCCTTCAGCCACTACAACCCGAAACTTTGGAACTCCCTCCCTCAACCTCTTCGCCTTTTCGACAGCGCCGAGGGTCACCTTCCTTGTCACCCTGACTCGGCCTTGGGCTGCACCATTGTCAAGCGCTCTGGGACGCCGGCCGGCATGGAGGGCGCTATAAAGTGCAAGTTGTTGCTGATGGGTTTCTGTATATGTCAGACAGTCCAAAAAAAAGGTCTCTGATCAAATGCTCGTCATTAAAAAGTGTAAAACTGACAATATTACAATTCTGTAAACACCTGTATTCACAACATATTGATGCGATAGCTAAAGGCTCTTTTTGATGCCAATCTCTCATTCTGAGCTATTTTGCTGCAGTGTTTCAGGAGGCTTTCATAACGGAGTGCTGGTAAGTGTTATAATAATAACTTATATAGTGCCTCTGTGCAAATAAAAGTCTCAAAGTTTTTATGTCATTCCACATAACTATACAACTAGACTACTGACTGGCCATTGCCATCTTTAACTTGAAGATGACTAAGCAACGCTGTAAACTTTAAAGATCTTGTCTCTCAATAAAACAATTTACATTGGACACTATTGACTATGGAGTTCCACAGTTCATGTAGCCCTTATTGGTATAGTTCCGAACATCAAGTGTGTTTTCTTTGCCTTGTAAATGTTTCCTTCAGCTTTCAAATAACAAATAACAAAGAAGACTAGTGCTTTATAGCTTGTTTAATACCATCCGAATAGGCCGGAATTTTACAGAAAATCTCATTCCCAACAAACTGATTGTGGTTAGATGCTGCTGTTGTTTGCTAACAAATACAACCCACACAATTGATGCAGATTTCCCTGAAAGGCACTTGTCCAATTCTTTTTTTTTGTCTAACTCATGTAGAACCCCATCACGGTGTTTCAGAGTATCCAAACCAAACTGAGAATTCCATGCATCCCACTTACACATGGAAATCCCAGAGAATTATTGTTGGAATGGAATGCGCTCTCTCTCCCTGGAGGGACACATCCTGCTGACCTAATTCCAGAAATTATTAGCTGCAGGTTGGCAAGAGCCAAGGCTTGGAGACCCCAGCGTGTGCATTGTGGTAACTGCTGGAGTTTAACTAGCTAATGCTGCATAGCTTGCCATTGAGAACACTGTCTGGCAAGCTTTCCCACTACAAGGACTACTTTCCCAATTAGGGCTTTAGCTTGCAGAGCTGAGTGGGAGAATTCCCTGCTCCCAGTGACTGGTTTGGAAGGATCCAATTCTTTCTCTGTACCTGGGCAAATGAGGTTCAATACAGATAACCTAAAGTTACTACATAGATCAAGTACAAATTAGAGGCAGCTGTACTAAGTGGATCGGACAAAACTTGCTAAGGGGGACACTGAAAGACTTAGTGTATTAGTTGACTCATAATCTCAAAGCGGTAATGGAGCAGCAAAAAACAAGGCAAATAGGACGTTGATAGGTAATTCATTCCATGCTTTTATTGAATCCCCAAATTTAGGGATTTTGATACCCCAAATTCCAGGATCCTGGGATCCTGAGGTGCTAAATCTTGGCCTCAGAAAAATGCCAGGGAACTTGGCCAAGAGCACAGGAGCTGTGCAGCTGCTTTCTCCGAGTAGGTCTCTACTCACCTCCCTCCCTGCCTACCTCAGCAACACAGCGGCCTGACATCAAGGGATGGACTGAGACTGCCAACAGCCAGTGGGTGGGCTGGCAGCAGCTGGTGAGGAGGGGGTTAGTGATGGTGATAATAGTGATAATATAGAGAGAGAAAAGGTGGACATAACACAGGACTGAAAGAGAATTAGTGGCACTAACACAGAGAGAGAGAGAGAGATACATACAGAGATAGAGAAAGATAGACATACCTTCACAGAGTAAATGAACGAGGGTCATATAGGGGCAGAGACAGAAAGAATGGCAAATCCAGCAAGTGTGAGAAAGAGAGACAGTGACACACAGGAGAGAGACTGACAGAAAGTGAAAAACACTTTCTGTCAGTGACAGTGATAGTGAAATAGAAGAACATAATACTGACATAAAGAAATTCCTACCTCTCTGACCTGCTGACTCCCTACCAACCTGCCCGCTCCCTCCGTTCAGTCTCCCGCCCGACCCGTCCTACCATCGGTGACCGGGCTTTCAGCCTCTCTGCCCCCACACTCAGGAACTCCATCCCACAGTCCCTTTGCCTCGCTTCCTCCCTCGCATCTTTCAAGGTCGGTCTCAAGACCCTTCTCTTCGACCGTGCCTTTGGTCTCCCTCCCACCGCTCTGCCTTCCCTCACCCCTACCCCACCCCTCCCCCGTGCTCGGGCCCCGACATCTGACTGTTCAGCGCTTTGGGATGTCCTCCCGACGTTAAAGGCGCTCAATAAATGTAATTTTGTTGTTGTTGTGTTAGGAGGGAGCAGACAAGAGAGAGGGAGAGCAAGAGAGAGATGATATACAACACAGTGATGGACAGAAAGTGACTTCATCTCTGTCTTTTTTTAATGCAATCCTGAAATCCTGGGATTCTCTTCAATATGCACCATGATCATATGAGATCTTGGCATCGGGATTCCCTGGATTACAATCCCTAGACACTGGGTTTATTGCCATATCAATTGATTGCAGTTTCCTGGAAGCTATACATGCTCAAGCTGTATAGAGTTCTGATCAGACCCCATCTAGAGTACTCCATACAGTTAAGGTTGCTGTGACTTAAGGACCCTGCTCAGATCCTACTGTCAGTGCAGAGGTTAACAGTGAAGATGATTCCCAGAAATACTTTTGCCTGTTTCTCCCACAAAATATACAGTCAATTTGCTTTACAATATTTTTACTGTGAAACGCTTTGAGATGTCTCAACGACATGATAAAGTGGGGGTCAGGAGAGCAGCAGAACCTTCTGACTCAGGCGAGAGTGCTACCAACTGAGCCAGGCTGACAACATGCTGAGTGCTGAGCTGAATTACGTTACTTCAGTGAGAAACTTCCTGACCTTTTGCTGGGATGAGGGGATGAGAGCCAAAAATACCTTTTAATTTGCTTATGATTTGATGAGGTTTGTTCACAAGGGAATTTGACATTTGGTTTAGAGCCATATTAACACCTCTTCACGTGACTAAGCTCTGACTAAACTGTGCTAATACCTTCTGAAAACGAACTGCATGAATGCTAATAATTTTGAAAGCTCTTTAGGCAATAAAGCTTGGCTCCATTGGACAGATTCCAATGTTTCTCACACTACTTGACATTTTAGCAATGCTATTAGGAAATACCTACACATGTAATCTGGACAGCTGGCTACTTTTTGGCATGAATTATTGTTAAAGCAGCAACAAGTGGAAATGTTCATTTGAGAATTAGTGTTTTCTACCAGCTGATGAGGGAAAGATAGAGATTTGAAAGCGGTTCCATAGCTATTGAGTGCAAAACTTTAGTCAAACTCCTCTATTGGTCTTGTGGGTAAAATACTACCCAGAGAAAGCTATGAAACATGCAAGACCTGTATTTTGCAGGTTCAAATCTGAGCTGAGTTGACGGTGTAATCCAGAGCGAGTCAAAAACTGGAGAATGGAGAATACTAGCTCAAAAGGGAAGAAATTGACCTTTTTTACCCATATTTATTGCAAGCCAGAATCTAATCCACGAATGATATCAATTCATATACCTTCTGCATCTTTAAGTGAAATTGTGAAAAACGTGATTTTATCCTCAGGAACATACTGTCAAATACCTGTGATAATGTTTTTAAAAAATTACAATCAGTTGAAATAGATCAGGATTTTTATTCTTTCAAAATGATCTCTTTGGGGGAAAAAATCATTTGTTTTATATAACTTTGAGGATTTCAGAATTGGACAATCAGCCCTTTAAACAAATGGTACACTGCATATTCAGAGATCAATTTAGTACTATCTCCGGCACATTGAGTGGGTTGTTTGTTTTTCTTCATGATCAAATACATCTTGTCACCAGTAACACACACGTTTGATTTGTACTAAACCACACTTCCCTGTGGGTTTGTGCAATCATTAGCTGAGAGGGAGTGACAGCTATTTTCACAAGATGTTCTTCCCTAGTTAGATTTTTGTTCTCATCCATTTGATCCCCATTATTGTAATCATGATGTTACCGTTTGAGGAGGACAATTCAGCCAAACCACCATTTCTCTGCATACGTGAGGCTTTGATATGTTTTAGGAAACAAATGTGCTAGTTGGCCAATCGATCCATGACTGTTTGTGGGACAGTGCTGGCTGCCGCGTTTCACCCATAAAATATACAGTCAATTCATTTTACAGTATATCCTGTGAAGCACTTTGAAATGTGATAAGGCACTATATCAAATGCAAGGTTTATTATTATTATTATTATTATTATAAGCTGTGCATGTCTCTGCAAAGCTGAGGCATTGTTTTTCGTAGTGCAGGTTGTGTCTGCGCTGTTTCTTTAAGGTGGCCTAGGATTTAAGATATTATATATCTAAGGCCTGAGATATTCATATCTCTGATGATCTGAGCTATCTATTTCCCTAGTATTCGCTGGTTGTGAAGTCTTCTAGTGTTCAGGCCTCAGTATTTACCTGTACTTAAAACATACTGCAGGGGTTATATAAATTCGTGCAGTGAAGTAACTGCTGATCTGCTGACTCCCTACCAGCCTGCCCGCTCTCTCCATTCAGCGGGCTCCAACCTGCTCCATGTCTCCCGCCCGACCCACCCTACCATCGGTGGCCGGGCTTTCAGCCTCTCTGCCCCCACACTCTGGAACTCTATCCTACAGTCCCTTCGCATCACTTCCTCCCTCGCCTCCTTCAAGGCCGGTCTCAAGACCCTTCTCTTCGACCGTGCCTTTGGTCTCCCTCCCACCTCTCTGCCTTCCCTCACCCCTACACCAGCCCTCCCCCATGCTCGGGCCCTGATAGCTGACTGTTCAGCGCTTTGGGATGTCCTCCCAAAGTGAAAGGCGCTCTATAAATGTAATTTTGTTGTTGTTATTGTTGCTATAACGACTGACACAAATTCTTCATTCAATTAATATTATTGGCCATTCCCCCAGAAGCTTCTTTTTCAGAATTTTTTTTTAATCGGGTATTTCACTCACCTGAGTATCATTTAACAGATTTTCGAGGGTAATACCCTGCAGTTCTAGTATAGAAATTGCATCCAACCATAACTGCTCATGCATTCTCATGGATCGCTCAGTCACAACTTCCTGTAGGGAAAAACTTTAGCTGGGGAGTATTGTGACTGTTCGGGTTGCTCTTTTCAGAGAATAGATAGGGAGGCATCTAAGTCAACCAACAACAACAACTTGGGTTTATATAGTGCCCTGCACGCCGGACGGCGTCTCAGAGCGTTTCACAGTGACGGATCCCAGGGCTGAGCCAGGGGGAGGGCCCAGGGGGAGGGGGAGGAGCCAGGGGAGGGGAGGAGCCAGGGAGGGGAGGACCCGGGGAGAGGGAGGAGCCAGTGAGGGGAGGAGCCAGAGGAGGAGCCAGGGGAGGAGCCAGTGGGTGGAGCCAGGGGAGTGGCCAGAGTAGGTGGAGAAGCCAGGGGGAGGAGCCAGGCGGAGGAGGGGGAAGGTGACCAAAGGCGCGGTTGAAAAGAAAGGTCTTCAGCAGAGACCTGAAAATGGGAAGGGAGGGAGCGAGGGGAAGGGAGTGAGGAAGGGAGTTCCAGAGCCTCGGGGAAGGGAGTGAGGAAGGGAGTTCCAGAGCCTCGGGGAATAGTGGCTGAAGGCACAGCCGCCGAGGGTAAAGCGGAGAATTCGGGGGACGAGGAGGAGGCCAGACCCGGAGGAACGAAGGCAACGGGTGCTGTTTCGAGGAAAGAGGAGGTCAGAGAGGTCGGGGGGTGCAGAGGAGTGGAGGGATTTGAAGACAGGAGTGAGGATCTTGAAATTGATCCTCTGTGGGACAGGCAGCCGGTGCAGTCTGGCCAGGACTGGGGTAATTGGGGAGCGGAGTTTGGTACAATAATATGCCGAGTGACATCAAACGCATGCTGTGACTGTTGCCTTTTCCCAAATATCCATCCGAAGGCTGCGACATACCCCACAGAGGCCAGGGAACCTCATTCCGGACCGGGGAGGCCTTGGTGGCCGTCTGATGCTTTAGTTCCTTGCTGTATTTTGGAGCCTGTATTCCTTTTAACAGTTCTCCATATGTGACTTTTGCAACTACCGTGACCACCTCTATATTATCCCTGAGGTGTATCTTGATTTAACTTCCAGGGATTGTCATTGACATTTTTGTCCATTTCAAAGCTTTGTTTTCTGGAATAATACAAAGAGAAAATTAATCTCACTCTGCTCGTGTTCTTGGGATGATTTCGGGAATCTCCTACAATGTGCATGATCCACAGTGTATCCATTCGCTTTCGTTCTTTCTTTTTTCCATATTGATCATTCTGTTTTATTACGGGCCTCGCCCTTAGGCGACTTTTTATTCCTCCCATAGTTTGATTTGCATCTCTGTTTTCATCTGTATAATTCTGGGAGTGGGCTGTTCTTAATTGTGCACACTGTATTTTAATTGCTTGTTTTCCTGATTTCATTCTCCCTCCTCTGGACGAAAAGAACTGCCGAAGCTCTGAATCGCCCCAAATTTGGAGATAATCCAGGTGGGATGAATCATGATGGAGGACACAAATTTGAGGTGTTGTTGCCAATTTTGAATCGGAATTAATGTGGCCTTTAAAAAGTTTCAGTTGATTACTGTGATACCATTTAGGTTGATTTTTCTTATTACCATGCCTGGCTACTTGGTACGCTGATGAGCAGGCTTTATTGATGATGGGATACGGTCCAATATATTGAAGGGAAAATGTTCCTGTTGGATCATATACCTTGATCATAACTGATTGGCCTATGTCCCACTCAACCGGTGAGGCGTTTAGATCAAAATGCATGGCATTTACTTGTTTAGATTGAACGATATCAGCTGCACCAAACAAATGAACCTCTTTCAGGTACTGATACAACTGTTTTACATATTGTTCATGAGCTCATGCCTGAATCTCTGGATCTGACATATGTGCAAACCACAAATGTTCAGGAATGCGCAGATAGTTTGGTAATTTGTGATGGAGTTGATCTGATTGCCATCAAAACCAGGGTTAAGAGTTGATCCCAACTTTACGAATCTATGGAGCATAGTTTTTAAAGTCTGATTCATTCATTCTACAATTCCTGAAGATTGAGGATGTTGTGCAACATAAAATTGTTGTTTGAATCCAAGTAATTGCATTGCATATGTCATAGCTTTAGCCATGAAGTGTGATCCCTGATCTGAATCCCTGATTGCTAGTGGGAGGACACATCGGGTAAAGATATAGTGAACCAATATCTATCCAGAGGTAAATAAGGGTAGATGTTGTATAGTCCGTACTTTATGTTCACTTGTACGTCCATCTTTACCGATTTAGATCCACAAAAAGGATAATGTCTCCATCGCAATCTTTTTAGAGTTTATTTTCAGACCCATGACCTGTAGTAATTTTAATAGTTCATTTAATAACTGTGCATGGGTTTTCATATTAGGAGTGTGTTGTAAAAAATCAAGGTATTGTATTAATGCTCTTGGCTGGCTAAACCCTGCTATTGCTTGGGACATTCTTTGGTTGAATATTGAAGGTGAAATCCCTGTGGTAGGCATGTCCAAGTGTACTGCTGATTTCGAAATGTAAATGCAAATTGTATTGACAATCAGGATGTAATGGTATGCACCAAAATCCTTTAGATATGAATATACCGAAAATATTGTGGATTCAGAGGTAGCTCTCATAAGTACATCTGCTGCTGAGGCCACCGTGGAAGATTGAGGGTACTGATTCAGTCTCCTGTAATCTATAATCGGACACCAAGAGCCATCTGGCTTCCGTACGGGACATATAGGACATATATATTTGAGGTTACAATGTTTCGCAAAACCCCTTATTGTAATAATGAATTGTTGGTCGCTTGCACATGTGGATCAGCCTCTCGGGGAAAACAGTATTATTTTTGAGGATATGGAAGGTCGTTCCCATTTAGCCCCACTTGGCCTGACAATTTTCCACAATCATGCTTGTGAATGGCAAATACAGCACGATTAGTAGTTAAGAATCTTCATGGGTTAATAGGCTGGCCAAATCATACCCTTCAATTTGTTTTGTAGCATAAATTGCTCCATAATTAGTGATTGTTTCCCAAATCTTGGGTTTAATTTGCTTGACTTGCCATAGCAATGATTTGCTAGGTCTAACATCCAATTAATTTAATCCAACAGATCCACTCCAACAATATTTAAATTGTCCACGGTGTCCGTTAAAATTCATGGCCATTTATTTTTTAAAAGGCCTATTTGAAACGGAATGGGAATTGACTTCACTCCCTATTGCAAATTCCCTGTGAACCCATCAAGTTTAGTTAAGGTTAGTGAAGCGAATTCAGATTAGGATGGATCTCACTCAGATACGATAGTTCGTGATGCACCAGTATCAATTAAAAATTATTTGCGGGCCTCCTTCCACAATCTCTGTATTTGGTCTCCCATAACTGCTATCTTAGGTGGGCGCACTATTTCTGTTGTGGCCTCTGACTGTCAATTTGACGGGTTTGGCTCTACCCGAACCCCGTTACCTCCACTCATGGTACACATCAGTGGGGCACTAGGAACTCTACGTTGCTCAATCAATTGGTTCATTGTTTTTAACAATTGTTTTGCAAATTCAGTCTTTTCTTCCCCATTTGCTTCTTTATTATCTTTATTATCTTTCTTATTGTCATTTTTGCAGGTAAGTGTCCTTCCTGTTTGTTTGTATTTATCTCAATTTATCGCAGTCCGACAGTTAGGACTAGTATGTCCAGTCTTCCCACATCGGTAACACACTGGAGTTTTTTTTATTGAATTTGAGTTCATCTTTTTAGCTTTGCCCTTGTCATTATTAGAGAAATTTTCTTTCACTCCCTTCACAGGAACCTCATTCTTCCAAATCTTTTCTTTATTATTCTCCACTACAGCTGCTATCTTATGGCATTTTGATTTCTCACTGTCTCCCTGCCTGGCCTCCCACTTAATTACCATTCTCCTTTTTATCCAATTCTCATCACGGTCATCATTCTCTCGGTCCCAAATTTACTCAAAACTTGCTTCATAAGGAGGCAGAGCATGAGAAATAATGCATCTGTGCCATCGCTGTTCTAAATGTTAGATGATGTTTATTTAGCACCGGACAATAAGTGCGATCAAATGCATCCCACATTATTATTATGTAACAAATTGGGTGTTCGGTGTCTGTCTGTCTACGTTTTTCTAATATTGAATTAGGATCTTCTCTATCGTATCCCACAGCACTCACGATGGCTCTGCGTAACTCTTCCAATTTCCCTTCCTCATATTTCATTTGCGGAGAGAATACATTAAAAACTTGAGTTGCGAGTGTCATTATTTGTAACTGCCTCTTTCTCCCTTATCACAGGTATTTTGTATGGCTAACCGCGAAACCTCATTAAAATGTTTGTAAGCATCCCGCTTTCCATCATGTAATTGTATTGCATCATAAGGTACCTGAACCTTTTCTATCTAATTGTCTTGATCATCAATTTCCACCTTTGTTTTTGTTTTAGGGCGAATTGGAAAGGACCGATTATCCTGACTATTTTATTTTTTATTTTCAAGCATGGGACAGTCATCCTCATCCCTATAGTGAGAGGCTTTATCATCCACTTCCCCCTAATCCGCCTGTTTAAGATGTTTGCCTACCATAGAACAAATAATATCTCTCTTTCCTGATAATTGTGCTTCAAGCTCTTCCACTATGTGACACAGGATCCCCCTTTGTGGCTTCTTTTGCCAGTGTGACTTTAATTGCAGCCTTTAAAACACTATGTTCCTGTTTCATATTATCTATCTGCTGTGCGCAATTGGCTGCCGCGTTTCGCCCACAAATATACAGTCAATTCACTTTACAGTCTATTCTGTGAAGTGCTTTGAGACATCTAGAAGGTGTGATAAGGCGCAATATCAAATGCAAGGATTATTATTATTATTATGGTCCGGGTTAGAGCGTTTTTTCCCTCTGGCCATGATTGCTCTCTTCTCTTACTAACTGCTGCCCGGGATTAGTAATAATTAATGTGACTTTCTAAGCTGTGTGTTCTCCTCCCCTCCTGCTCTTTGTCCAGAATATCCCTAAACTTGCTGAAGATATCTCAGTGTAACTGAATCTCTATCTCTCTCAGCCAAGGCATCCTGAAGTTCAAATTCCCTCGCTTTGACTTCTGCCTCTCTAGCTTTTTCTTTTCTTTCTCGCTTTGTCAAGTTCCAAATTCTTAATGAACCCAAAATTCTCCCTCCTTTTCTTTTCAATCAAAGAGTTAATGAGGTGGGAAGGGGCTGTAGTCCAGGAAGACCCGAGTATAATCAACCACTCGGAAAAAAAGCTGCTGGCTATACATTAGTACCGGTGCCATGTCTTAATGTAACTGCTTCACACACCAACCATCAATCACCAACTCACGAAACGTAACTCGTCGATTTAAACAAATACTCAATTTCTAAACTTACATTCTATTAAAATTTGTATTGGACCAACTTCAACACAGCAGGGTCCCTGTTCGGCAGCGAATAGTAAGGGTTATAAAATTCGTACCCCAGGTTGAAGTAAGGACTGACACAAATTCTTCAAATTATTTAATAGGAAAGTTATACGTTTTATCAAATCAAATTAATGCTTACGGCAATGAATTGATTAGACCAAATGAAGTGGCTTTGATTAGGAATCACCTTGTTAATCCGTGTTGATTGTAGTATGTCCCTCTTTTTCTCGATATTATTTAATGTTAAATGTCCATTTAATGTCCATTTCCAAAATTCAACTCTGCGCCTTTTGAAACTCAGCTCCACTCCTTTCCTTTAGACACATTGACCTTGCAAAGACTTCAGACCATCAGCTCTCCTCGTCTCCTCCCGTTATCAATATCTAATAATCGTCAACATCTCCTCGCCCTTATCAAGATTCCAGCAGTTTGTTTTAAACAAGTCTGAAAAAGTCTGAGAAAGTCCATTTTGTGGCCAACAACAATGTCTTATCAATGATGATGTTGAAACTTTGTGTTGTGTAAACATGCTTTCACGGTTCACAGCTGCAGGTTTTCTGAAGAAAGCAGGGCCATGAACTTTTGCGATTTTTCTTTGGTCAACCCTTTGGTCAACCCAGAATTCTGGATTGCTTAGATACCACTTTGACGGCACCTTTGGCCACTTCCCCCTCTCCCTTGCTTGGTGTATAACTTTGGAACAGCGCTTTGGGACGTCCTCTCGACGTGAAAGACGCTCTATAAATGTAATTTTGTTATTGTTTTGTTGTTTAAAGCTCTCTCCCAATACCTCCTCCTTTCCCCCTCCTTCTACATCTTCAGATTGTGCCTGAAGACCTTCCTCCTTGACCATTTCCCAGTCACATACCCTCTGGCTTGGCATCAGGCTCTGCCACATGTCCTGATGTGAAAGGCGCTATATAATGTAATTTGTTGTTGTTGTTAAATGTTCTGAGATGCTACCCTGCGTGAAGGGCACTATATAAATGCACATTGTTGTTTTTATAACACTGTGAAGCACTCATGTAGGTATTATCCTAAGTGACGACGGAATGTAAATGCAAGTTATTATTGTGTGCGGGAATACATGCTCGGGATATGGCCTGTCCCAGTGTCTCAGAGATTTTTTCCTTTCTGCTCTTCTTTCCTTACAGCAATTTTTCCACTATTCACTTTCCTTAATTTCTAGGGATCTGATCTGAAACCTGAACTGTTGAAAAGCTCACAATTTTCATTATGTTTAAATCTGCCAAAAGTGATTTAGGGCTGACACCTGTGAACTGAATATAATAATAATGATCCTTGCATTTGACATTATGCCTGCAATGTTATTTCACACTTCGCAGGAAGTGACTGTGTTACTTGTAGGTTAACGTGGCAGCCAATTTGCACACTGTGGTGTTTCACAAACAACCAAGAAATGGACGACCAATTGCTCAGGGATTGTTGGCCAGGACACCAGGAGAAAAATTCCCTTCTCCTTTCAAATAATGTTACGGGTTCTTTAATGTCCCCTGAACAAGCAGACAACACCTCAGTTTAAAATCTTATCTGCATTGCCAACAATGCAGCTCTACCCCAGCACTGCACTGGAGTGTTAGCTTGGATTGTGAGCTCAGGCCTTGTATGTGGTCCTTACATCCACAGCCTCCTGACACAGGAGAGCAAAGCTGACATGTTGTAAGGTACTGTTAGATTATATTGCTTACCTTGCTAAGCATAAATCTCATGAGCGTGCAATCATTGCATGATAATGTGTCAGCTGAAAGATAGATCTGAAACCATTTTTTTACAAAAATAAATTGTTCAAAGCTGCCTGTTTCCCCACGGGCAGCGCAGTTTGATGTGAGGCAAATGCATTATGGTTTGGAGAGTTGATGCTTCGCTGGTTTACACGTTTGATAAAGAAAGCAAACTTTAATGTTGGCAGATGTGTGGAATTGAGCCGTGACTTCGATTTTTTTTGTGTGAGTGTTAGCTCCAGTTGAAAGCGTGATAGTGCAGATTCTACTGAAGCCCCCAGTTCAAAGCAATCCGTTTTCCATGCTCCTCCGGGGAAAATAAGGTTTCACAGTCAGACTAGACTTGAAAGATCATTCAGGCTACAAAGGCAGTGCAATATACCTGCAGTCATATCAGTGTTAACCGAAGGTTTCATTTACTAATGGAAACCCAGCACCTGAATATTTTCATTATTGACATGTCTCTCTTGGAAAATTTGCTGAATTTCATATTGTTTGTAAGAATTTCTGACATTTCCATGATGTGCTTTGATGTTCTTTATTGTCAATGCTTTCTTCAATGTCTCCTATTATATTAAATGGAGCATTTCCATTTATATGCCATGGCAATTACCCAATGGAAGCTACAATATGCAGCTTATCACACACAGGAATGGGGACACACAAAGTGAGACTGCATTATCAATTACTGCAAAGATATATGACTCCAAGCTGCAAATTGTAATTCAATACTATATAGACTGAGCGGAAATCCTTTTGATAACTACAGGAGTGTAAAGAGAATGTAAAGAAACAAATCACCATAGTTTACAAATTGCCTGACACAGCAGATCACCACAGACTCATTTTCATTAGGCAATTGGAGTGACTAATCATTGTTGCTCACCCCATAATCTGCCTCCTTACCACAACTTGTGGGTGGCCAACGAGATCCTCTGTTTGAAAACAACCCCATGTCAAATGTGGAAAGTGCATCATTAAATCAAACTTTCGATTGTTTTTAAGGAAAATTATTACAAACGTTAGTGGGTTTCCTGGCCAACAATCCTCCAGATGCATTGATCATTCATCTCATGGCTTATTTTGTGGGACTTTGCTGTGCACAAGTTAACTGCTGTATTTGCCAACATATACAGAGTCACTATTCGTTACAACAATTCCTTGTGAAGCATGTTATAGGGACATCTTCCTGATGTGAAAGGCACTATACCAAATGCAAGGATTATTGCTTTAGTGTCTATAAAATGTACACAGCAGCATGTGTACACAAAATAACTAGAAAAAAACTCTTCAGATAAGCAAATCTAAATATTGTCTCTGTGAGCAATTGTAAGCAAAACATAAACAACTTAGCAACTCTGAGACCTTTATTACCATAGAATCAGCATGTGACAGATCGGAGCCACCAAAGTATAAGAAAAAACCTCTAATTTGATGCAGTTTTTTAAAACAACAGAGACTCTGGTAAACAAACCGTCCATGTAGGAGTAGTTTTTAATTTCTGTTAATTAGATTTAACCCTCTGAGGCCTTTGCGGTGTCTGTTGATTTAATGACCTCATCCAGTATGGTGTGTGATGTGGTGACCTGTTCGCCTTCCGCATATACTGCATCTGATCTGATTGTCTGCCTCATGTCATTACCTCAAGTCATTACCCACTTTTATGCCAGTGGTTCAGTAATTGAAATGACAGTTTAAAGCTGCCTCCTGGTGATGAGAGCTCTAGCGTGAATTTCAGTTTGGCTTCTGGTTCTCACTTACATAAGAGGTTATTCCTCTCTCTCTCTGTCTCTCTCTCTGTCTCTCTCTCTCTGGCTCTCATGGAAACCCAGCAGCATCAAAAGCAGCAAATCCAAGCTCGCAAACTGAAAAAAAATCAGCTAGATACTACTTCATATTGCTGGTGTCGGCTGAGACACGTGAATTTCATTGCAGTCTGTAGGCTCTCTGTAGGCAGCAGAATATTGACACGTCTGCTGAATGCAATAAGCCTCTTAGTGAGTTTGCTAATTGCAACCAGGATATTGAAAATGCATGTCCACAGTTGGTGGTTTATGAAAAAATATCCCACTGAGTGCTTCCTGATCTCATAAAGGAGTAAAGGCTACAATGGCAGCGGTGCTGAGTGGCATTTAGAGCCAAGACAATTATTGGTTATTGTTAATGTTGCACTGTATTCTCAAATGATTGAACGCTTGACTTGGAACCCAAAGCCAATGAAATTGAGTCCCAGGGGTGCCTGTCATTGGAACTTGATTACTTCAGTTTTGTAAATTCTCAGCTGTCTGGAAACAAGAGTGTTTCACCTTGAGAGAGGAGAAAGGCCCTGATATTCGGTCTCTCCACTTCACGTAGATCTCAAAATGCTGTTGCTGTTGGCAATTTTGGAGCAATCCATGATGCTGTTAATAAATTACTCTTTCAACATTAGGCTTCCAATTGCAAAGTGTGTGATTGTGCACCTGGATTTTCCCTTATCTGCATGTTCATAGATACAACCAGTTTCCTACTTACTGCTAGTAAACAACAACAACTTGCACTTATATAGCGCCTTCCATGCATGGTAGCGTCTCAGAGCATACTAATGCATGTTTAAGACAAAAAAAATCAAATTGCTTGTAGCCTTCTTTATTGGGCACTTGAGCCCAATGTACTAACAGATGTTGTGTCTTCTGATGATGCATTAAACCGAGGACTTATCTGCCTGTTCAGATAGATGTTAAAGAATCCCTGAGCCTGATAAGATACTATGTCATGCAAAAAAAGGGCTTCACAGTTATGACTGAAATCAACAATTTGTGGAGTCCTGTAGCATATTGCTTAGAGCACTCTCCTCACAAGCGAGAGGACCTGGTTTCAATTCCCGGGCAGGACAAAATGTTAGGCAAGTTTCCTTACTCCACACTCTCTTTACCTCTGTTTTTCCTTTTTCAAATCCGTTAGGGTAGGGTAAGTATAGTGAATATTTTACTATCCTTCTGCTACCTTGTCTTCCCTTCACCCTCCGGTCTCTGGCACCTAAATCATGACTGCCATCCCCTCTCTCCCACCCCCCACCCCGCGCTGTCTCCCATAGCCTGCGGGCTGATGCAGTCCTACTGATCACTCACTCCCAGTCTCTGCTGCCCCGACCCGAGCCACACCTCCTGAAAATGTTCCTGCTCCCACCTCGCACACTCCGCTACTCCCACTCTGTCCTTCTCTCCCACCGCCCTCCTCCCCTTCTCTCTCCCCTGGACCTCACCATTACCTCACTTTGCCAATCCCATCGTGGCTCCCAGCGTTGGTTGTCCCGGAGCAGCCACTCCAACTGTCCCATCGCTCACACTCTCTGCACCAACCACCTCCGAAGGGCAAATATCCTTTCCCCCTCCCTCATCCATACCCTCTCCAACTCTCCCTGCTCCTCAAACTCCACAATCATTTCCCCCCCATGAACCCAAATCCTCTCTATACCACTCCTCATCACTGCCCTCCACCAGCAAACCCATCTGCATTTCCCTCCAAAATATCTACTCCCTCTCCAATAAAGCCCTTATTATCCACGACCTCATCCTGGATAAGCACATCGATACTCTTGGGCTTACAGAAACCTGGTTTCTCCAGTGACCTCGTCCCCTCGTTGAAGCCTCCTCTCTTTTTCACCATATTCCCCACCCCAACCAATGTGGTGTCAGGGTGACCCTCATCTCCTAAGCTTCCCTTGGTCTATTCTCCTATTTTTCTGGCTGTTTCTCCTTCTTTCACCCTCTACCATCCCTCTTCTCTCCCTCAAAATCCTCCTAATTTACCGACCCCTCAAACCTCTTGGCTCCTTCCTCACCGATATCTCCTCTCTCCTCTCATCCTTGTCCCTCTGCACTGAACACCTGCTCATAATGGGTGATTTCAACCTCCACCTAAACTCCCCTTACACCCCCTCCTCGGATTTCACAGCTCTCCTCTCCTCCCTAAACCTCACCCTCCACATCAACTCGCCGACCCACAACCATGGCCACTCCCTTGACCTCGTCATCAAACACGGCCTTGACATTTCCGACCTGTTTATTTTGGACAAGACCATCTCGGACCACTTCCTCATCTCCCTCCTCTCCCACATCCCCCTCCCCTCTTCCAAGTTCTCCACTGTTTTTTTCCGCCCCTGGAAAAAGCTTCCCCCCGAGTCCCTCACAAATGCCTTTCTTCCTCAGACCTCCTCTCCCTCTGGACCTCCACCTGCAGCGATCCTGATGCAGCCATCAAGCTGCTGAATGACCGACTCTCCATAACCTTCAATTCCCTGGCTCCCTGAAATCCAGGATTATTTCCAAACCCACCTGCTCCCCCTGGTACAACAGTTATCTCCACTCACTCAAAACACAAACCCAGACGCTCGAACGCAGATGGCAAAAATCCGGCATCATGATTCACTGCCAGCTGTGGCCCGAGCACCTCCACACCCACCACCTCTCTCTTTCACAGGCCATAACTGACTTTTACTCCCAAAGTCATCCTGGAAGCCAAAAACAACCCAAAGACTCTGTTTTCCACCGTCCATCACCTCCTCCATCCACCTCCTCAAGCCCCCTCGATCCTCACGTCAAACATCAAGAGCAAAAGGTCCTGGACTTCTTGGCCTCAAAGATTGAAAACATCCACTTGGCTACATCGTCCTCCCCCACCATGTCCCTCCCACCCCACCCAGACCATCCACACTGCCTTCTCCCTCTGCCACGGTTCCTGCCACTCCCCCCTCCTTACACTCCTTTTCCCCTATTTCTCCCTCCTCCTCTCAACCACAATCACCCGGATGAGGTTCACCACCTTCTGCCTTGACCTCCTCCCCACCAGCTGCCGGTCACTCAACTCCCCCTCCTCTCCCCCTGTTGGACGACACGGTCAATTCTCCTCAGGCTCTGTTTCACTGCCCCTTTAAACCATTGTCATCACATCCTTCCTGAAACCCCCCCATCCTCGGTCCCTCTAATCTCTCACACTACCGTCCCATCTCTAATCTACCCTTCCTTGCCAAAGTCCTGGAATGTATTGGTGCAGGTCAACTTTGGTTACACGTCTCCCTCTATTCCCTCCTCGAGCCACTGCCATCTGATTTTCGCCCTGACTGCCCACAGCACAGAGACAGCACTTTTTAAAGTCAAGAGCGACATTCTGTGACCAGCGCTCTTTCTGCCTTCTCGTCCTTCTGGATATCTCCGCCACGTTTGACAAATTTGACCACGCCATCCTCCACCACCTCTCCTCCCTCGTTCACCTAAGTGGGGCTGTGCTCGTGTGGTTCGAGTCCTACTGAACCAACCTCCTCCATTTCATCTCAGCAAATGGTTTCTCCTCCCGCCCCCACCTGGTCACCTGCGGGGTACCCCAAGGCTCCATCTTGACCCTCTTCTTTCCTCATCTATATGCTCTCTCTGGGCGATGTCATCCGCAGAAACTTCCACACATATGCGGATGACACACAAATCTACTTTGTCTCCTCCAGCATCGACTCCAGGTCTGCCAATGTTCTATCAGCTTGTCTGGCAGACATCAGGACCTGGATGAGTGTAAACTTCCTATGGCTGAATGTGGACAAGATGGAAGCCATGCTCTTTGGCTCTCATCAACGTCTTCACTACTACGGATATATACTTCTCAACCTTCCTGGGCTCTCCCTCAGACTCACTGAACCAATGCACAACCAAGGCATCTGGTTTGACCCCCAGCTGTCCTTCCTCCCACACATCTGGTCCCTGACCAGGACCGTTTTCTTCTACCTCTGCCACATTGCCCGCCTCCGACCGTACCTTACCCCAAATTCAGGTGAAACCCTCGTGCGTGCATTTGTCACCTCCTGCCTGGATTACTCCTCGCACTCCTCACCGGTCTCCCCAGCTCTACCATTCTCAAGATCCAGCTCATTCAGAACTCTGCTGCCCGCATACTGACCCGGACCAAACTCCATACCCACATCTCAGCAATTCTGGCCCAGGCTCCACTGGCTCCCCATCACCGAACAGATCGACTTCAAGATCCTCGCACTCATGTTCAAATCCCTTCACTCCCTCCTTCTCTGACCTCCTCACTCCCCAATCTACCACCCAGCGCCTCCACTCGACTGGCACCGGCCTCCTGCTCGTCCCTCACACCCTCCGCCCCACTATCGGAGGTCGTGCTTTCAGCCACTATGCCCCGAAACTCTCCCTCAATTCCCCCGTCTTGCCCCTCTCTCCTCTCTTTTAAGTCCCGCTTGAAAACCTTCCTCTTCCACCAGCCAACTCCCCTCCCACTACCGGCTTGGAGTTAGGCTCCACCACCTTTAAGGCTCTGAGACGCTACCCTGCGTGGAGGGTGCTATAAAAGTGTAAGTTGTTGTTGTTTACCTAGCAGTAAGTAGGAAACTGATTGTTAGGGGGTTAACAGATCACTTTTCCAGGGGTGATAATTCCTTCAAATTAAAAAAATAATGATAATAATTTGGTCACTCAATCTATGACTATTTGTGGGACACTTAAATGCAAGGATTATTATCACAAAAAAGGGCTTCACATTTATGACTGAAATCGACAATTTGGTAAATTCAGAATACTCTGAAATGTTACATAAATAGAATAAATCTAGATCCAGTCGGAACATCTCCCCAAAGGACAGACAGCCATATTCTGAAACATTGGGAAATACTGGCAGAACTGTCAGCAGTTTACCATGTGGATATTTTCTTCAAACCCCAAAGCTATTTGAAATCGTATACAGTAGCATTTTAGACAAATTAATGTGATGGTTATAATATAAATAATAATCCTTGCATTTGATATAGCCCCTTATCACATCTTCGAGACAGCTCAAAGCCTTTCACGGAAGATACTGTAAAGTGAATTGACCATATATTTTTGGGTGAAACGCAGCAGCCAATTGCACGCAGCAGTGTCCCACAAACAGTCGTGGGTTGAAGTGACCGATTTTATTTTTTTTATTGAGGGTTTATTATCAGGCGTGTGGAGTAAGGAAACTTGCCTAAGGTTTCACCCTGCAGGGAATTGAATCCAGGTCTCTCGCTTGCAAAGCGAGAGCTCTAACCACTGAGCTACAGGGCTCCTGATAGATAGTGATCAATGTTCACAAGGTTAACAATTTATCAGGTTCCTCAATGAAGAGTAAACAATCACAGGGAGGATAGAACTCATTTCATCTCAGCTGGAACAACTAGCCTCTGAACAAATGTTTAAAAAACACACGCACTCACTCATGTATACACAACCACACACACACATTATATAAATAAATTGGTATTTCATCTTTGTTGCGAGCGGCCCCAGCTGGAGGTGGCCTGCTTTGAATGGTTCATTGACACAAAGCAACAATGTACTCAGACACTGATGGAGATCCAATAGTCTCAGGAAAATCTAATCAGACTAGCTCAGTTATTCAGGAGCTCAGTTGGCACGGAGAATGCGACATAAGATGATGTTTCCATGAATAGAAATCCCAGTGTTGCTTTCCTCACAATGCTAGGATTGGATTTCTCCAATTAATGATTGGAATGGTATGACAAGAACAACACAAATTACGTTTGTATAACACCTTTCATGTCAGGAGGACGGCCCAACTAGCAAGGGTGGTTGAGACGAGGACTCTGGGCACATTGAAGAAGCGGATTGATGCTGCGATGGGAGGACATTAAGGAGATTAAATGGGCGATGGACCTTCTTCATCTTAACTTCTCACGTGATTGTGCAGATTATAACATAACATGTAGGAGCAGGAGTAGGCTATTCGGCCCTTTGAGCCTCCCCGCCATTCAATCATGACTGATCTTCTAATCTAACTCCAGCTAATAACCAGACCCTGCCTTATCCCCATATCCCTTAATCCCTTTTGCAAGACATATATCTATCTCAGTCTTGAATACGTTTAAGGACTGTGAGTCAACAGCCCTTTGGGGTAGTGAGTTCCATACAGTCACCACCCTTTGAGTGCGAAAGGGCTGCCTCTGATTTTAAGGTTTTGACTCCTGGTTTTAATTTCTCCAACCGGGGAAACAATCTCCCACTATCCACTCTATCATGGCCTTTGATGATCTTATCGGTTTCTATAAGATCCCCTCTAATTCTTCTATATTACAGAGAATATAGACCCAAATTGGTCAGCCTCTCCTCGTAACTCATCCCCTTCATCCCTGGTACTAACCTAATAAATCTACGCTGCACCCCCTCCAAGGCAAGTACATCCTTCCTTAAATAAGGAGACCAAAACTGCACACAGTATTCCAGGTGTGGACTCACCAGGGCCCTATACAGTTGCACAAGACTTCCCTACTCTTATACTCTAATCCTTTCATAATGAATGCTAACATACCGTTCGCCTTCCTAATTGCGGCTGCACCTGCAGACTAACTTTCTGTGATTGGTGTACAAGGACACCCAAGTCCCTCTGGACTCTAACACATTCCAATCTCTCCCCTTCTAAAAAATAACCCGCTCTACTGTTTTTGCTACATAGGTGGATGACTTCGCACTTCCCTACATTATACTTCATCAGGTAGGTACCTGCCCAATCACCTAACCTATCTATGTCTCGCTGCATTTTTTTAATGTCATCCTCTATGTTGAAACTTCCTCCAAGTTTTGTGTCATCCGCGAATTTAGATATATTAACTTCAATGTCATCATCTACATCGTTGATGTAGTTGGTAAATAGCTGAGGCCCAAGGACTGATCCTTATGGCACTCCACTAGTCACATTCCGCCAATCTGAAAAGGACCCGTTTATCCCTACTCTTTGTTTCCTACCCGTTAACCATTCCCCAATCCACGTTAATATGCTCCCCCAATTCCATGGGCCCCTATCTTTTGGACTAACCTTTTATGCAGCACCTTATCGAATGCCTTCTGGAAGTCCAAATAGACCACATCCACTGATTCACCCTTATCTAGTTTACTGGAAATATCCTCAAAAAACTCTATGAGATTTGTCAAACATGACTTGCCTTTTGTAAAGCCATGTTGACTTGGCCTAATTATATTATGCCCTAAATACCGCACTACCACATCCTTAATCAATGATTCTAAATGTTTTCCTATCACTGATGTGAGACTAACTGCCTATAGTTCCCCATCTTTTCCTTTCCACCTTTTTTAAATAGTGGTGTGACATTTGCGATCTTCCAATCCATGGGGACTGTTCCAGAATCCAAGGAATTTTGGAAGATCAGACATAAGGCCTCCACTATCTCTTAAGCTATCTCTTTTAAAACCCTGAGAATCAAACCATCCGGACCAGGGGATTTGTCACATTTTAGTGCTAACAGTTTCCCGAGCACCAATTCTCTACTAATGAAAATTTCCCTAAGTTGCTCCCTGTCCTTATCCCTTTGGTGCATCTCTATAGTTGGTAGACTTGTTGTGTCTTCTCGGGTGAAGACAGATGCAAAGTACCCATTTAGGGACTCTGCCATGTCCTTATCCCCCATTACAACTTCTCCCGTCTCTGACTGAAGTGGACCTACATTTACCCTCACAGCCTATTCCTCTTAATGTATTTGTAAAAACTTTTACAATCAGACTTAATGTTCCTCGCTCGCTTATCCTCATACTCCTTTTTCTCGCTCTTAATGAGTTTTTTAGTTTTATTTTGCTGGTTTCTAAAACTCTCCCAATCTTCAGATTTGCTGCTTTTCTTGGCAGTTTTATAAGCTTTTTCTTTTAATTTGATGCTTTCCCTAACTGCTCTAGTTAGCCACGGGTGAATTGCTTTCCCTGTGGTACTCTTATTCTGCAAGCTAATATTTATCTCTGTATAAAAGTGCCTGAGAAGAGAAGGCTGAATGCTGGATTGGAGAATCAGACAAGTGCAGAAAGAGGATTAGCGATGGCTTGGGAGAGGAATAGCTGTAACAAGCTATCACAGTAGATTCAACTGGAGGGATTGTTATAATAATCCTTGTGTATGATCTAGTGCTTTATCATTTAACCAAACTGTCTCAAAGCACTTCATAGGACTCACAGAAAAGTGTAGTGACTGTATATTTTGTAGGCAAATATCACAACTTATTTGCACACAGCAATGTTCCACAAACATGAATTGAATATCCAATTTTATTTGGGGGATTGTTGGGCTGGACACTGGGAGAAACTTATTCCTCATTTTCAATCGTGCCATAGGATCTTTAACATCCACCTGAAAAGGCACAGACATGATCTCAGTTTGATGTCATATCTTAATGATGACACCTCTGACAACGCCACACACCCACTGTCATAGAATGTCAGCTCCAGACTATAACGAAAGCTTGATATGGGACTTGAAACCACAATTTGAAAACGTAAACTCACATCATTACTTTAAGATGTAGCAAGATCTTAAAACAAGATGGCACAGGTTTAGAGTTGTAAAGGGCAATTTCAGGACAGATACCAGAAATTTTTCTCTGCACAGAAGGTAATCAAACAAGTGGAGCAGGTTGCCAGGAATGATGGTAGAGACCAGAACACTGGGACTCATTTAAAATGTAACTTGATGTAATGATGAGGGGATGGTATGGCGGCGGGTTCTGGAGGGATTAGATTGGATGGGCCGAAGGGCCTTCTTTGTCAAGACCAATCTTGTGATCTTGTGAACCTTCTGACTCAGAGGCGAGAGTGCTACCCACTCAGGGCTATTACATATGAGCATATTGGGTATCATATATGACATGATTTGCTATTCTCAGTCTAGGTGATCCAATCCTGTTCACAGTTGCCATAGGCAGGATTTGAACCACACATTGTCCACAACACATCATCAATCTCGCAGAGCTTCCACTATTAAATCTTAATGAAGTACAAAACTTCACAACACAAAACTTTTCCTCCACTAACATTAAACATTCCATGCTTTGCATTTCAGCTCCCTGCGTGAAAAGAAAAACAGTGCTCCACTTTTAAATTATTTGTTATTCTGATTAAGAAAATGGACAGAAAATAAGGCATTCTCAAGGTATTAAAGCTGATAAAAATTGCTGTCACTTGAATTTTCCTGCATGGCTGAATTTAATAGGTTTCATCGCCATGTCCTCTGCTGTGTGAATAACTCCCTTTCCAGATCCTTACAGTAAGTCTAGTCTGATAAACAAAGGTTAATTAGAGGAGCTGTGAACTGAGTAACCCTTCAACAATTGTGATTGGGCTTTTAAACTCGATTCACTGATTTTTCCGATGACTGAAAGGACATGAAATTGAATTATTAAATCCCAGTCAAGTTACAAATATTCTGCTTCAATTCCTTATCTGATTGGTTTTCAGTGTCAAACTGCAGCATTATGAAGTGCTCTCAGATGCTTTGCCACGTGAAGGGTGCTATATAAATGCAAGTAGTTGTTGTTGTTTGTGAGGTACTGAGTTTGAATGGTATTTTCTCATGTTAACAGTAAACAAAGTGTTATGATCTGCTATAATCATTTTATTTACAGATATTTCCTATACAAAATTGAACATCTGTAGTACACCGAAGAGTAGTGGTTAGGACAATTGCCTTGCAAGGTTCGATTCCAGGCAGAGCTAATCCTCTGTTTACCTAGCAGTAAGTAGGATCCCAGGTGTTAGATTGCTTTGTGGGAGTAATAATTCCTCCAAACAAAAAAATGTGGACACTCAATCCACGACTGTTTATTGGATACTACTGTGCAATCAGCTGCTGTGTTTTGTCCACAAAATATACAATCAATCCACTTTACAATATATTCTGTGGAGCGATTTGAGACATCTCAATAACATGATAAGGCGTATATCAAATGCAAGGATTATCATCATTATTAACTCTGCAGCCCATATCCTCCCCGCACGAGGCTCTGCAAGCTCCTCACCCTCACACCATTGGCAGGTGAGCCTTCAGTCACTTTGCGCATCCCTGTGAATTATGCTCTTATGCTCACAAACTGCTCAATGATGTGAGGGGAGGATGGGAGGATGGGTGTTATGGAAGGATGTAATCAAATAGGTCAACTTAATCTAACCCTCGATTGTGATTTTATGACCAGATTTATGTAAAGGTACACAATGGATAGGTCCTAAAACAATGCAGCAAAGTTTCCCTGGGAGAAAATATACACTTTATTTTCCAACACACTGCATTGTAGTTCAATGGGAACATGAATGTGGCAATGTTTATGTTTGAAGCCTAATTTAAGAGGTCCCAGGCTGAAATTTGGTGGCATTTAGGCAGTTAAACCTGGAAAGTTGAAGCAATCTCATGATTTTCCCCCAACTGAGGACAAATAAATTTGGGTTGGAAGTATCACATTTCAATAGTTAATTTCCATTTGTGTGATCCAGCACACACATAATGTAGGTCAGGTAGTTGCCTACAAGTTCTGAACAATCCTCATGTTATTCCTATGCCCTTTCACTTCTTTAAATGCTTGCTCCAATTTACTCTGAAGGATTTGGTGCCCCATATTCTGTCCTACAATTTGGCCCACATGTGTTTCTCTCAAGTTCAGGATACAGTATGTGGATGTGATGAAAACAAGGGAAGGGGGAGAAATCAGAAAAGTGGAGAAGCAGTATATTTATATTAGCAAAGGTGTGGAGCACAATAATAACATCATAAGAATAATAATCCTTGCATTTGGTATAGCGCCTTTCATGGCGTAAGGACATTTCAAAGCGCTTCGCAGGATATACTGTGACCATAAATCGTTGGAAGCACTTTGAGGCACCCTCTCAGCGTGAAAGGTTCTATTACTAAATGCAAGGATTCTCATTATTATTATTATTATCATTACTGTAACCATAATTCCTATTAAGAATTTGAGACAAGCTACCAAAATGCACTGAATTAAATGCAAGGATTATTGTCATTATTATCATCAGTAATAATCATTCCTGATTTATTTTACTTTTTTTACTTTATTGAAACTATGGACGACAAAGAAATCAACAACACTGATCATCACAACAAAAGGTGCTACAGCACTATTTGAGAAGAGAATTGCACTTCCCAGACCCAAGAATCCAAGATAACAATCTTCCACATAAATTGGTTGTACGCTTCCTGTTGTGAGACATTTGTTCCCAGGTTTACTTACAAATACCAAATCACTATATCTGACGGCAAAATCCTTTGTGAAAGAGCTTGGAGATGTTTTAACATTATAAGGAATTTTGTAATAATAATAATATCCTAACTTATGATTTGCTGCTGAACGACCCAATTCTTTCCTAGATTCCCGTATCCTTAAAATCTGACCTTGACAATATTGCTGTCAGTAACGAATGCTCCATCAATAGCATGAGCTGAACCTGAGTCACTTTCTTCATATATTAAGAAATTCTTTCTCATCTGATTTGCCTCCAGCCACAATGCTCTGTAAGAATAAAATCTTATTTAGTTGATTAGAATTTACACTGCACCAGCAGATCAGCCATTCAGTGGTGTATGTTTGCCTGTGAGTGGCGTTTATAGATAACCAAGGTCCAATTAATAATGAAGCTTTATGAATTTTGCTATCGCACAGTTGTCTGCGGTTAATTAATTGGAAGTAAAACTTTTTATTTAAAAAAAGTCTAATTAAAGTTTTGTACAATACATGGGATCAGTTGGCAGGTACCCGCCTCTGTTTACCTAGCAGTAAGTAGTAGCCCGGTTGTTAGATGATTGGCGGATCGTTTTCCATGGGAAATTATCCCCCCCCAAAAATGTGATCACTAAATCCAGGCCCGTTTGTGGGACACTGCTGTGCGCAATTGGTTGCCGTGTTTCTCCCACAAAATATACAATCAATCTACTTTACAGTATATTCTATGATATGCTTTAAGATGTCTCAACGACATGATAAGGGCTATATCAATTGCAAGGATTGTTACAGTTTAGCAGAAAGGAGACAATCTAGCCCAGTGCCCTGTAGTAATAATAATAATAATCCTTACATTTAATATCACGTCATTGAGACATCTCATAGCGTATCACAGAATATACTGTAAAGTGGAGTGACTGTGTATTTTATTGGTGAAACCCAGCAGCCAATTGCCTGTAGTGACTTTCTGACACAGCGACCCTTCATGATCTCCTCACATTTGAAATGTGAAGTGAGGATGGAGGGGGCTAGAGGGAGGGTCAGAGGATGTCATTAGTGATGGAGAAGAGGAGCTTTGGATTGTCCATGATGACCTACAAATTCTAGGAGAGGCAGTAATTTGTGGTCAAGCTAGATTTGGTGATGAACCACAAAGCAGGTTATGTGCCATTTATGTTCAAGTGTGTTAAAGTGGATAGAGAACCATGGACGGGCTTGATGGTGACATCAAAGTCACTGAGGTTGGAGATATAAAGGGAGATACTGTGCAGAATCAATGGGAGGTAACGATAAGTGAAACATGCATCACTCCTTTCATAAAATGTGAAGTAAAAGGATGCTTTCTGTTGGAATACAATATGGCATTGATAGCTTGGAGTCTGCTTGAATTATTCATATTATACTCAAGTTCATCTATACTCCAGTTTCTTGGAGACTAATTACAGTAAAATGCTCGAGACTAAATTGAATTTCACATGCAGAGAAATTTTAATTTATTAAACCATCAAAAGGGAAATCTTTTTCATTTGCCATTATGTGAGTCTTCAGTGGAAGCCTTTCAAGTTCTCATCATAGGGATTATAGCATAGGATGAGGCCATTCGGCTCATTGAGTCTAAGGTGGTGCTAGCTTCATCCATTGAAACTTATTTCTCTAACCACAATTCCCCAAATTCTCTGCTTCTTTCCCTACACTCTTCCTCTTATATTATTATATTCTTCCTCTTCAAATGTGTCTTCAATTCTCGTTTGAATATCTTTCAGGTCTCAGCCACTTGAGGCAAAATCATTATACATTCTAATAAACTCTCTACATGAAAAAGCTTCTTCTAAACCCCAACTTAGCTCTTCCAGTGACAATTCTGATCTTATGACTTCATGTCAGGACGACATCCCAAAGCGCTTCACAGGATTTAATGTAAAGTGTAGTGTTTGTGGACTAATGCAGCAGCCAGTTTATGCATAGCAATCTCCCCACAAACGGCCATTGAGTGAGTGACCAATTTTATCTGGGGGATTGTTGGATAGGACACCAGGAGAAACTCTCTTTTCTTTTTGAAAAACGGATTGGGATGTCAACTTGAACAGACAGGTGGGGCTTCAGTTTAACATTTCATCTGAAGGAAAGCCCCTTCAATAATGCAGTGCATCCCTTGAGCACAGCAATGAAGTGTGAGCTTAGACTACGTGATTCCAAATCCCCACGTGGGGCTTAAACCCACAATCTTCGAATTCATAGACAAGAGTCCTACCAGCTGAGCCAGCTTGACACATTTGTTGAAGTTCTAACCTTGAACAAGTTGTTGATAATAAAGATAAGAATAAGAATAATTCTTGCATTTGATATAGCACTTTATCACGTCTTCGAGACATCTCAAAGTGCTTCACAGAATATACTGTAATGTGAATTGACTGAATATCTTGTGGGAAAAACGGTAAATGGTAGAAAGTGGGAAATATTAGGAAGGCAGTTTAAAGTTACAGTTTGATTGTCTGGCACAGACAATGCTGATGGACTGCAGTTTATCTCACCTGAAGATATTGAAAGCCCTGGCTGTAGTAGCAACTCTGTAGTTCAAGTAACAATTAGGTTAAATATAAATATATGAAGGTCTTGTGAGATGTTCAGCATCTCTGCTGTTGAGGGCTCTTCACTGATGCCTGGAATTCGTTGCTTGCAAGAACCTTCAAAGAAAAGCTTAAATGTATGCTTTTTTTGATGAAGTTATCTCTAGCCACCTTGCATCCTATGTGGGAGTCAAGCATTGTTTATCTGGTTGATTAATATTTTAGATCCAGAGTATTGCATTGGTTACGCTCAGTAATTTGTTTGTGCGCAAGTGAGTGTTTGGTTCAGTAATGACCTCGCCATGCCTTGAAACAATGAGGACATTACAGAGCTCTGCCAAGTGTACTCTACAATAGGAACAATCAGACATCAGAGGCCATTTGAGTAGATCTACATTGAGCCCTGGAGTCTAACTTGTCTCTTTAATGCAAATCTTTGTAAATGACAGTGCCAACCCTTTAAATGGAAACTGTTAAAGCTGACAATAAGCAGTTACTTCTTTCATTATATGAGTTGGATTTAGGTTCCTTTCAGCGCAATCTGCATAATGCAGAGTCTATCTATGGGTTCAGTTAACATACGCTTAAAGTTGCAAAGGAAAAATTCTGGAAAGTCGCCAGGAAATACTTATTATTGTACTTACATCTGTCGATGAAGAAATATGATCTTCAAAGTAAATTTGGAAAATTTGATTGCAACCGGAGAGGAAAGAGCATGTAAGGGTAACTGGAAACTTACTAAGGCTGGTTAGCATTTTTGGAGCAAATAGGAAGTCCATGGCTAAGTGAGTGAGCTATTATAATAAGTGTTCAGTGTTTATAATAATAATCCTTGCATTTGATATAGCGCCTTATCACATCTTTGTGACATCTCAAAGCACTTCATAGAATATACTGTAAAGTGAATTGACTGTATGTATATTTCGTGGGCGAAATACGGCGGTTTGAAGAGTTTGTTGAACAGATGCAGATAATTGGGATGAGACCCAAATAATGGAGGCGGTTGAGGAGCAAGTCTGGTGAATTCTAGACATTTATCAGATGATATTTATTTGCCTGTGGTAGGCTATTATTAGTGTTTTGACTGTGCTTTTTTCCCCCTAATATGAATATGTAGAATGTGAAAGCAATATATAGAGCAACATCAAGTGACATGGTAATAGAAATAGGCCGTTTAGCCCAACTAGTCCATTCTGGTGTTTATACTCTACACAAGCCCAATCCCTTCTATTCCCACCTGCAGGAAATAGAGGGGTATTGGAGAGGGGAAATACAATGCAATACAAAATTACATTTGTAAAGTGCCTTTCATGTCTGGAAGACACCCCAAGCCACTGAACAGGACATCCCAAGGCGCTGAACAAATAGGAGGGATATATACTATATTTACTATATACCGTGTATAAACTACAAAAAAAGTCCTTAAATATTTTTGCACATATTACAATAAGGAAAATGAATAAAAGTTAAAAGAAAATCTTACCCTGGTTTACTTTTGACTCACATCGCTCAGGCTATTCCCCGCCACACAGGATTGATTTGATGCTGATTTGACTTACACTTTGAGAACTCAGTCAGCCTCTGGAACACCAGGGTTGAAGTTCAGAACCAATGTGTTTGCTTTTCCATTAGCGGGGTTTACTGTGTGTGTTGCTGCTGCTCTAAGTAATTACACTTAAACCAACATTGAGTTGATCTGTGTATATATATACGCTGCTGCAATACTCAAATGTGTTCAACTCATTTATTTGCAAGCAATGGAGTAAAACACCTTGTAGGATCTGAACAGAGGCAATTTGGTCACATTCTCCAAGGCATCACTGTGTGAAATGTGCTCATTAACCAATTTAAACAATGAGGCAAGCAAGTGAACAAAGACAATTAATTTGGGGAAGCAATACGCTATTCAAATATTTGATTAGGATGGCCTTGAAATTTAGAGCCATCACCACTGGTTATTTTCAGTACTGCAGGAGTTTACAACAACAACAACAACAACAACAACAAGATTCCATTTATTGAGCGCCTTTCACGTCGGGAGGACGTCCCAAAGCGCTGTACAGTTGGGTCAGGACCCGAGCAGGGGGGAAATGGTCAGGGTGGGGGGAGGGAAGGGAGGGAGCGAGGAGGGTTCGAGAGTCGAGAGGGGAGCTGAAGGCTCGGTCAAAGAGAAAGGTCTTGAGACCGGCCTTGAAGGAGGAAAGGGAGAAGGTGGCGAAGGCACTGGGGGATAGAGTTCCAGAGCCTCGGGGCTGAGAGGCTGAAGGCCCGGCCACCGATAGTAGAGCGGTTGGGGCGGGGGATGTGGAGCAGACCGGAGCCAGAGGAACGGAGGGTACGGGCGGGTAGGTAGGGGGATAGTAGGTCGGAGAGGTAGGAGGGAGCGAGGCCGTAAATGGCCTTGTAGGTGAGGATGAGGATCTTGAATTCGATCCTCTGAGGGATGGGGAGCCAGTGGGGGCGAGCGAGGGCGAGGGTGGGAGTGATGTGGTCGCGGTGTCTGGCGCGGGACAGTACACGAGCTGCAGAGTTCTGAATGACCTGCAGTGTGGAGGGAGGGCCGGGAAGGCCGGCGAGGAGAGAGTTCCCATAGTCCAGCCTTGAGGTGATAAAGGCGTGGACCAAAGTTTCAGCCGCGTGAGGGGTGAGGTAGTGCCGTAGTCTGGCGACATTCCGGAGGTGATGGAAGGCGGTGCCAGTACAGTATAGAAGTATAGATATATATATATACAGTATAGAAGGCAGCCATTCAGCCCATTGTGTTCATGTTGCTTTCTAAAAGAGTGATCCATTCAGTCCTATTCACCTGCCCCCCCATTACCCCAAATTACTCATTTTTAAATATCTAAAAGTCCCCTGGAGATATCTGTGATTTAGATATCTATGGAGTCCTGGAGCGTAGTAGTTAGCGAGCTCGCTTTCCCTGGGCATGGCGAAACCTTAGGCAAGTTTCCTTACTTCACACACCTCTGTTTATCTCACAATAAGTAGAAATCCACTTATTAATCGATTAGCGGATTGCTTTCCAGGGGTAATAATTTCTCCAAACAAAATTGGTCACTGAATCCGCAACTGTTTGTGGGCTGCCATGTTTTGCCCACAAACATCACTTTACAATATATTCTGTGAAGTGCTTTGAGACATCTCAACAACATGATAAGGCGCTATGTCAAATGCAAGGATTATTATTATTATTATTATTATTATTATTATTATTATTATTATTATTATCTAGTTCTTTTCTGTAAGCTAATATGGATCCTGTCTCAAACATTTCTCCTGGCATGGCATCCTAAAAACATTCTGTGCAAAAAAAATTCCATCTAATCTCCCCTTTTACTCCTTATCTAAATTGATACCCTCTGTTCAATCACGTTGCCTACAAAATCCACAGTCATTGCACGCCACAATTAATACAAAGGGCTTTGAGACGTCCTTTCAACATAAAAGGTGTTTATAAAATGTAAGAATATTATTATTATATTATTATATTATTTTATTACCAGTGCCACATTGTGTTGATTTGATCACATCCCCCCTTTCCTTCCATCTCTATTTTTTTATAGGGGACGCACAACATCAACCACTTTATTCTACAGTAAAATCACATAATTCTGATCAGTATAAATCGTATAATCGCCTAAGTCGTATATCTGGTTGAATTTCCTTTTACTTATGCGTTTCACATATCTCACACTTAGGATATGTCACATTACTGATACGATTTACGTGTGGTTTATTGTATTCCCTAAAACATCCCGTCCCAGCAATATAGTGACTGTTTTTAACTCCCTCCCCCGAGCAACTGCTTCACAGAGTTAGTGTAATCCATCTCGGCAAGTGTTTCAATATGGCCCTTGTACAGGATGACTCTCCTTTGTGATAGTCACGATTGTGGCACAAGTCATTAAAGATTAAAATCTAACCCTAACGCTGAAACATATCTAATGTACAATCTGGTTGAGCGAACGCAACCTTTAGTGTTGATCAACACCATCTTCTTTCAGGCACAAATAGGTTTAAGCGCACATTAATTTTGAATCAGTTCACATGACCAGTCTTATCTGCACAGCAGCTCTCATAGAACTAACTAAAGGGGTTTTGTGTAAAAGAGATGCACTTAAAGATGAATGAGTTTGTCCAGTTGCATTGTTTTCACGGGGAGAATTACTTTGATTTGATGGTTGTCAGCCTGGCTTGGTCGGTAGCACTTTGAGTCATAAAGCTTTGGTTTCCAAGACCCACGACAGAACTTTGAGCTCATAGTCTCAGCTGACACTCTGGCAGTACTCATATTAGCCGATGTGCCGTCCTTCCAATGCGACTTCCAATTGAGTGCCTGTTCACGTAAAGGTAAATATCCCGTGGCAATATTCAAAAAGAGAGGGATTTTCTCCCAGTGTCTTGGCCAACAATTCCCCAAATAAAATGGCGTTTCTCCCAATCCTCTCCCCCCTCCCCCACCCCACACCCAGAGATTCTCTTTTACAGGCATGTAAACTTTTGAGCACCTTCGAGCCTCTGAATAGTTTCATAGGCAAATCTCAAATGCATGTCTATTTGAACTTACCCAACAGATTGAGCTGAACATTTTATATCTCTCCATGTCTGGCATGAATGCAGCTACTGCTTTTTTCTGGGACAACCTTAATTCTCAATCTTCGCAATCTCCATTTTTCAAATGAGGTAATTATAGCACCTTATCACATCGGTAGAACGTCTCAAAGCATTTTAATGGATTTACTGTAAAATGAAGTGACTGTGTATTTGTAGGCAAACATGGCAGCCAGTTTACGCACTGCAATGTCTCACATACAGCCATGAAATGATTGACCAATTTTATTTGGGGGTTTGTTGACCAGGACACTGGGAGAAACTCCCTTCTCTTTTCGAATATTGTCATGGAATCTCCTCCTGACATGAAAGACGGTACACAAGTATAAAATGTTGTTGTTTAATGTCCACCGGAATAGGTAGACATGTGGTTAAAGATGGCGGGGAGTGGGGGGGAGGAGGTGGTGGCAGGAGACTGAGGGAGGGGGGAATGAGTTACATTGATTTCTGTTCTCATCCACAAAGGAATTGCTCATGTATCAACCTTCAGGGTGTGCCATATCCTTTGTGAGGAACTCAAATTGCATTGGATTTCACTAAGCTGACGTCCATCAAAACTGGTCACAATTGCATTTGCTGTTCACATCCAGTTCAACATTAATAATTGCCTAAATGATGGGAAGGCTAGTCTCTTGTTTTTAGGATCCGCTTTTGAACTTTTCATATTTCTTTCAAAAGCTTGCTTTAAACATGTTTCCAATTTAGCATAATTCTTTATATATGTATAAAAATAATGCTATATGTTTTCGTCTTGCAGGCAAATGCCTTTCTCTAACTAGACCAGAGGCACAGTCTGACCCTGGGAGATTCATCAATAAAGAGGTGCAGATGACAAGACCTTGCTCCATGTGATGGACTCTCTTCCATTTGAAATTGGTTAAGAATTGAGGAACCACCTCTATTCTTGAGTCAAGTAAGTTTGAATGACAGACAACCTGGAAAATGTTAACCTAGACTGCACATAGCCTGTATGTACAAAGCAGAAACATGCGATTTCGCTAATCAAAGTGAGTATCCACCCATCCTTGTTCTCTCTCCTTACGCCCCCATCCCCACCATCACTTCTCTTCTCCCTCATGAATGCATCAAGTTTCCTCTTAAAATGCATTGATGCTTTCTGTTTCAACTATAAGTTCTGGCAGTGAGTTCCACAATCTGTGTTATGAAGTTCCTTGCAAACTCTCTTATATCTGTCAATGACTTATGGACTACCTTATGGATATTCTGCCCACAAAACACACAACCACTCCACTTTTCAGTACATCCTTTGAAGCACTTTGAAACTTCTTGATGATATGATGAGGCGCTATATCAAATGCAAGGATTATTGTATTTATATTTATGCCTCCTGGATGAAAGAACCATTTCACACAGGGATAGGTCCTTCTGTGTCCAGTCACAAAATAGAATGCAAGTTTATAAATCCATTTGGATGAATTTGTGAGGCTGTCATTGTTGGGAAATGGAACACATGCTCATTTTTCACACTCAGTGTTGGTAGTAATCATTCATTACCAAACAGATATTCACTGCTGTGCACAATTGGGTGCCGCATTTCACCCATAAAATATACAGTCAATTCATTTTACAGTATATTCTGTGAAGCGCTTTGGAATGCCTCGAGGACATGATAAGGCACCATATCAAATGCAAGAATTATTATTATTATTATTATTATTATTGTATTCAGTTTAGTTGGGAGCCTATGTCCCTCTTTCAACTGTTGAACCAGAGAAGAAAACAGAAAGAGAGAACTTGTGATTTTCATTGTGGCTGATCACGATTGAATATCTGAAAGGAATTCATAGGTAATTGCTGTCATCTGAAAGATAACATGTCTGCCAATGCAGCCCTGAAAGGTATTTGGTAGCTTTACTGACTAAAATCAGAATACTGTTTTGTGGTTGATCAGTTTATTGGGACTGAAGCAAAGGTGACACCGCAGCTGCACCGAGCTATTTATCAGTATAAACTCCCAGCACAAGTAAATTGGGTTGTCAATAGCATCAGTTTATACTGAATTCTCCACAGTAACCTTGCCAACATTATCCTCCGCAAATGGTTGCAGTAAACAACTCCCATTATATTTGGTGGTACAAAGTGCCAAGCATAAAGTTAGCAGCTACTTTTACTTTTCATTTGGCAAGTTCTGTAAAACTGTTTGAAGTCCCTAAATGATGTGACAAAACTTTAAAAGGTTAAGGCGAAGAAGGATTGCACGGTGACATGAAATGTGTTGTCAAACAAACTGATAATTAATGGTTGAAAAAGTTTTCTGTTAGACCTTAATGCAAGTAATTGATACTGGACTAACGGGCAGTGTGTGTGTGTGTGTGTGCGCCTGTAGCCTATTATTGTAGCTCTGGTCTAAAGGTTGTAATTAATGAAGCGTATCCTACATTCAACAGTTCTAACGGGAGAGGTTACAGACAGGTATCGTACAGTATGATTGCAAGAGAGATGAGTGGTGCAAAGTGCCAATCACTCAAATACTTTATCGTGGGAGTTTTGACAGTTCATGGCTGAACTGCAATCCAGCACCACATGGGAGCCAACTGCTGCATCTCCTGTCATTTCCAGCCTGAAATCTTACCACCTCTGCCTGGCCTGGCTCCCCATCTATACTCTTCTTTCAGGTAATAATTGAAATATTTTTTTCCCACATGCACAAAAGAGGAAAGGATGAAACTGAGATGGAAATGAGAATCTGCACATATGATCATGCACATCTGGCCACAGCCACCGATTAATACTAACCTGAGCTGAAAGGCTGGATAATCAAGCTAGTTATGAAGTAAGGCAGCATTGTGGTGATTTGACAGAAGTTGAATTTATAAATTCAGGTGGCGACAATGCACTTTTCTCCCCCCCTCCAACAAAAATAAACTAAAAATGAAAATGGATACATCGCAAGACTGGGTAGTTTGTGTGATGCACACGCAGCTATATAATCCCAGCTTCATTCTGGGCTTCAAGACTGGTTTATAAGACCAGAAGACCATAAGATGTAGGAGCAGGATTTGGCCATTTAGCCCCTCAAGCCCGTCCTGCCATTAAATAAGATCATGGCTGATCTTCTAACCTAATTCCATTTACCCGCACTATCCCCATATCTCTTAATCCCTCTATCCTTTAGAAATCTATCAACCTCAGTCTGGAATATGTTCAAGGACTGAGCATCCACAGCCTTCTGGGGTAGAGAATTCCATAAATTCACTACCCTCTGAGTGAAGAAATGTTTCCTCAACTCAGTTCGAAAAGGCTGACCCTTAATCTTGAGACTATGACCCCTAGTTTTAGATTCTCCAACCAGAGGAAACAGTCTCACGGTATCTACCCTGTCAAGACCCTTAAGAATCTTATAGGTTTCTATAAGATCACCCCTAATTCTTCTATATTCTAGAGAACATAGGCCTCTCTAATAATATTAGATATCTTTAATCATCTTAATGTGAGACTGGAACAACGTAATTATATGCCAGCTTTCCTACAATAAGGTATTCATGGAGTCCTGTAGCATATTGGTAGAGGCCTCACAAGCAAGAGGATCCAGGTTTGACTCCCGGGCAGGGCAAAACCTTACGCAAATTTCCTTACTCCATACGCCTCTGTTTACCTAGCAGTAAGTAAGAACCTGGTTGTTAGTGGATTGGCGGATCACGTTCTGGGGTAATAATCCCTTCAAAAACAAATAAATAAAATAATAATTTGGTCACTCAATCCACAATTGTGTTTGTGGGTCACTGCTGTTTGTAATTGGCTGCTGCGTTTTGCCTGCCAAAGGAAGATCAATTCACTTTACAGTATATTCTGAAGCACTTTGAGGCAACTCAATGATGCGATAAGGCGCTATATTAAATGCAAGGATTATTATATTATTATTGGGGATTTTGACTTAGTCTAGGCTGACACTCCAGTATAGTGTTAGCGGTGCATCGAGTTGTCATCCATTGGATGAGATGTTAAACTGAGGTGTTGTCTACCTGTTCAGGTGTACTTTGAAGAAACGATTGGCACTACTTGAAAAGAGAAGGGATTCTCTAAGTGTCCTGGCCAATAATTCCCCCAGATAAAATAGGCCACTTATTTCAAAATTGTTTGTGGGACATTTCTCTGCATAATTTGGCTGTTGCATTGACCTACAAGTACACCATACAGTAAACCCTGTGAAGTGCTTTGAGAGATGTAGTCCTGACATGAAAGGAGCGATAACAAATGCAAGGCTGTAATAATTTAGTTATTCTAGATTATAGGAGGAATCGAAAACTGGAATATTCCATGGAAAGGATAATAATCATAATAATCATTGCATTTGATATAACGCTTTATCATGTCTTCGAGACGTCTCAAAATGGTGAGAGAGAGCGAGAGAGAGAAGAGAGAAGTAGAGAGGGTAAGGCAGATAGTGACCTGAAAATTCTGCTGGTCTCAGCCTTAAGACCAATTTGGCCCTAAAATGCAATACTGTGCATATGGTTGAGAATGTTCTTTAACCCAGCCTCAATTTGGAAGATGTTATGATGAGTTAGAGCAGGTGATAATGTATTATTCCAATATGTGTGCTACAGACTGACAGTAAAATCCTCAACTCCTCACTTGACCGGTTTCCAATATCAGCCTTGGTAGCAACAACAACAACAACAACAACAAGATTCCATTTATTGAGCGCCTTTCACGTCGGGAGGACGTCCCAAGGCGCTGTACAGTTGGGTCAGGACCCGAGCATTGGGGGGAAATGGTCAGGGTGGGGGAGGGAAGGGAGGGAGCGAGGAGGGGGTAGAGAGTCGAGAGGAGAGCTGAAGGCTCAGTCAAAGAGAAACGTCTTGAGACCGGGCTTGAAGGAGGAAAGGGAGGAAGCGGCGAAGGTACTGGGGGATAGAGTTCCAGAGCCTCGGGGCTAAGAGGCTGAAGGCCCGGCCACCGATAGTAGGGCGGTTGGGGCGGGGGATGTGGAGCAGACCGGAGCCAGAGGAACGGAGGGTACGGGCGGGTAGGTAGGGGGATAGTAGGTCGGAGAGGTAGGAGGGAGCAAGGCTGTGAATGGCCTTGTAGGTGAGGGTGAGGATGAATTCGATCCTCTGGGGGATGGGGAGCCAGTGGAGGCGAGCGAGGGCGAGGGTGGGAGTGATGTGGTGCGGGACAGTACATGAGCTGCAGAGTTCTGAATGACCTGCAGTGTGGAGGGAGGTGGCGGGAAGGCCGGCGAGGAGAGAGTTCCCATAGTCCAGCCTTGAGGTGATAAAGGCGTGGACCAGAGTTTCAGCCGCGTGAGGGATGAGGTAGTGCCGTAGTCTGGCGACATTCCGGAGGTGATGGAAGGCGGTGCCAGTTGTGGCGCGGATATGGGGGAGAAAGGACAGCTCAGGGTCGAACAGAACCCCGAGGTTCCTGACCGGCTTTGAGAGGTGGAGAGTGCAGCCTTGGATGCTGATGCTGTCAGCGCCTTGTTGACTTGCCAAGTTGATGTTGGGAAGCTTTGCTCTTGTGCATCTTCTAGTGGGTGGATGTGGAACGGCATTGTCACAGTGCAGTAGCGAGTGACATACACAACCACTGCACTTTACAGTTAAAATCCTGTAAAGCACTTTGAGACACCCTCGCGAAGATCTCCGCATGAAACATTTGTTCCTAGGGCCAAATTTGCCCTGTCTTGAGTTCAGCAACAAACTGAGCAAACACAATAATATTCTAAATTAGATACCCTCATCAGAGACTGAAATACAGTACTGCCAACATCAGGGCAGGAATTGTGTTGAGTTCAATTTTTTTAATATTTGTGTACCTGGATTGGTTTACAAAATAAAGTCACCCTATCTGTCCCAGAAAAGGTGGTGTATGGAATAAAGACAAGATGAGTATAGACACTTCCATTTTTATCTGTCAGCTTTTTTGAAATATCTCTCTTGACTGATGGTTTGGACTGTATTCTCGCACTCAGTTGTTTGATGAGTTCATCACTGCTGGATTGATCACCTGGAGGTAGACAGGAAATTTTACAGCATTTAGTTTGACGCAGTTTAACATAGAGAAGTTTGCAGTAATAGTTAGAACTCTGCAGGCAATAATAATCCTTACATGTTATTGGGGGTACCTGAAGGACAAGTTTGCAGGGCTATGGGGAGAGCGCGGGGGAGTGGGATTGAATTGGAAGCTCTTTTCAAAGAGCCAGCACAGAGATGATGGGCCAAATGGCCTCCTTCTGTGCTGTATGATTCTATGATTCTATGATTATACAGCTCCTTTCACATCAGGAGGACATCCCAAAGCACTTTACACAGGTTTTATTGTAAAGTGTAATGATTGTGTATTTTGTAGACAACCACAGAGGGCAATTTCTGCACAGCAATGTCCCACAAAGAGTGAATAATAAAATGAGTATCTAACTTTATCTAGGAAATTGTTGGCCAGGAGACTGGGAGAAGCTCCCTTCTTTTTTGAAAGAGGTCCATTGGATCTCTAACATCCACCGGGACAGGCAGACAGATGTCTCATCAAAAAGATACACCCTTCCACAATGCAGCTTTTTAGGAACACTACATTTGTTCTGATTAAGATTTTTTCTGGTGTCTACAGTGATATCACACAGACACTCACAAATATGCACAGAGGAGACACACTTACACAGACACTCACAAACACACACCACCAAAGAAACCAAATAATAATCCTTGCATTTGAAATAACGCCTTATCATATTGTTGAAACATCTCAAAGCACTTCATAGAATATATTGTAAAGTGTCGTGACTGTTTATTTTGTGGCGAAACACGGCAGCCAATTGCATACACCAATATCCCACAAACAGTCGTGGATTGAGTGACCAAATTATTATTATTTTTTTNGAAGGATTATTTGCCTAGGAAAGTGATCCGCCATTTGACTAACAACTGGGTTAATACTTACTGCTAAGTAAACAGAGGCGTGTAGAATAAGAAAACTTGCCTAAGGTTTCGCCCTGACTGGGAATCGAACCCAGGTCCTCTCGCCTGAGAAGCGAGCGCTCTAACCAATACGCTACAGGACTCCATGAATACCTTATTGTAGGCAAACTGGCATATAAGTACATTGTCCCAGTCTCACATTAAAATCAATAAATTGTCTATATATCTGTTATTTAATAATCCAGATGATGTAAAATACTGAAATCTTCAAGAGAGCAGGGCGTGATTTATAATACTACTGTACACAAGATTTACATACAGTGAAGTCTCCTTCGAGATCCATTGCTGTGAAAGATGTGAATTCACTTGCAGAGTAATCACTCAAACTTTACCCATAAAGCTGTCAATATGGCCTCTCTTGCATCTGCCAGATAAGAATTCCTAAATGATGAAGTTTCTCTGGGGATTCATTTAAACTCTGCTTTTATACTTATCGAGGACTTTGCAATACCAATTCCCAAGAGAGATAACAACTGTTAATTAATACCTTTTATTTACTGTTTCTTGAATACTCTTCAATATCCTTGAAGGCTCCACTGAGACATTGTATTTCCTTGCATTGGCAATGGCACATTAGTGCTTCAGTATCATGCTGGGCTAGGATGTGGGCACCTGAGAGGTTTGACACAATTCTTTTATGCTATCATTCATTAGTTTCAAAACGATATCATTGACCTTCACCTTGACACTTACAACAAGAGTCTATCTAAAGCTGTTAGCTTAATGAGCAGAACTCTCTTCAAACCATAGCTATGCACTGCCCTTCCTACTTACCCCACATAAATTAAACCCTGATGTGTATTTTATTACAATTAACATTATGGCAATGGGTTTCTATTTCATTATTTGAACCAAGAATGTTATCCTATCATTATTTTCCAATATGTAGGTTATTCCTTCTTGGTCTAAATAGCTATAGCTTGGAATGCACCCAAGGATAGACTCTATCAGAGAAACAGCACAGGCACAGGTGGGCCGAATGGTCTCCTTTTGTGTTGTAACTTTCTGCGATTGGCATTCCCCAACAAATACACCGTGCTTCCACTTTACAGAATATCTGTCAAGGATATTTGAGTCCTCTAGAAGTGAAAGGTTCTATATCAAGTGTAAGGATTATTATAACAACAACTTGCATTTATACAGCGCTTTTCACATGGGTTAGATTTTATGTTTCTGAAGAGGTGACGTGATGAATTGCATTGGGGTTGGTTGTGGGGGAGGGGAGTGGAGGTGGGTGTTGAGCTAAAGTTAAGTCTTTCAAGTGCAACGAGTCCTTTTCCACTTTTGGAATGAAGTTTTTTTTTCAGTTGACCTCTGAGGAAAATGCAGCAAAATTCAAACAAAATACAAGGAAACGTCAGGTCCCTGTGGTATGGTAAAATGGGGCTTCCCTCTCCTCTTCAGTACTGACCCATCACCTCTCTCCTTTGGAGTACAGTTGTATTACGAATAGAACAAGTTTGGCGGAAGCTGTGGTTGAAACAATGTACTTAAGAGAAAACTTGAAACTTACTTGAGGGAGAAGGAGCCAGTCAGACACAAATGGGCCATCACTAACACACATGCTGTCAAATATCACTGGGAAACTCATTCTTCTTCATTACACCCTGACAATTTACTCATCCAGAATTACATCATGCTGGAGATCCCTTTGCTTTTTTTCTTAAGCAGGTATTTCCTTTGAAAAAAGCATTTGCTCACTTTGAACCTGATCGTCTGGTCTCAATGAAGCAGGTGTCAGAGCCGGAACTCAATTCAAAGGCTGACGGCTCATTAAACGACATACACCTTTAAAGCATACGACCTGAATATGCATAGTTGTTCTAAACGCACTGAATGCTTATTTTCAGAATCGATTATTTTTAATTAAAAGGTTGCTGTTATTGTGTCAGTGTTTCTGATCGTTAATGTACACATTCTCCTTAGAGCATAGAAAGTTAAGGGAACATTTATTAGACGTGTTCAAAATTATGAGAGGTTTTGATAGAATAAATCGGGAGAAACTGCTTCCACTGGTGGGTGGGTTGGTAACCAGAGGACACAGATTCAAGATAATTGGCAAAAGAACCAGAGGGGAGATTCTGAGAATTTTTTTTATGCAGCGAGTTGTTATGATCAGGAATGCACTGCCTGAAAGGGTGGTGGAAAGCAGATTCAATAATAACTTTCGAAAGGGAATTTGAGATGAACTTGAAAAGAAAAAAATTGCAAGTTTATGGGGTAAGAGCAAAGGAGTGGGACTAGGAAAGCTCTTTCAAAGAGCCAGACAGGCACGATGGGCTGAATGGCCTCCTTCTGTGCTGCAGAATTCTATGATTCTATATCAATGTGCTTTAACCAGCAAAGAAGTGCTGAGTGGAAATTGACTGCATGTGTATTAATAGTGGCCCAGTGTATCTGACTGGCTACTTCCCCATCCCTGGTCAATGACGAGTAGTATTGGTGAACGTCTGGAGGTGAATCATGTGCCTGTTCTTCATGTAGTTGATACGTGGTCTGCAGAGAGCAGGGAATAGGGAGGAAATCTCATCCTCCAAATGCGAATGGTTATCCTTCCTTCCTCCTCTTTCTTCACTGATGTTACTTGTCACGTTCATGCTCTTCAGTTTTCTTGCTCTGCTTTGTGGCTTTCCTCCTGTATGCTCAGGGATACTCCTTGTGCTCCAATAAGACAACAGACAAAGTGAGTACAAAATAATAATCTTGCATTTGATACAGCGCCTTTAACATTGGGAGGATGTTTCAAAGCGCTTCACAGGATATATTGTGAAGTATGTGTTTTGCACAGGAACTTGGCAGCCAACATGCTTACAGCAATGTATCACAAACCACTGTGTATGAATGAGCAATTGTATTTTGGGGATTGTTGACCTGGACCCCAGGAGAAACTCCCTTCTCCTTTTGGGATCTTTAATGTACACCTGAACAGGCAGATGGAACCTCAATTTAATATCTCAACTGAAAGATAGCATCTCCAATGGTGCAGCACATTCCAGGATTCAGCCTAGACTTTAAGTTCAAAATCGCAATATGTGGGATTGAGCTCACAGCCGTCTGACTCAAAAGCAAGAATGCTACCAACTGAACTAGGTTGACACCAGAGATCAAGAGTCACTGGTTATGTTAAGAAACAGACCTCTGTTCATAGTGGTTTTGGTGCATTGTGCAAATGAGATCAAATAAGTCAAGCCTCTCTTGTGATCTAGTCTTGATGAGCATTAAATTCATTCATGAAACTAGGAGATTTTATCAATCTTGTTTGTTGAACAAAAGCTGAAATGAAAAATGATTTGATGGTGAACCAGAAGAATGGTCCTATGGAATGTGAGTGATATTCAATTAAAACTGGACAAGCAGCGGGAAAGCTTGCTTGCCAGACAGCGATATCAATGGCAAGCTATGTGGGTTTAGCTGGATAGACTCCAGCAGTTACCCCAACGTAAACAAGAGTCGACCAGTCAGAGGCACGAGAGCGAGGGGCGGGGCGAGGAGAGCACGATAGTGAGGGGCGAGAGGAGAGCACAAGAGTGAGGGGCGGGGCGAGGGGCGGGGTGAGGTGAGGAGAGCACGAGAGCAAGGGGTGGGGTGAGGGGCGGGGCGAGGGGTGGGGCGAGGGGTGGTGCGAGGGCGAGGCGGGGGTGATGAGTGGGACGGGGGCCGAAGGGCGGGGTGAGGGGCGGGCGAGGGGCGGGGGCGGAGCAAGGGGAGGGGCGAGGGGCGGGGCACGGGGCGAGGGGCGGGGCACGGGGTGAGGGACGAGGGGCGACAGTGACTACAGACTAACAGTGAACTAACAACTATCACTGTTAACACATCACACACCACGGACTTAACTTGATCAACTTACCTTGATTGATTTAACTTAACTTGATCAACTTAATTGAATCCACTTGATTACATTAATTAACTTAACTAACTGACTAACTCAAGTTGGAAGAGGTGACAATGATGTGTTATGTGAGGAGTGTGCCATGTGGGAGCTGATGAAGGGCAGTCTGACCCCAGGAGACCACATCTGCAGAAGATGTCTGCAACTGTGGCAGCTCCAGTTCAGACTGGCGGAGCTGATGTCCGAGGTGCAGACACTGCGGAGTATCAGAGGCAGTGAGTGCTTCCTGGATAGCTACATCCTGGAGCCAGTCACTCCCCTGAGGGAATATACAGTCAACATTGGTTATGGTCAGGATAGGTCAATGGACAGTCAGGAGGTCAGGGGGACAACGGGAAGAGTGGTAGTAAATCCGGCATTAACCTTGAACAACAGGTATGAGATCCTTGGAACTTGTATCGACAAGGAAGCCGGTGAGGTGGAAGGAAAAACTACCTCTAACACTGGGGCAAACGAGCGGATGGTTGTCATCATTGGGGATGAGACTATTAGGCAGACAGACACAATCATCTGCAACACCAACCAGAAGACCCAAAGGCTTTGTTGCCTCCCTGGGGCCGGGGTGAAGGATGTCTCGGCAGGGTGAGAGGGTAATTTAAAATACAAGGGCAAGGATCCTTTGGTGGTACTTCACATCGGTACCAATGACATCGGTAGAGTTGGCCAAATGACTTGAGAAGAGCTGGGGTCCAAATTGAAGTCAAGATCATCGAAGGTGATAATATCGGGACTACTGCCTGTACCATACGACAATTGGTACAGGAACAAATAAATTAAGGACTTAAACACATGGCTAAAAGAGTGGTGCAGAACTCAGGGGTTTCTTTTTATGGGCCATTGGCACGAGTATTGGAGGAAAAGAGAGCTCTTTCAGAGAAATGGGCTGCAGTTAAATCGTGCTGGGACAAACGTCCGAGCTAAATGAATTAACAGGGAGATAAATCGGAATTTAAATTAGTAAAGGGGGGGAATATATAGGTAAGAGAAACCATAAGTTAGCATTAGAAAGAGTAAAGATGACAGTGCAGAATAGCATGCCAGATAATAGGAATATGTTAATGAGGGGTAAGAAGCTTTGGCAAAGCAGATAAGGAATCAGAGAGTAGAGGAAATGGTAGGAAATTAAAAATGTTATATCTGAATACGTGAAGAATTCGGAATAAAACTGATTAATTAAAAACACAGTTAGACACATATGGGTACGATCTAGTAGCCATCACTGAAATATGGTTACAAGGAGATCTAGGGTGGGAATTAAATATTCCAGGGTTCTCGGTTTACAGGAAAGATAGGCACTGTGGGAAAAGAGGTGGTGGGGGGGGGGGGGGGAGCCCTGTTAATTAGGGATGAAATAAAAGCAGTGGAGAGGAAGGATCTGAAATCCGATGACCAGGAGGTAGAGACAATATGGGTGGAAATAAAAAATAATAAAGGGCAGAAAATATTAATGGGAATGGTTTATAGACCCCCAAACAGCGATCACAATATAGCACAAGGTGTTAATCAAGAAATCAGTGGAGTATGTAGGAAAGGTAAAGCGATAATAGTGGGTGATTTCAATCTCCACATAGATTGGGAAAACCAAATCAGCAAAAGTAGGTCAGAAGAAGAGTTCATTGAGTGTATGAGAGATAACTTTCTAGAGCAGCTGCCGAGGAACCAACTAGGGGACAGGCCATCCTAGACCTTGTTTTGTGTAACGAAACAGGGCGAGTTGGCAGTGTAGGTATTAAGAATCCTCTAGGGCAGAGTGATCACAATATGATTGAATTCTGCATTAAGTTAAAGAGGGATATAGTTAAATCCGAGGCAAGTATTCTGAATTTAAATAGGGCTAATTTTGTAGGTATGAGGAAAGATTTAGGTAAAATAGGCTGGAGAATAAGATTAAGAGGTAAAAACGTAGACCAACCTAGATACAAATATTTAAGCATGTAGTGCAAAATTCTCAGCGGTCGCATATTCCCTTGCGGAATAAGAGTACCACAGGGAAAGCAATTCACCCGTGGCTAACTAGAGCAGTTAGGGAAAGCATCAAATTAAAAGAAAAGGCTTATAAAACTGCCAAGAAAAGCAGCAAATCTGAAGATTGGGAGAGTTTTAGAAACCAGCAAAATAAAACTAAAAAACTCATTAAGAGCGAGAAAAAGGAGTATGAGGATAAGCGAGCGAGGAACATTAAGTCTGATTGTAAAAGTTTTTACAAATACATTAAGAGGAATAGGCTGTGAGGGTAAATGTAGGTCCACTTCAGTCAGAGACGGGAGAAGTTGTAATGGGGGATAAGGATATGGCAGAGTCCCTAAATGGGTACTTTGCATCTGTCTTCACCCGAGAAGACACAACAAGTCTACCAACTATAGAGATGCACCAACGGGATAAGGACAGGGAGCAACTTAGGGAAATTTTCATTAGTAGAGAATTGGTGCTCGGGAAACTGTTAGCACTAAAATGTGACAAATCCCCTGGTCCGGATGGCTTGATTCTCAGGGTTTTAAAAGAGATAGCTTAAGAGATAGTGGAGGCCTTGTGTCTGATCTTCCAAAATTCCTTGGATTCTGAAACAGTCCCCATGGAATGTCACACCACTATTTAAAAAAGGTGGAAAGGAAAAGATGGGGAACTAATAGGCAGTTAGTCTCACATCAGTGATAGGAAAACATCTAGAATCATTGATTAAGGATGTGGTAGTGCGGTATTTAGGGCACAATATAATGAGGCCAAGTCAACATGGCTTTACAAAAGGGAAGTCATGTTTGACAAATCTCATACAATTTTTTGAGGATATTTCCAGTAAACTGGATAAGGGTGAATCAGTGGATGTGGTCTATTTGGACTTCCAGAAGGCATTCAATAAGGTGCTGCATAAAAGGTTAGTCCAAACGATAGGGGCCCATGGAATTGGGGGGAGCATATTAACGTGGATTGGGGAATGGTTAACGGGTAGGAAACAAAGAGTAGGGATAAACGGGTCCTTTTCAGATTGGCGGGATGTAACTAGTGGAGTGCCATAAGGATCAGTCCTTGGGCCTCAGCTATTTACCAACTACATCAACGATGTAGATGATGACATCGAAGTTAATATATCTAAATTCGCGGATGACACAAAACTAGGAGGAAGTGTCAACACAGGGGATGACATTAAAAAAATGCAGCGAGACATAGATAGGTTAGGTGATTGGGCAGGTACCTACCTGATGAAGTATAATGTAGGGAAGTGCGAAGCCATCCACCTATTTAGCAAAAACAGTAGAGCGGGTTATTTTTTAGAAGGGGAGAGATTGGAATGTGTTAGCGTCCAGAGGGACTTGTACACCAATCACAGAAAGTTAGTCTGCAGGTGCAGCAGCAATTAGGAAGGCAAACGGTATGTTAGCATTCATTATGAAAGGATTAGAGTATAAGAGTAGGGAAGTCTTGTGCAACTGTATTGGCTGCCGCGTTTGCCCACAAATATACAGTCAATTCACTTTGCAGTGTGTTCTGTGAAGCGCTTTGGGACGTCCTCCCGACGTGAAAAGCGCTATATCAAATGCAAGGATTATTATTATAGGGCCCTGTGAGACCACACCTGGAATACTGTGTGCAGTTTTGGTCTCCTTATTTAAGGAAGGACGTACTTGCTTTGGAGGGGGTGCAGCGTAGATTTACTCGGTTAGTACCAGGGATGAAGGGGATGAGTTACGAGGACAGGCTGACCAATTTGGGCCTATATTCTCTGGAATATAGAAGAATTAGAGTAGATCTTATAGACACCTATAAGATCATCAAAGGCCATGATAGAGTGGATAGTGGGAGATTGTTTCCCCGGTTGGAGAAACTAAAACCAGGGGTCACAACCTTAAAATCAGAGGCAGCCCTTTCGAACTGAGTTGAGGAAGAACTTCTTCACCTAAAGGGCGGTGAATGTATGGAACTCACTACCCCAAAAGGCTGTTGACGCTCAGTCCTTAAACATATTCAAGACTGAGATAGATAGATTTCTTATTGCATAAGGGATTAAGGGATATGGGGATAAGGCAGCGTCAGGTTATTATCTGGAGTTAGATTAGAAGATCAGCCATGATTGAATGGCGGGGCAGGTTCGTAGGGCCGAATGGCCTACTCCTGCTCCTACATGTTATGTTATGCTATGCTATGCTATGTTATGCTATGCTATGCTATGTTATGTACACTCTGGTGTCCCCAGTGTGTAGGTTGCAGGTTGGCTCTTGCCAACCTGCCAACCTAAAGCTTTCATAGAAACATAGAAACAGGAGTAGGCCATTCAGCCCTTCAATCCTGTTCCACCATTGTATAAGATCATGGCTGATCTGTACCTCAAGTCCAATTACCCACCCTTGCCCCATATCCCTTAATAACCTGAGCTAACAAATCGCTGTTGAAGATGTGAATGGATCCAGCATCCACAGCCTTTTGGGGGAGAGAGTTTCCAGAATGAGGTAAGCAGGATCTGTCCCTCCAGGGAGAGAGTGTACATTCCATTCCAACAATTTATCCCTGGAATTTGCATGTGTAGGTGTGGCGCACAGACTTCTCAGTTTGGTTTGGATACCCTTAAGCAGGGTGATGGGTTTCCACATGTGTCAGATACGCGGCTAACCGGTAAACAACTATGGACTTTCAATATTCGTTTTTTTGTGAATTACAGCATATATCAAAAGACACAAAGACAAATATTCTTTTTTATATTCAGTGTAAATGATGCTGACATCCATATGCTTGCCTTGTACAGACACAGTTCATGTAAAATCCTCTGCTGCCCTCACCCTTTGCAGAGAGGTTTCCTTCCAATCCCAGGGGCACTAATTACATTCCTCAAAGTGCTGTGTCCTTCCAGATGTGCCGTCAAGCTAACAACAGCTCAGAGATTGCCAAGCCTCTGCTTTTTTCACATTTGGAGCAGAACTTGTTAACCTTGGTCTGTGTTTGGATGATGGTGGAAATTAATTATGGTGCCAGTGGCTTGATCACTCAGTTACCTTGTCACTGAAGCAGGACACAAATTGGATGGTATTGGCTGCTGACGCATTGCAGCACAGTGAGGGGGAGGGTGACAGGGTCATAAATCCAATGGAGGTTGACATCAAGCTGTTTACATGACCTTGGAGTGAATCCTTATGATTTTTCACTTTGTCCTATAAAATACAATGCCCGCTAAATAGTTGCCTGACAAATGAAGTAGAGATTCCACCCGAGTCTAGAGATATTTTACTGTATTTTCTCAGAATATGAAAACTTCTTAAGTATAGCAAATTTTAATGCTGTTTTTCTGTAAGTAATCTAGACTATTCAACAAGAAAATGGATTAAAAGTTGACTGAATTCAATAAGTTGACAAATTCTGCATGCTTTGAGATATTAATAATATCTCAAAGCATGCAGAATTTGTCAACTTATTAATAATAATAATCATTGCATTTGATATAGTGTCGTTCACATCAGGAGGATGTCTCAAAGTTCTTCACAGGATTAATTGTAGTAACTGTTTGTAGATAAACGCAGCAGCCAATTTGTACACGGCAGTGTCTATAAACAACCACAAAGTGAAAGACCAATTTAATGTGGGGAATTGTTGGCCAGAACACCAGAAAAAAAAACCTCCCTTCTTTTTCCAAATCATGCATGGGATCTTTAACGTTCACCTGAACAGGCAGATGACGTAACCTCAGTTTAATGTCTCATCCAAAGGACGACAACTCCGACAATACAGCATTCCCCCAACACTGCACTGGAGTGTCAGCCGGGACTATATGAATTCAGAGTGCTGAATTGGCACATGAACTCACAACCTTGTGCCCCAGAGGAGAGAGCTCATTAACTGAGCCAGGTCTACCTGGTAGATGTTATAAAAGTGGAATAAATATGGATTTGAGTAGAGTTTCCAGTGCACCATAAGGGCACTGTAAACAGGTTTGCACTGTTTTCAATGGTCCTCACACTATTTGAATGTGTTGAGAATTGAGTGAGATCTTGAATTAGCAGCTTTGAGTAAGCAATGTAAGAAGTGAGAGAGTAAGCCTTGTTTAGCTTCAGCCCCAACGTGCTGTTAATGAATCCAATTATCCACTCGAGCTTTTGGCACCTTTGCAAAATTAAGCACGGCTCAATACTAAAGTGAAAGAAACAGTCCAATAATAATTTAGCACAACAGTACCCAGGTCATCGGAAGTTTAACGACTGTTTGAATTGTTTCTTCTCCCCTCTTGATCCTTGAGCGTGCGTCATTTGTAATATTATATAATTTCCATAAATCGACTTCATTCCCAGAAGAAGTGCATTGCCTAGATTTCAAGATCTTCCCACTTGTTTTCAGATCCTTTCATGTCCCCACATGGCTCCGGCCTCCTGTTTGCCCCTTGTCCACTCCGCTCCACCATCAGTGGCCGTGCCTTCGGCCATTACGCCCCGAAACTCCAGAACTCTCTCCCTCAATTCCTCCACCTTGCCCCCTCCGTCCCCACTTTCATATCCTGCCAAAAGACCTTCCTTTTTGATCGAGCTGATGGTCACCTCCCTGCTCCCTCGCCCCCTAGCTCGGCATCAGACTCCACCACTGTCAAGCACTTCGGGACACTATATGAAGAGCGCTATATAAATGCCATTTGTTGTTTAACTGTGTACAGCAATACAGAGTCTCATACATTGTCCTGTGCAAAAAAATATTATACAAAATTGCTCCTGGGAGTCCATTTCATATTGACATATAAAATCTTGCAGCGTTGTCTCAAAATGCTTTGTAGGTTTTTGCTGTGAAGTGTTGTGACTGTGTATTGGTAGGTAAATAATTTGCACACAGCAATGTCCTACAAACTACCATGAAGTAAGCGACCAATGTTGTCGGCGGGATTTTCGAATAGTGCCATGGATCTTTAACATCCACCTGAACGACCCAGAAGATTACCCTTGTGGCCCAAGAACTTCTAAGACAACTTTGTGGTGAGAGACAATAAAGGATGATCCACAATATTCAGGGAGTGTTCACTTCATATCCCATTAATCCCCTGTCCCTCAACACAGAGAATTCTTCAGATATTTGCCTGGGACATTGGGTAAAGGTTACCAGATAAAATCAATCTAAACTGGATAGATTAGTACCAACATGGAAAGCTCATTCACCCCTATTTGGTCACTCAATCCACGACTGTTTGTGGGATAGTACTGTGCGCAATTGACTGCTGCGTTTTGCCCATTGAATGCACAGTCAATCCATTTTACAATATATTCTGTGAAGCACTTCGAGACGTCTCAATGACATGATAAGGTGCCATATCAAATGCAAGGATTATTATTATAAAAATCTTACATGTAGGAGAAAACAGACCTGCATAAACATGCCTTTTTTTGCTTGTTTCTGACTGTCTGTAAAGTATTATGCATAGTGGGAGCAGAGCAGGTATTAAAGCCTAGCCGCCCACACACTGCCTGTGTCTGCCTAATGGCAGGCCACTTTCAAACAAGATTCAAAGATCCAAAGCTGATTTGCCCACCAGTTCCGCAGAGACAATCTTGATCTCGACAATCTCAATAAACGGCTCCGGAAATATGTTTCTCAGTCTAAAGGTTATGGAACAAAGGCTTCACAGTTGCACAAAAAATATTGAATATGTTCACGCCATAAACAACCCTGGCAATGTAAACATACTAACATTAATTAACCTTTCTGCTGGGGGTTCCCTCCTTATGTGTGATTGTAACTGCAGCCTCTATCCTTTATCCTTATTTTGCCCACAAAATACACAGTCAATCCACTTTACAGTGTATCCTGTGAAGCGCTTTGAGACATCTCAAAGCTGTGATAAGGAACTATATCAAATGCAAAGATTATTAATTTTATTCGCTCCATTCCTGCTGTTATGGTTCTGCTCTCAACACTCTGGGTGCTTCTGGCCTTTGTCCTTTTCAGTCCAGAGCTTTGGACATTGTAAGCAAGGCTTACAATGCAATGGTTGTTTATGTGGACAGGGCGGGGGACATAGAGCAGGCCAGAGTCCACTGAGCGAAGAGAGCGCACAAGTCAGTATGGAGTTAGCAGGATATACTACACCGACTGACTGACCAATTAGACACTTTGGCAGCACAGTGTCAGATCTCTGGCCTGTTCTGTTATCGTTTTTCTCTGCACGCTGTTTCTTTTATAGATGAGAGTTTTATGTTATAAGCTGTTGCACATGTGGCATCGGGAGACAGCGCTGTAACAATCATTTTAAAACTGACTGATGAGGGGCGGGGGTGGCATTTCTGCTTCCACTGGTCCACGCATGCAGGCTTGATCCTGGTGGGCTTAAAAGGCTTCATGGCGCTGTTAGTCCAGGTAATTGAAAGCTGTGTCTTTAGAAAAGGAATCCTTTCTCGTTTTATCTGCAACATCACACACTCTTTGTAATTGAGCAAGAAATAGTAAGGTTCACCTTGTTAGTAAGAATAACAGTGCTTAACATCAACATCAAATGTTAAAGGAAGTGGTTTGTGTGAAATTCACAAAAAGTGTACTCTATAAAGATATTATTAATAATATAACGCAAAGAGAAATTCCACCGGGTCCAGATTGACTTTATTTTCTAAGTGTTTCTTGGTATCCAGATTTAAGCAAAATGTTAAATACAGTCTTAGTTTGGAAGTTGGATTCCTGTTCTTTTTAAAAGTGTACTCAAAAAGAGAAGGGAGTTCCTGGCTGACAATCCCCAGATGAAATTGGTCATAACCTTTTGTGCATATTTCTGTTTGCAAAAATGGCTGCTGCATTCACCTACAAAACACAGAGTCTCTAACCTTTACAGCCACAAACCTGTGGAGCGTAATGAGACATTTCACTGACGTGATGAGACGCTGTATCAAACACAACAACTATTTTTAATATTATCAAGTTCTCGTGTGATATTCTCCCTGGTTTAATAATATATTAACCAATTGCGCTTTACAATACAACACAAAATTGCATTTCTATAGCACCTTTCACATCGGGAGGACATCCCAAGGCACTGATTGTGGGATTCTGCATGAAAAATGACCCCTAGGATCAGGTACCAGAAAGCCCCTAGTGCCTGAGCATCTGTACTCGTCTCTGGGTGAGTCATTGGCTTCAAACCAGGAGAGTAGATTGAAAAAAACATAGTAAACAAAGATCTATTCTGTAGTCACATACATTTACATTATTTAGCACTGGAAAGTTACTAAATGTTTTTTTGATGCAGCAGATGATAAATCGATGCTTTGAAAGGTATAAAGGGAGTTCAGTAGTCAGCCGATCAATAAATCAAACTGCAGCTCTCCCAAAATGTTTTAATGGAGATTAAAAAGTCAGAGGCCTTTAGTTTCATCTCTATTCCTTATTGATGTTGATGCACTAAACAAGACTTGCAGAACAAACTTGTTGTTCAGAGATAGCTAACTTAAAACAGTTTTTAAACTAGAAACATGATGGTTGAGGTTCTATAAGGTGGAGTCCTGTAGCTCAGAGGTTATAGCACTCGCCTTGTAAACGAAACACCTGGGTTCAATTCCAGGCAGGGCGAAACCTTGGGCAAGTTTCCTTACTCCACACGCCTCATAATAATCCCTCCAATAAATTGGTAATTTTCAATCCACGACTGTTTGTGGGACGCTGCTGTGTGCAATTGGCTGCTGCGTTTTGCCCCAAAATAAACAGTCAATTTACTTTACCGCATATTATGTGAAGCGCTTTGAGCTGTCCAGAAGATGTGAAAAGCGCTATATCAAATGCAAGGATTATTATTATATTATTATTCCAGTCTTGATATAACCTTAGCATTTATTGTGCCATTTACCCGGTATTTTTGTGCAGTGTTATTCACGTCTGCAAGATTCTCAGTCTAGGTCAGCGCTCCAATGTGGAAATCCCAAGATCACAAAGTTGATTCAGACGAAGAAGGCACTAATGCCTATTTGATCTTATCCTTACAGATTACCCTTGTCGCATTTTAACACCAAATTCTTATTTTAATGAGGCCAGTGTCCTGGCCTCAGCCACCCTACCTGGTAATCAGTTCCAGTTATTATAGTAATGATAATAATGTGATATAGTCCCTTATCACGTAGTTGAGATGCCTCAAAGCACTTCACAGAATATATTGTAAAAGTGGATTGATTGTATTTTGTGGGTGAAATTCAGTCAATCTCTGGGTAAAGAATAAATTCCTGGTGTCTGCACTGAAATTCTTCTTTACAACTCTAAAACCCACATCTTCTTGTCCATCCAAAAGTATTATTCTAGGTTTACTTTTTTAATCCCATTTAAAATGTTATGCACCTTTATAAGGTCTCCTCTGACACGTCTCCTTCAAAAACTGAAATACCCTATCTTGTCCAATCATTGTTCACAGTTTATTTCTCCCATATTGGGGATCACTGGGCAAACATGATAGCAAATTGACTGAGGTCGCTCGATTTTTGTTAGGTAAGAGTATCAAAAGATATGAAGCAAAGGCACGTAAATGGAGTTGAAGTACAATTCAGCCACAATCTAATAGAATGGTGGAAAAGGCTTGAGGGGCTGAATAGCCTACGCCTTCCCTCTGACCCTCAGTGCAGCAAACTACTTAGTGCTTAAACCGTCCACTGTTTCCAAGGAGAAAACAATTGCATCTTCCCCAATGCAGTCAGCCTATCAAGAAAGAATGATGTGGTTTGTGCTTTGTAGGAGAACCAAGAGTGTTTATGTGTCAGAACACGATTTCAGGAACATTACAAATGTAATTGTTTACTTCTCACCAAGTTCATCGATTTTCTGTTTAGAAAAAAATCAAAATTACTTACATTCTGGCGCTTGTAAAGTCTTTCCCCAGCAGAAATCATAGCCGAAGGGAATGAAGGGATTTTACAATGAGTGATTGTGAATTGACTTCCCTATTGTACAGGGAGGGGAACTGTGCTTGTTGCTAACTGCGGTTGCCTAGCAGCTGCTAAGCTTTTTAGCTAAAATATGAGTGAATTTACATAAACTAATCCTTATTGTAGTTAATAATAACTTTGCATTTGATACAGCACCTTTCTCTTTGGGAGGACATCTCAATGTGCTTCACAGGACTTACTCAAAAGTGTAGTAACTATATTTTTGTAGGCAAATGCAGCAGCCAATTTGCTCACAGCAAACTCCCACAAGCAGCCAAGAAGTGCTGGGTACAAGTTACCTGTGTGAGATAGTTCCACGGATTGGGTTAGTCTTCTTGCCTGCAGGATGTGACAGCTGATCTTCTCATTTATAGCAAGAGGGAACCCCTATAACGGAAGAACTGGGGACAAGGTAAAGAGTGTATTTAGTGTACAGAAACAAAGGGGATATTAGAATTGCAGTAGGATTCTACTTTAGGACTTTGTTGTGTTTAATTCACAATTCAATTGCAGGCTGCACACAATTATCTCGATTAAAAATGTAGTGATGCAGAGTTGCGAGGCAGGCTGTGTTCTGTGGTGATGATACATGGCTCTGTTTTGGCTGCATGTTTGGCAGGTTGCGTGGATTGCATTGTAGCTCTACTGAAACCACTTGGAATTTAATTTAAGGAATGATTTGCACCCACACAGTATAGACACCACAGTATAGACACATAGTTTAGATAGTTCTAGGGGACTTTGAATGTTTTCTAAAAATGATTTGTTCAGTCAGGTGTCACGATACTTAAGAATATCCTGACCAGACTGAGAGTTCTATGTACGTGTGCCACCTACACATGGGCAATGGCATGGCAATGGACCTTTTCCCTGGAGGGACACACACTGCTTATTTAATTCTGTAGAGTATTAGACACAGCTTGGCAAGAGCCAAAGTTTGGGGGGGGGGCTCAACAGTATGCACTGGGGTGCTCCAAGAGATTAACCAGCTAGAACAGCAAAGTTCACTATTCAGAGTACTGTCTGGCAAGCTTCCAGCTGTTTGACCCGGCAGGACTACCCTACCCATTAAGGTTTTGGACCAAAGGGTTAACAGGAGCTGAGTGGGAAGAATGCCTGTCGTGCTGACTTCAAAAGTTCTGCTTTTTAACTTTTTAGCCAAGGGTCGGTTCTGCAACAACACACAACACTCAATGCAATACTCGTGCTTGGGTGAATGTGTTTTAATTTCCAACTGATGCACAGAACACTGACAATGTAAAACTTGAGTATTGATAGGAAATCCTCAGCTCTGAACCCTCCGCTTTTATGTTGAATCCCAGAAGAAATCACCTGCAGTCAAAAATATTAGTAACAGCAGGAATATCTTAAATTACATGCAGCGACAGAGAGCAGTCAGACAGTATAGTTATGTCTGAGATGGAAGGTTGGATTCAGAGAATAACATAACTACAATATTACACACTTATATTTATCTGATTGCACCAGAACCCAAGTAAGTATGAAGTCAACAGTGGATGTGCAATAACGGAGGAAAACATGTTATATTTTTTAGGCTGAAGTAAATGGCTAGTTTCACTGGCAATAAGAAGAAACAACCAGGGGATTGAACATGCCTTTTTATTTTTTTCAGCATCAATATCAACGGTACATTTTAAGGACAAATTGAAATGACACAGCAAAACATGCTCGGCAAGACTACAGTTCTGTGATAAGGAGTAATGAAGTCTGAGAAGCTAATTAATTCTAAGCTACAATCAGATCAGATCTCCAACACAATTGGTTTCTAAAGAGAGGATGACAACCAATTAGGCAGGGGAGGTTTGCAGGCAGAGGACACGCACAATCACCTCAACCAGTTCAACATATAATATGGTCACGGCAGCGAGGTGGATGACAGAAAGAACGGGCTATAGGGAAGGACAGCAAGTCAATAACTTGGCTAAAAAGGCAGGGCAAAGGTCCCGGCATCAACTCCCAACACGTCTCGCAAGTGAGAGGACCTGGGTTCAATTTCCGGGTGTGGCGAAACCTTAGGCAAGTCCTTCCTTCACACGTCTGTTTTCCTAGCAGGAAATAGAAACCCAGATGTTGACGGATTGCTTTTCCGGGGATAATAATCCCTTAAAAAAACAATTGGTCACTCAATCCACGACTGTTTGTGGGACATTGCTGTGCACAATTGGCTGCCGCGTTTCACCTACAAAATATACAGCCAATTTTCTTTCTAGTATATTCTGTGAAGAGTTTTGAGATGTCTTGAAGAAGTGATAAGGAGCTATATTAATTGCAAGGCTTATTATTTATTATAAAGCACTTCACAGGGACTTGTTCTCAAATGTGACTACATTTGTGGACAAATGCGGGAGCTGGTTTTGCGTACAGCAATGTCCCACAAGCAACTATGCAGTGATTGACTAATTTTATTTGGGGGATTGTTGGCCGGGACACTGGAAGAAACATCCTTCTCTTTTCAATTAGTGCAATGGGATCTTTAATGTTCACCTGAACAGGCAGACAGGACCTCAGTTTCACACCTCAACTGAAGAGCACAATCTTCTGACTCGGAGGCGAGAGTGTACCAACTGAGCCAGGTTGGCACAAATAGTCAATTAAGCGAATGACAAATTTATCGGAAGGATTGTTGGCAAAAATGAAAATCATGTTTGTGATGCTAATTGAATGTTGTAAGCGAATCGCTAGAGGAGAATGTGTAGCTTGGCATGTTGTAGCCTCTGTGGTAAATGGGATTATCTCAGTCACCTTTGGCAAGAAGTTGATTTGGGCTTCAGCTTCAGAGTACTCAATGAGAACATTCATCATACTCATAATTAATACTTTTCACCATTTTAGCAGATTGATGAGTATCTCTTCAATGTGTTATCAGCACAGGATTAAGAAACCCCCCAGGGAGACCTATTAATGTGATTGAAGTTTCAGCGTCCTGTGACATATCGCTAAGGGATTCCATTTTGAATGAGGATGATTTGGCAGACAATTCCTTGTGTATTTCTTTCACAGAGATAATTAATGGCTGGAAAGGGTTACCTGCTAGGATTCATTTGAAAAAAAACACAGTTTGATGTTGTAATGGGAGGATGTTAGGGTGGATATTTTGGAAGGATGGGATCAAATGCGCCAAAGGGCCTTCTTCACCCAAACCAATCTTGTGATATCTTGCGATAACTTGTGATTTTATCCGAGGTTTTACTACAAAATCAATGCGAATTGTATTATATTTCCTCAGCTAATGCTGTCAGAAGGAAGGTAATTCCTCACCTCACTGAAGGTCACTAAAGCCTGGAGCTGGGTTTACTGTTCAACCGAAAGGATCAGAATAATTTTGAGCCTTAAATTTACAATTCATAGTACTGATGTAGCTTCCGTGACTTAAATTGAAGACAAATAGAAATCAAACTGACACGAAGGCCGTGTCCTCAATTAGTAACTGTTCTTTTTTCCCCGCTGTCAAGACAATGCGGTAGCTATAGCCACTCGCAAACTGTGGTTTGGGAAAAGGGAGAAGAGGTAGAATTGTCCATATGAATTTAATCTTTCAGCTTCAAGATGAGTTAGACTCTCCAATTAGTGAATTGACAAAATAAGTGGTGAACTCCCCATAAAGTTCTGGAATCAGAGGTCCATGTAATCTTAATTGTGTCGGTGCTAGAGAATTGAATAACTGTTTTCAGGATGGATTTTACATGGGTTAAAATGGAACACTATGAGAGACTGACCAGTTTAGGATCACAGCTGACTAAAACAAAATAATACCAAAGAATAATAAACTTTACATTTGATATAGCTCCTTGTCACATCGTCAAAACAACAGCAACTTTTATTTACATTGCGTGCTTCCCGCGAGTCTCAACAAGAATTATTAGGGTGACAGTGGAAGGAGATAGTGTTAATTCATTCACATGCAAATTAGATTGATTTCTTTTAGAAATTAATATTTTGGAATAAAGTATATGAGTAAATTGAGACATAACATATCATAAGTGTAGTGTGCTTGGACGAACTAGGCACCTTTGGTTCCTAACGATTTTGACTCCATTGGTAGACTAATCCATGCAGAATTAATTGCTAATACCGGTGTACTGACCATCAAAATTGCGCAAAATAAAAAAAATTGGTCACTCACTCAATGGCTGTCTGTGGGATATCGCTATGTGCAACTGGCTGCTCTATTTCGCCCTTAAAATACACATCAATTCACTTTACAGTATGTCCTGTGAAGCACTTTGAGACATCTCGATGACGTGATAAGGATAATTATAATTATTATTGTAATAATATAATAATAATCTTTGCATTTGATAAAGCGTTTTTCACGTCTTCTAGACATCTCAAAGCGCTTCGCAGGATACACTGTAAAGTGAATTGACTGTATATTTTGTGGGCGAAACGCGGCAGCCAATTGCGCACAGCAGCGTCCCACAAACAGTCGCGGATAGATTGAGTGACCAAATAATTATTATTATTTTTTTCTTGAGGGATTATTATCAGGCGTTAACTTGATTGATTAATTAATTAATTAATTAATTAACTTGGCAAGTGTATTTTTTATTGTTATTAAAGAATCTTAGAACCAAGCTAATTTACAGGACACAAGAAAACCATTCAACCTTTCGTGCCTGTGATGCTTCTTTCGAAGAACAAAAGAGCAATCTATTCAGTCCCGTTAACCTGCCATACATCTGCAAATTGCCAACTTTGTTTAACTTGTGTCTGAGAAAAAGAAAATTAAAAATCTCAGAAAGTAGAAATTGGATTAGAATTTAGCATATATATTCATTCATTTGTTCATTCATTCTCCCAAAATATGAATTTGTGTTGAATTAAATAGCACTACACTAAAGAACACACCTCTTCCCCTTGAAGCACTTCATTGTTAAAAGGTGCAATGAGTCCTCTGCTCCGATACTATCCAACACGCAATTTAAAACTTATGGAAATCAGTTTTTAAATTATACTAGCCTGTGCATTCTCTGCAGTTTCTCCAAAAAGTGACTTCTATTTCTGTAAAAGTACAATTGATTGACACATTAAATTAGATAGCAAATTGTTATCTTGCTGCTTTTATAATTTTACACTGAATTTATTTGAAACAGAATGCTAAAATATTAAATACTAAGATAATAAAATAACAAAACTATCTTGAAGTGGAAGGAAATAGTGACTGTGCCATACAGAGGCCATTTAATGTGTGAGAGTTGATAGAGCCTGGTTCTCTATAGAATTTGGCTTAAAGGCTATCCTCTGGATACGTACTCTGAAGTAAATGTAAACAGTGCTTTCAGAAACATTAAGAAAAGAGGGCACATGTTTGCAATTGCAATTTCAGGACAGACACTAGAACTTTAATGACTGGAATGGGGATACCAGGAAAGGTGATTGAGGCCAGGATGCTGATGGTATAATGGGACGACTATAGGGTGGGTATTCTGAAAGAGCCAAGAGTGCTAACAGTTGAATTAAACTGATATTGAACACACTTAAAGAAGCGATCAGTTATTTCTGCTGCTATTAGAATTCACAAGATTGGTTCGGACACCAAAGGCACTTCAGCCCTTTTCATCTCATTCTTCCCGAATACTCCATTACCTCCTCCCATCACAGGATAGTTTTAACATTATAATAATAATATAATAATAATCCTTGCATTTGATATAGAGTCTTATCACATCGTCAAGACGTTTCAAAGCACTTCACAGAATTTACTGTAAAGTTAATTAACTGTATATTTTGTGGGGGAAATGTGGCAGCCAATTGTGCACAGCAGTGTCCCAAATTTTTTAAAAGGGATTATTACCCCCGGAGAGCAATCCACCAATTGGCTAATAACCGGGTTCCTACTTACTACTAGGTAAACAGACATGTGGAGTAAGAAACTTGGCTAAGGTTTCGCCCTACTCAGAAATCGAACCCGGGTCCTCTTACTTGCAAGGAGAGTTTTCTAGCCAAGGCTTCAAAGACAAAATGTACATATTTCTATTTCAGGGTATAGTGCAGGCACCAAAGATTTAGAAAGTAGATAAAATATCCTCTTGTTAGGTCCTGTTGGCAATGAAGTGAATTGGTAGGCAGATTTGCCTACCAAATGGAATCTTGTTGTTGTAGGCAGATTTGGCCTTATCTCAAATGTGGAGTCCTGTACACAGTTTGGCCTTACATGTGGAGTCCTGTAGCTCAGTGGTTAGAGCACTCGCTTTGCAAGTGAGAGACCTGAGTTCAATTCCAGGCAGAGGGCGAAACCTTGGGCAAGTTTCCTTACTCCACACAGAGCCTAATAATAATCCCTCCAAAACCCAAAACAATAATAAATTGGTCATTTTCAATCTACGACTGTTTGTGGGACATTGCTGTGCGCAATTAGCTGCCGCGTTCGCCCACAAATATACAGTCAATTCACTTTACAGTGTGTTCTGTGAAGCGCTTTGGGACGTCCTCCCGACATGAAAAGCGCTATATCAAATGCAAGGATTATTATTATTATTATTATTATCTCATCTTTTATTAAAATAACCTCACAGTTCTATCCATCATTGAGTGTAGCTTTTTCATTACAAATGTTGCTGCATATTCTTCATCAATTAATCCTTCATCCTCATTGACAACTTCACATAACTTTGTTCAGGTGGGTGTTAAAGATCCCAAAGGAGAAGGGGAATTCTCACTAACAAACCCCACCAGTTAAAAAATGGTCATGGCTGATGGTGGGATCTTGCTGTGCGTTAATTATTGCCTATAATTACACAGTGAACTACACTTTATAGTAAAACTCTGTGATTGTTTATTTGCATGCAAATACAGCAACCAATTTGCGCACATTAGGATCCGTGAAGCGCTTTGAGATGCTTTGACATGATAAGGTGCTCTATATGTGGTTGAAGCAGAAAGCGTCAAAGTATTTAAGAGGAAACTCCATGCATTCAAAGAAGAGAAGGGAATAGAGGGATTTGGGAGAAGGGAAAAGGAGAGTTGGTGGCTCGTGTGGAGTGTAAACGCTGGGACAGACTAGTTGGGCCAAATGGCCAGTTTCCTTGCTGTAACTGTCTATGTAATAACTAAGCCTTAGTCTCACTTTTGCACAGAATTTTCTTTTGTTTTCTTTGATGCTTTTATCTCTATTAGAACATGGCTTCTGCTTGCTGTTGCCTTTGCCTACAGCTTATTGGCAATGCCTGTTGTGAAGACAATATGATTGCTGTCTTGCCCTTGGCATGGTCTTGATTACTCTCGCTTTCATCTCCAATTGAGAATTTTATTTGGTTTTGAAAGAGACATGTTATTGTTACACAGGAAAGCCAGAGGGTGGGTTATCTCTTAGAAGGTGGTAATGATATTGATGGCTGGCAAGGCAAGCATCACTAAATTCTCTGCACCATAACTATTGCAAAATTATGTCTTCCCCACTCCGCACAACTAAACTAAAACCAGATACTGTCTTGATGATAAGAACGCTGTAATATTGAGGGTGCACTTTGAGGACCTGTTCACTATTCAGGTGTCAGTCTGACTCAGTTGGTAGCACTCTTGCCTCTGAGACTAAGCCCCATCTGAGTAAATTGAGCTCATAATCTAGGTTGAGACACTGCTGTAGTGCTGTTGTTTGGATGAGACGTTAACCCGGGGCCACGTCTGCCTGTTCAGGAAATCGCAAAAGACCTCATGGCGCTATTCAAAAAGAGAAAGGAGTTCCTCCGGTGACCAGGCCAATATTCTCCCTGGATAAAATTGGTCACTCACCCTGTGACTGTTTGTGGGTTCCTGATGTGCCCAAATTGGTTGCTGTGTTTGCATGCAAATACACAGTCATTATACCGTACTGTAATTTCTGGGAAAGCCTTGGAGACCTGATGGCATGATAAGGTGCTATAACAAATGCAAGAATTATTATTATTGTTACATGATATTTATTCATTGGGTGAATTTGCCTGTTAAAATGTTGTGCGGGCGAACTGTGTGATGGTTATACTGTATCTGTGGGATATTTAGCAAGCTGGGACAGCTGGTAAGCGATTGACACATTTTTTAAGAGCTGTGCCTTGCTCTCAAAACCTGGACAAATCTGGACAATATTTAATGTGCTTCATAATACTTCACACATTTCTGGCAGTTAATTGGTGCAGTAAAATGCAGAGGCATATGATCGTAACAGGATTTTGTTTCAAACAAGGACATAAAATCCTCAGCGTCCATATTAAATGAAGATAAGCCGTATCTTACACAGTATAACATTATCTTGAGCAATTGTGCTCTCTGTACAAAGTACCTCTGCATCACAGTATAGCAGAAAAATACCATCCGCTGTGGGCATTAAGCATATCTTTGCAATAAATGGAATGGTTGCACTTACAGACATTAGATTAAAATTGCAGCACCGTTATGGAGTCTATTACTGAAATCCCTCCTTGAGCACTTCTATTATCATGAAAGATAGCTATAACATCCCACATGAAAAAAAATTGAAGCCAGTGTAACTCTCATAAGATTGAATATCACAGTTGTGAGCTCAGCATTTGATGTCAATTTGACATGTGCCACAATATTGCTGATTTATGCTGACACGTGTAAACTAATTTTTCTGTTCGACTGATCATAAAATTGTTATTACGTGGGAATGAATGAATCATGATGAGACAGATAGTTCTATAGGGTTTCAGAACTATTAGATGCTCGGCGAAAGATCGTAATAATAATTTGATTGATATCTTTTTAATTTCTGACCTTATTGTAATTAATTAAGCGAAAGTAAATTTAGAGATTTTTCTTTTTAAATTCACTTGGTAATAACTTTATTTGATTATTAAAATGCAACCTAATAAATGAGGAGTTATGAAACCATATAAAAGAATGATAAATGTGCTTAATAGCAATGATTTTACTCATTTCCTTTGTAGAGGTTACAGTTTCTAATTTGCTAAGGCAGTATGAAGGGAATCAACTGCATCTCCATTTATATGATTTACCTCATTTCCCTAAGGCTGGAAACTGAGAAGACTATAGCCCATAATAAACAATTTCATCAACAAAGATTCAAAGGGAATAATTGAATGGCACTAAGTTAATATGCAGACTCAAACCACTAATCGGCTGACCAAACAACATGCCTACTTGGGTCATTTTTGTGAAATCGGGTAACTTTTGTAAGCAATATATTGATTGCCACTCTGCGAGGAGCCTACTTTATCTCTACAATGTGGTTCAATAAGCAACCACTTTGTCTAACCACAAGATGTGCTCAATATGTGGACAGTGGAATTCAGTTCAACCGATTCCTTCACATATTGCACAGCCGAACACAATTACAAATGTTCTTTGATTTACTGTCACTGAATGGCTTCACCTTTTGTTAGTGAATAGAATTTGTTGAATCTAGGATTTTCTGTTGTGGTACAAATCTTCTGGCTAAATCCACTTTTCCTGGCTCTGTTTTAGGATGTCAATAACAACAAGGTGTCAGCTTGGCTCAGTTGATAGCACTTTTGCTTCTGAATCAGAAGGTCGTGGGTTCTACAATTGGGGTCATAGGTTTAAATCCCTTTGAGTTTATAGTCCAGTCCAAAACAATCCTAAGGAGATTGTTGAATTGTCGGAGGCGCTTTGATGAACAAAGAGATGCTGCAAACAGCAAATATTACACCCACTTCTTTAAAAGTGTAACATTTGTACCTTTATCAGATGCTTTATGAAAATCTTATATATTATACGCATCACTTGGATTTGGCCTTTGTAGATTTTCAGCTAATAGATATAAACTAAAGGCCTGGCTAAATAAAAACAAGCACATTGTTACATTTGAAATTGCTCTTTTCATGTCGGGAGCAGGTCTCAAAGCTCTTCAAAGGATTTTAATGTAAAGTGTAGTAACTGTGTATTTGCTAGGCCAAAAGAGGTAGTCAAGTTATACACAGCGATGTAGCACAAACAATCAGGAAGTGAAGGACTGATTTTTATTTTGGGGGATTGTTGGACAAGATATGGAGAAATTTCCCTCTCTTTCCAAATATTGCCCCAAGATCTTTAACATCCACCTGAGCATTTTTTTTGGGTTAGCGGGTGACTGCCGTATGCGGAAATCCATCACTCTGCTTAAGAGTATCCCAACCAGGCTGAGATTTCCAGGCATTCCACCTACACATGGAAATCCCAGAAATAGATTAGAATGTGCACTCTCTCACTGGAGGGACACTTCCCGCTTTCCTAATTCAGGAAAATATTAGGCGTAGGTTGGCAAGAACCAAGGCTTGGGGACTCCAGAGGGTGTGTTGGGGGTACTGTTGGAGTCAGGCTCCACGACCCCATCACTCCCACCCTCACCCGACTCCACCGGCTCCCCATCCCCCAGAGGATCGAGTTCAAGATCCTCATCCTCACCTTTAAGGCCATCCATGGCCTCGCCCCCTCCTACCTCTCTGACCTGCTGACTCCCTACCAACCTGTCCGCTCCTTCCGTTCATCGGGCTCCGGCCTACTCCATGTCTCCCGCCCGACCCGCCCTACCATCAGTGACTGGGCTTTCAGCCTCTCTGCCCCCACACTCTGGAACTCCATCCCACGGTCCCTTCGCCTCGCTTCCTCCCTCGCATCCTTCAAGGCCAGTCTCAAGACCCTTCTCTTCGACCGTGCCTTTGGCCTCCCTCCCACCTCTCTGCCTTCCCTCACCCCTACCCCACCCCTCCTGCATGCTCGGGCCCTGACACCTGACTATTTAGCGCTTTGGGACGTCTTCCGGACGTGAAAGGCGCTCTATAAATGAAAAAGAAGTTAAAACCAGCTTGCTATTGATATTTCCCGCTGCTTGTCCAGTGAAGATCACCCTACCCGTTAGAGCTTTGGCTTGCAGGATTAACAGGAGCTGAGTGGGAATACTCCCTGCTCCCAGGACTGGAATGCCCTCCAAGGTCCTGTTGATGAGCCAGGCTGGCTGTGCTGTCATCATTAATGATCCACCTGAACACACAGTTTAATATTTCATTTATAGGATAGCATCTCTGACAATGTAACAAACCACCAGCATTGAACTGGGAGGTCCCCATAGACAATGTGAGCTCAACGTCCCCCAGTGCCTTCGCCGCTTCCTCCCTTTCCTCCTTCAAGGCCGGTCTCAAAACCTTTCTCTTTGACCGTGCCTTCAGCTCCCCTCTCGACTCTCTTCCCCCTCCTCGCTCCCTCCCTTCCCTCCCCTCACCCTGACCATTTCCCCCTCCTTGCTCCCTCCCTTACCCTGACCATTTCCCCCCTCCTCGCTCCCTCCCTTCCCTCCCCTCACCCTGACCATTTCCCCCCTGCTCGGGTCATGACCCAACTGTGCAGCGCCTTGGGACGTCCTCCCGACGTGAAAGGCGCTTTATAAATGGAATCTTGTTGTTGTTGTTGTTGTTGGAGCTTGCATCCAGAACCCTCTGACTTGAGAGTGCTGCCAACTGAGCTAGACAGCCCCTTCCCCATCAGTCTGATCAAGAATGAAACTCAGTAACTCCCAGTCTTATTGCACTGCACTGCAACTTACTGCACTGTTCATTTCCAGTCCAATAGGATGTTTATTGCAAACCTATAGTGACTGCTCCTGAATACAATAACTTCTGTGTGATTTGTGTCTCGTAAGTTTTCTTTTCCTGACGATGAAATGGGAACTTCAAAGCATGGAGTTGTTCAATAATCTCTGGCAGAACATCAACAGTGGTTAAAAAGTAAAGTTATTTATAGCCCCTTACCACAAAAGAAGTCATAAACACTCTCACTTTCTATTTAACATATTCCTTAAAAATGCTGTAGGGCTTTCAAATATAGTGGAGAGAATCTGGATGAAAGTGTAATTCACGCGAACATTAGTTGGATCTCGGTGAAGATTTTGTAATCAGTCAATGTTTCAACTTACTTGTAACTTGACTGGTTTTCACGTCATTAACACAAAGTATTTTTGATTTACTGCTTCAATGCTAATTATACTCTGAGTAAGACTTGGGATTTATCACTATAACCAGAGTTGGAGGCTGGCTCTGTGATGAACAGCATTTCTGATTGCTGTGGTGCTCCAACCACATTAGATTCAGCAGAGCAAAGTGGACCTTAATTTATATCTTCTGACATGCTTCTGTGCCACAGCCGCCAAAGTTAGGTCTCTGGAGTGTCAGGACTGGACAGTCATAAATGGTGACACATTTCAAGTCAGGAAAGAACACGGAGACTGTCTGAAAAGACATTTCAAACCCCTGTCTCACAGGATTAGGAGAGTTAAAATTCATGCTGATTTAGAATGAATACTTGTACAGTGCCTTTGTGGTGTAACCTGTGGTGTCCATTATTGACATCATCAGGACAAAATAATAATCACATAATAATAGCCCTTGTATTTTATATAATACATTGACACATCAATGTCTCAAACTGTTTCACACTATTTACAATTATGTATAGTGATTGCATTTTATAGGCAAATGTAGTGGCCTATTTGTGCACAGCAATGTCTGACAGACAGCTAGGAGGTGAATGATAAATTTAACTGGAGGAATCAGAAACTGGGAGAAACACACTTCTATTTTAAGATAGAACTTTGGGATCTTGAGTGCCGACCTGAACAGTTTAATGTCTCGTCCAAAGGGACTGCACCTCCAATGATGCAACGCACCCCAGCACTGTATTGGGGTGTCAGTGTAGACTATGAGCATTGTCACCATAATAAGTAAGTAATCCTAGCATTTGATATAGTGCCTTATCATATCATCGAGACATCTCAAAGCACTTCACAGGATATACTTTTCTGGGCAAAATAGTACAGTGTTGTCATGCAGAGCAATTGTGGATTATGACAATTGGCCGTTAGAAGTTATAAGATTTGTTGAATAGACTATCAAATGAACCAGTTTGTCACAGAATCTATTTATGCTCGTCTTTTACCTGGGGGATTATCTGGGCGAGTTGAAGGTATAAGATAGATTGTAGCAGTAGGACAAGGTACTTCAGTCACCATTGTTAAATAAATACTGGTAGAGCTACGTTATCTGAAAATTGTTCACAGGATGATCAAAGAGCTGTAAAATGCATCTTGACACAACATTAATACGTCACAATCATCTGTACTCAGATGAATTATTGTTGTAAAACCAAACATGTCTTTAAGTGAACCAGTGTGTGATAAGATGCTCTGTAATGTTTAACATTTCACTTGTGGAAGGATACAACCCATTTCAGGCAGTGTGTCACACGCTAAAGATGAAAAATGAATATGGCTTCAAACTGGTTTGTATCATGTCACAGTGAAGAAAGACTTCATGGTTTTACAGGCTTGTACCAGTTGGAGAGATAATCTCCTACAGTAGTAAGGTGCATGCAAAATGATTTTCTAGTGCTGTATGTCAACTTTTCAAGTAAATCAGAACAATCAAAATGCATCATCTTTGGGATATGCTGCAAAGCAGGTTCTATTCAGATTCCAAAGTGATGCATTCCATACTTCGACTTGTTTACGCTACGTGAAGTCCTGTAGAGTAGTGGGTAGCGCACTCGCCTCGCAAACAAAAGGAGCCGGATTCGATTCCCGGGCATGGCGAAACCTCAGATAAATTTCCTTACTCCACACACCACTGTTTATCTATCAGTAAATAGGAACATGGTCGGTTAGTCAACTGGTGGATCACTTTCAATTGCTATATGTTAGAAATGACATCCTTGAGCCTGGGTCATCTAATTCATTTTGTCAATTATCTGTTTTGATAAGGAGCTGGATGCACTTTCCAGTGATGATGGAGTTGTCGGGACAGGCATGGGTTGAGATAATAAGACAACTGATCGAGCACTATGGCTCCGCTCCTGCTAAAGCTGTTGGAATGGTGACTGGGAACACAATTGGACAGAACTAATCAACACGAGAATGACACTCCCTGATGTTTCACTGAATTGCTTTTAGTGGCCGGGGAGTTATTTCACTTAATTTTCCATTTTATTGTTTATGGTTGTCTCTCTCAGGAGATTAAATAAACTGTACAAGGTGGTTAGAAGGAATTGGGGCTGACTGGTTGAATGCCCTTTACGAATTACATATTTAATGATAATTCTCACCCTTGACTAGAAGGTGGCTACAGCACATTAAGGCCAGGTCCAAGCCATACAGGCATCATTATGAAACTGCACCAGGTCATCTTAACCTAAGGAGCACATCAAATCTATGGAACCAGACTGGACTGAAAAGACATGTGCTGACAACAGGCAGAAATTGTTAAATTGTCCCCTCAGTGATGATTATCATCCCTGGAGCCAAACCATTCTTCACTGCCACTCAACAAAGTCACGCCACTCAGCCTGACAGCCTTTCTTACGAGTCAAAAAAGCAGCATTGCAACTTTCAGCTGAAATCAGTCCAGTGAGGAAGAAGGTCATCCTACTCAAGGCAACTTGATAAGAAAATCCAGGGAGAGCGATTTCTGTTGAGTATAGTCCCGCTTGGTGCAGAAGCAAAAAATCAAGTCTGCCTGAAGAGAGGAATCTTCACTTTCCTTTGGTGTTTGGATTAATCCTCCTTGTTCCAGAGTTCCCAAGCCTTAATAATAATAATAATCCTTGCATATGATATAGCGCCTTATCATGTCTTTGAGACGTCTCAAAGCATTTCACAAAATATACTGTAAAGTGAATTGACTGTAAGTGATTTTGTGGGCGAAACAGCCAATTGCACACAGAAGTGTCCCACAAGTAGTCATAGATTGAGTGACCAAATTATTACTTTTTTTGAGAGATTATTACCCCTGGAAAATGATCTGCTAATTGACTAATGACTGGGTTCCTACTTACTGCTTGGTAAACAGGCATGTGGAGTAAGGAAACTTATCTAAGGTTTTGCCCTGTATGGTCATTGAACCCCAGGTCCTCTCACTTGCGAGGTGAGTGCTCTAACCAATACACTACAGGACTCCACAGGAAATCAGAAGAGAGAAATTGTTTTAGGGGGTAAATCTGTTCAATCATCTTATTTCAGAACTCTCCCCAAACCACTTGGACTGCACTCGAGAATGATGTATTAGCCAACCTGATTAAAAAATCCCAAATTTGTCAGCACTGGGAGAACAAGTAGAAGTGAATAAATATAACACAAAGGAACAAAGCTTGGAAGAAATATCTCAGAGCATCATCACTTCCACCTTTTTTACACATTGCAATATGTAAGGAATCCAAATCACACACTATCGTGACTTGGATGTATATTGGTTCATCGGATGAGAAGTTAAACCAAGGTCCCAACTGCCTGTTCAGGTGGACGTTAAAGGTCCCACTGCACTATTTGAAAAGAGAAGGGAGTTTCTCTCTGCTGGTGTCCTAGTTAACAAATTCCTATAAATAATAACTAACTGCATGGCGGTTTATGGGACATTGCTGCGCACAAATTGGCTGCTGGGTTTCGCCCACAAAATACATACTATATCCTGAGAAGTGCTTCGAAATGTCTAGACGGTGTGACAAGGTGCTATATCATATACTGCACAAGGATTATTATTATTATTCATTGTCGCTGGGTTAAAATGCAGGAACTCCCCAACCCAACACTATTATACAAGCACCTTATCCTCGAGGCCTGCAGTGATTTAACAAGAAGACCCCATCACCATCTTCTCAAAGAAACCGGGGATGAGCGATAATCCCACCCACATCCCGAGGTGAGTAGAAAAAGACTTTGAGGTTTTGCTAGTGTTTTAAATGCAAGGATCAAAGCCAAAGATGAAGAGTAGAGCGCTGAAATGATATCCAGGTATATATTTTATTTCAATTTAGATTGCTGGATGAATTTTGTGACTATCAAGGCGAAGGCAATGAAACTTTTCTACTCTTGTCACCCAGCATTAGCGTCAAGCACATCCAAGTGAAGTATTTTACAGGCCAGAAGCAGAGTGCACTTTATCCACTCTGCCCTTAGAAAACTTTCCTTTATGTACAGAATCATTTGTATCTCAAAGAACTTAGCAATGGGAATGAATGGTGGATACTGAGTATGAGTTGGTGGATAATCTTCCTTGTTCTGGTCTTCAAGAGAGCACTGAGCCATGTGAATTTACCCTTGTCACATAACAGTTATAATAATAATAATAATCCTTGCATTTAATATAGTGCTTTATCATGTTGTTGAGACGTTTCAAAGCACTTCACAGGATATACTGTAAAGTGGAGTGACTGTGTATTGCATGGGCAAATGTGGCAGCCAATTTTACTCACAAACAGTGAGTGACCAATTTTATTTGGGGGATTGTTGGCCAGGACCCCGGGAGAAACTCCCTTTTCTCTTCAAATAGCGGCATGAGATCTTTAACATTCACCTGAACAGGCAGATTGGACCTCAGTTTAACGTTTCATCCAAAGCTATGTCTGTGCTCTCACTGAGGAAAATTGACAATGCAAGAAAAAATGGGATGCAGAGGACTCGGAGCACTACAAAAGGTAACAAAGGGATAGAAAGAAAGTAATAAGAGGAGCAAAAAGGAAATATGAAAACAAATCTTGCAAGGGATATTAAAACCAATAGTAAAAGCTTTTATACATATATTAAGAGATAGGGAATGGGTATGTGGGTCCATTAAAGACAGATGTAGATGAGACTATAACAGAAAATGAGGAAATTGCTGACTTGTTAAATAAATACGTAGCTACTGGATTTACAGTAGAGGATGAGGACGAAATACCAGCCGTACAGGGGAACCTAAGTCAAAGAGAAATGCTTAATAAAACTAATATAAATAAAAAAACTGGTAATGGAGAAAATAATGATACTCAAACTGGACAAATCTCCAGGACTGACAGTTTTCACCCCAGGAAATAGGAGAGGAAATTGCAGATACATTCGTCATAATTTTCCAAAGTTCACTAGATTCAGGAATTGTGACCGTAGATTGGAAAATTGTGAATGTCATCCCATTATTTAAGAAGAGAGGGAGTGAGAAACTAGGAAACTACAAATCTGTCAGTTTAATGTCAGTTGTAGGGAAAATACTGGAATCCATTATCAGAGATAGAGTGACTGAACAAAGAGCTAGACAATGAGAGTCAGCTTGGGTTTATGAAGGATAGGTTGTATCTGACTAATCTAGTGTTGATTGGAGGAGATCACTAAATTAATAATAATAATAATAATAATCCTTACATTTGATATAGCGCTTTTCACGTCGGGAGGACGTCCCAAAGCGCTTCACAGAACACACTGTAAAGTGAATTGACTGTATATTTGTGGGCGAACGCGGCAGCCAATTGCGCACAGCAATGTCCCACAAACAGTCGTAGATTGAAAATGACCAATTTATTATTGGTTTTGGTTTTGGAGGGATTATTATTAGGCTCTGTGTGGAGTAAGGAAACTTGCCCAAGGTTTCGCCCTCTGCCTGGAATTGAACTCAGGTCTCTCGCTTGCAAAGCGAGTGCTCTAACCACTGAGCTACAGGACTCCACAAATTGGTGGATAAGAGAGTGTCTATGGATGTTGTTTATATGGAGGCAGAACTGACACTGCCTGAAATGGGAGATATCCTTCCACAGAAGGCATTTGATAAGATTCCACACAAAGATTATTAGCGAAAATGGAAGCGTATGGAGTCAGAGGTAACCTTGTGACATGGCTTGGTAATTGGTAATTGGTTTGGGAGGCAGGAAACAGAGAATAGGGATAAAGCGAATGTTCTCTGATTGGAGGGATGCGACAAGTAGTATCCCCCAAGGGTCTGTACTGGGACTTCAGCTATTCGCCACATATATATAAATGACTTGGATGAAGGAATAGAAAGTTTTATATCCAAGCTTGCAGACAACACTAAGCTAGGTGGCTCAGTAAATTGTGTAGATGGAAGTAGGAAGTTACAATAGGATTTAGACAGATTAAGTCACTAATCATTTCAATCCACGACTGTTTGTGGGTCGCTGCTGTGCGCAATTGGCTGCCGTGTTTCGCCCGCAAATATACAGTCAATTCACTTTACAGTTTATTCTGTGAAGCGCTTTGAGACGTCTCGAAGATGTAAAAAGCTCTATATCAAATGCAAGGATTATTATTATTATTATTATTATTATTATTATTATTATTATTATTATTATTATTATTATTATTATTATTATTATTAATATTATTATTATTATTATTATTATTAAATGAGTGGGCAAAGCTGTGGCAGATGGAGTTCAATGTAGTCCTGTAACTCAGTGGTTAGAGCACTCGCTTTGCAAGTGAGAGACCTGAGTTCAATTCCAGGCAGAGGGCGAAACCTTGGGCAAGTTTCCTTACTCCACACAGAGCCTAATAATAATCCCTCCAAAAACCAAAAAAAAATTAAATTGGTCATTTTCAATCTACGACTGTTTGTGGGACATTGCTGTGCGCAATTGGCTGCCGCATTCGCCCACAAATATACAGTCAATTCAGTTTACAGTGTGTTCTGTGAAGCGCTTTGGGGCATCCTCCTGACGTGAAAAGTGCTATATCAAAATGCAAGGATTATTATTATTATTATAATGTAAGTAAGTGTGAGGTCATCCACTATAGACTGAAAAAAGATAAAGCAGAATATTTTCTAATGGGGAGAAATTAAAAACTGTGGAGCAGCAAAGAGATTTGGGTGTCCATATCCACAAATCACTAAAAACTAGTTCCTAGGTGCAAAACGTAATCAAAAAAGCAAATGGAATGTTGGCTTTTATCTCAGGGGCCTGAAATATAAAGGGAAAGAAATGATACTTCAGCTGTATGGAGTGTTAAACAGGAGTACTCCCATCTGGAGTACTGCGTTCAGTTTTGGGCACCACACCTCAGGAAAGGTATATTAAGACCGGAAGACCATAAGACATAGGAGCAGGAGTAGGCCATTCGGCCCCTTGAGCCCGCCCTGCCATTTAATAAGATCATGGCTGATCTTCTAACCTAATTCCATTTACCCACCCTAGCCCCATATCTTAATCCCTCTATCCGTTAGAAATCTTTCAACCTCAGTCTTGAATATGTTGGCCCTGGAGGGGGGGGCAGCACAGGTGCACTAGAATGTTACCAGGCCTTAACGGGTTAAGTTACGAGGAAAGGCTGCCTAAACTTACATTGTATTCCCTTGAGCTTAGAAGGTTGAGGGGTGATTTGATTGAGGTGTTTGAGATGATAAGGGGATTTGATAGGATAAATACAGAGAAGCTATTTCCTTTGATGGGGAAATCCCAAACAATGGGGCATAGTCTTAAAATTAGAACCAGGCCATTTAAGAGTGAAATCAGGAAGCATTTTTTCACTCAAAGGGTGGTAGATATCTGGAACTCTCTCCCCCAAAAGGCTGTGGGTGCTGGATCCATCCACACCTTCAAGAGTGAAGTTGATAGATTTTTGGTAGGTCAGGGGTATCAAGGGATATGGGGAAAAAGCGGAAAATTGGAATTGACAGGATTAGTTGAGGTACAGATCAGCCATGATCTAATTTAATGGCAGAGCAGGCTTGAAGGACTGAATGGCCTGTTCCTGTTCCTATATTCCTATGTGCCAAATTGATGGCAATTTTGTATTTTAAAGTGCTCCAAGATGCCACGCCTCAAGGAAGGATGCAATATAATTGCAATTTGTTGTTTTATGTGCCTCAATTGAAATTATCCAACATCAATTGACATTGACATCTTATATCTGAGTGAAAATTTAAGGCTGGATTAGAACATAGGAAGCAGAGGAGGTCATTCAGCCCATTGAGTCTGCTCCACTGGTTTATTAGATCATTGGGGATCTCTTAATCCCAATTTCCACCTTTTCTCCAAACCACTTAATATTTTTATTTCTGTCCTGCTTTGGCGGAGGTAAGCAGTGTCTCCTTGGAGCTGAACGGACTCCAAGGTGATATGCTTGGCAACACAATGTCAGAATCGAATCAATACTCTGTGGTGGTCTGCATCTGAGTAAAAAGCTTCCAGAAAAACAGCTTCACAATGTAATAATTTGCCAATTTCTGGACTTTTGTGATTAATTACATCAATAGAGTAAATCTAGACATGGGTGCAATTTCTCTCTCTTTGTGCGAGTGATGTGTGATATATGAAATATTGAAATACTGAAAGATTAATCATTGAGATGTAATCGCTGCACATTTATCCGGTTGCAATCATTCTTGATTATCTGGAGTTGCTAACGCCGGTAGATATTAGAATGAGATAAAAATAAGTGCTGAAAGGTAGGCACACAAGTGAGCCAACATTAAAACAATACAACATCAACAACAAAATTACATTTGTATAGCGCCTTTCACGTCGGGAGGACGTCCTAAGGCGCTGCAGGATGTCAATGTTTCGGACCCAAGCTGGGGGTCGGGATCTGGGAGGGTGAAGGACAGTGGGGGAAGGAGGGTGATCGAAGGCACGGTCAAAGACAAGGGTCTTGAGATGGGTCTTGAAGGAGGCAAGGGAGGGGGTGAGATGAAGGGACTGCTGGATGGAGTTCCAGAGGTTGGGGGCAGAGTGGCTGTTAACATTGCTGGAAATAAATAGGTCAATTGCCGTCAAAGATCAGAAATATTGATTTGCAATTTCAAAATCATCACACACACCCGCTTTAAATTGCTGTCAATGCTCAGCAAAAAGAATTTTGATTAAAAAATGGTGAAAACATGACTAAATCCACGATGGGATTTTCAAGAACTGCGTTTAATGAAAGCTGAATGAAAGTGATAAAACTAATAAAATTAAGAAATTAACTTTATCTAAGAATTTCTGAGAGTTCCAGTACTTGTTAACAATGCAATAACATAATTCTGCTTGAAAATTCATACGTTTTCTAATTCTAGGCACAAGATAGAAAATTATTATTCGTTATTATTAAGCAGCATTATTGAGGCTGCTGTAATATGCCATGTTGTTTGGAAGAGCCAATTTATGAGCCCAAATTCCTTGCAATCTTAGCATTTAACCTAGGTGTCTTGTTTGAACCTAAACTGTGCTTTCTCTCCCACATCTGGGCCATGACTGGCACTGCCTACCACCACCTCCGCAACATTGCCAGACTCCGCCACTGCCTCACCCCTCAGGCTGCCGAAACCCTCACACGCATTCGTCACCTCAAGGCTCGATTACGGGAACTCCCTCCTCATCGGCCTTCCCAACTCTTCCTTTCACAAGCTGCGGATCATCCCAAACTCTGCAGCTCGTGTACTCTCGTGCACCAGGCTCCGTGACCCCATCACTCCCACCCTCGCCCGACTCCACTGGCTCCCCATCCCCCAGAGGATCGAGTTCAAGATCCTCATCCTCACCTGTAAGGCCATCCATGGCCTCGCCCCCTCCTACCTCTCTGACCTGCGGACTCTCTACCAACTCCCCGCTCCCTCCGTTCATTGGGCTCCGGCCTACTCCATGTCTCCCGCCCGACCCGCCCTACCATCGGTGGTCGGGCTTTCAGCCTCTCTGCCCCCACACTCTGGAACTCCATCCCACGGTCCCTTCACCTCGCTTCCTCCCTTGCATCCTTCAAGGCCGGTCTCAAGACCCTTCTCTTCTACAGTGCCTTTTGCCTCCCTCCCACCTCTCTGCCTTCCCTCACCCCTCCCCCACCCCTCCCCCATGCTTGGGCCCCGACACCTGACTGTTCAGCACTTTGGGACATCCTCCCGATGAGAAACGTGCTCTATAAATGTCATTTTGTTGTTGTTGTTGTTAAGACCATTTTGTTTTTGAATTTAAGACCATATAGAATGATGGAAGATTCTTAAATTCAGTCTAAGTTTGGAATCTGGCTTCTGGTCAAGAACTGTGGAAAAGTACTATTTTGAGCACTCTGCCATGCTACCCTGCATGAAGGGCACTATATAAATGCAAGTTGTTGTTATTGTTGAAAACCCATTTCCACATTACGTTTGAATTTAGAACTTTTCCACAATTCTGCCCAAATATAATTTTTTTGAGATGAAACTAATTACAGGTTAAGACTCGATGGAATTTTCATGTCTCTGATGTGTGAAGCTTTTTACAGAATGTTCTGCAACGACTTTTCAAATAGACAACGTTTATTGGAATTCTATTCTGTAAGTATTAACGTCCAATTTCACCTAGTTTCCTGTAATTGCAACTCCCATGGGCAATTTTAATGACTGGAGGACAAGAGTCTATTGAAATGTGAACTTCAGATAGAATATCTACAAGCAGAAACAAATAATCGTTCAACACAATGGCAAAGTTGTTTCTAATCCATTTATTTCATTCTAGGCAACCATCTAAAGATGTATAATGAGAGAGTTGCTCTGGAGAATGAGCAGGCAGTCAACTATGATGGTAAGGTTGTAATGATGATGAATATTGCGAGTCATCTTATTGCACGCAATCATCTCCTGTGGGAAACTACATTTTAATAATACGTTAATAATATTCCTCGCGTTTGATAAAGCACTTTCGCTTTGGGAGGCCATCCTAAAGCACCTCACAGGAGTTGTAGGATAACATAGCAGCCCAATTGTGCACAACAATGTCCCACAAATAGCCTTGAATGTCCAATTTTGTTTGGGGGGATTGTTGGCCAGGACCCTGGGAGAAACTCCTCTTTTCGAATAGCACCATGGAATCTTTAAGGTCCACCTGAACAGGCAGACGGGACCTCAGTTTGAAGTCTCATCCGAAGGACGGTAACTCCAACAATGTAACGCCTCCCCAGCACTGCATTGGAGTGTCAGCCTAGACTATGTGAGTCTGTCTAACACTATGTGTCAGTCTGTGTGTCAGTCTACGTTTCAGTTTGACGCAAGAAAAATTTGTATTTCAATGTATAAAAATCCGAGTAAGGAGCATCCAATGCCAAGAACAGATTTTTTCCTAATCCATACAATCTCTCCCCAAGCAAACCATGTGTAACAGACCTAAAAAGAACAACCTTCTCAATAAGACTCTATTTTTTCTGCCCAGCTGTTGTGCACACCATTTGCGGCGCAGATAAAATTCAACCATCTGCACCAGATTTCATTCGTAAACACAGCAAGGAAACAGCGAGCCAGGTGCTATTCTGGATTAAAGCCTAAAATCTACTGAGAAAACATTTAGGTTATTTCCTTTGGTGTAAATCAGATTTGTCAAAAATAGTGCTAAAATCAGCCTTATAACATTCAGATATTTTCCCCCAAAAAAATTGTTAAATAAAGATTATTAATAATAATCTTGCATTTGATATAGTGCCTTATCACATCATTGAGACGTCTCAAAGCTCTTCACAGGATATACTGTAAAGTGAATTGACTGTATATTTTGTGGGTGAAATGTAGCAGCCAACTGCACATAGCAGTGTCCCACAACCAGCAATCGATTGATTGACCAAATTATTATTATTTATTCATTTTTTCACATTATTCGCTGTGCTCTGCTCATGTGCTCTCAGTTAGCCATAGCTCATTACTGAGTCTATCACCATTAAAATACTGTACACTGTATCCTTCAGTGTTTATTTCAAGGCTCATTTAAGGTGAGAAATAGCAGAACTGGAAGCTTAAAAATAAATGTTCCTGCATCTGAACCTTTCCTATTGCACACTATTAGTCAATGTAGTCAATGCTACTTAAAGCTCAATCATCTGCATCAGATTTCACTGGTAAACACAGTAAAGAAAACAGTGAGCCAGGTTTAATGCTTACAATCTACAGAGAAAACATTTGGGTTATTTTCTTTGGTGTAAATCAGGTTTGTCAAATATAGTGTGCTGATGGATACAGCACTCTATCACCATTAAAATACTGTACCTATGCCCTTTGTTAGGAAAGTTAAACTTGACTTGAGAAAAGCTTTACTTAGTTTTGACTTTTATTTTTATTTTTGCCTACAATATACACAGTCAATTCACTTTACAATATATCCTATGAAGTGCTTGGAAACACCTCACCAACGTGTTATGCGTTATATCAACAACAACAAGATTACATTTGTACAGAGTTTTCACGTCGGGAGAACGTCTCAAGGCGCAGTATTTATATTTGACATATCAAATGCAAGGATTATTATTATTAATAATAATAAGTTTCCTTCAGTAATAGATATCTTGAACTCTTCCTCCTTCTACACCCTTCAGTTGCAAAGCTACAATCATTGCAGAACCCGTAAATTCACAATGACCGAATTTAAAGTGTGCCTTGGATTGGACCAAGCGGAAGAAACGCTGCAGCCAATTGCGCACAGCAGTGTCCCTCAAACTGTCATGGATTTTTTTTTGTGTGTGTATGGGCAGGGGAGAAGATAAAACAAACAATGCTGTTGTAAACTATGTAAATTGTGCTCAATCAGCTCCCTGGAGGTGATCATGGTAACCAATTTGCGTGGGCAGGGTGGGAGGCTCTTTCTTCCTCTTGTCTCTCTCTCTTTTCTCTCTCTCTCTGTCTCCCTTCACCCCCCTTCCCTCTCTCTGTCTCACCCTCTCTTTGTCTCCCTCCTTCTCTTTCTTTCTTTTTATCCCATTTCTCTTTCTCATTTCTCTTTTTCTCTCTCCCATTTCTTTCTCTCTCCCCCCATTCCACTGTCTTTCTCTCTCTCTCCCTCCCCCCCCCCCCCCCCACCCCAAGTGTATGGTGACTGGACCACTGTAATATGAAAAGTGAATGCAGCAGAATAAGAACATTGATAAATTATTGTTGAATTCATCACATAATCTATTACCCAGACTGATGGTGGAGACTTGGACTTGCTTTGATCAACATCCTATGTGTGGTTCTAACATTTGAATGCATCAAATGATTTCCTATTCAAATACATATAATGTAGTCCACTTTGAATCATAATAGAGGCTTGATGTTAAGATGCTTCTGGGAATGATCTGAAACGTTACAGCAAATTGTCCACTGCAGACAGTGGAGATTTCTAATGTATATTTGTGTGTGTGGGAGGGGGGAGAAGGTAAAACAAATTATGCAGTTGCTAGCCAGGGTCAATTGTGCTTAATCAGCTCCATGGACCTATGCAAACTGAAATCACTTTCATTCTTTCTGTTAGCTCATTTGGTCTTCCTGGCTTATTTTCATATTTAATAACCCTTTCAATTTTACTGATAATAAATCAAAACAATCCTTTTATTTGATATGTTGAACGTCTCAAAGCACTATGCAGGATTTTACTCTAAAGTGACCATAGGATTACCTAGCGGCCAATTTTATTGCCAATAGCAACATCCCACAAACAGTTGTGAAGTGAGTGACCAATTTTATCTGGAGGACTTTTCTCCCAGAGCACAGGGAGAAACTCCATTCTCTTTTCAGATATTGCCACAGGGCTTTTCATGTTCACTTGAACAGGCAAACAAGACCTGGGTTTAACATTTCATTCTGACAGTTGACACTGCATTGCTCCCCCAGCACTGTGCTGGACTATCAGCTCAAAATCCCTTTGTGGGGGTTTGAACCCACCCTTACGGCCAAGTGGTGAGAGCGCTACCGCCTGAGCCAGAGTGATACAATTTTACATGTTTACGCTATATCTTTAGTTTGCATTTTCTTCTATACGTTGACTCATCGTTGTCCACGACTGTTTGTGGGACACTGCTGTGTGCAATTGGCTGCCTCGTTTCGCCCACAAAATATACAGTCAATTCACTTTACAGTATATTATATGAAGTGCTTTGAGATGTCTCAATGACATGATACAATACACTACAAAATTACATTTGTATAGCACCTTTCACGTCGGGAGGACATTCCAAGGCACTGGTGATAAGATGCAATATCAAATGCAACCGTTATTATTATTAATATTACAGCCTACCCATATAACGTCAACTTTTAGTAAGAAAATATGAAAGTTATATGAATTTATGTTTGCCAGATTAATACTGAACTAATTTAAAGTTAATCTGAAGAATATTCAGGCAGGCAGTTCAATGTGGCACATTAGGAATGCCTGACTGACTGTGCCCTCACCAGCGAGATTGAAGCTGTAACTATTTGCTTTGTTGCTGTGCACAGAAATAGTGGCTGGCCACGCTACGTGAAACCTGAACCCTGTAATCGTTTTCGAATGACTTTCTGTGCGACTGGTGTGTTGCACTAAGAGCCATGGTTTTTCAACAGTGTTCTTTAATATCAGATAGAGAGAGGAGGCACTTCAGCACAACATGTAGCTATTGTAACTGTATGCTCTAGTGCAAGTTGTCTCAGACAACCAGAATATTGAGGACTCAATTTGAACGAGTTTCAACTGGGCTGAGCCAAATTTAAGCTCTATACCTATGTTGACCACATTAAAGGTAAGGACGGCTTACAGTATATTCTGTAAAGCGCTGTGACGTGATAAGGCCCTATATCAAATGCAAGGATTATTATTATTATAAACCTGAGCTGGACGACTGCGCAAAACATCATATAGAAGACTCCATCAACAGTAAACCAAGATAGATGCTCACTTTGTTTCTCGTAACTGTGCAGCTGTAATTGGAGTTTTGTTTTGAAGCAGTTAAAGTCATAACCAACTTGAAAGATTACTTTCTATCATGTGCTTCTTAGTTACTTTAAGAAGTTTTTATTTCCCGGAAGCACATGACAAATCTTTCAGACAGTGAAAGGCCAAAGCGAATTTTTATTAGTGGCATATTTACAATCTCCCTGCACACAATGGGATAAAGATTCCACAGGCCTGTCATTAACGCCGCTCACAAAGCTTCTTGCAGACTGTGTGTGCCAATGGTTGGATGGAGCTATTAGCAACATCCAAGCTGTGCACGTACATTAGCCAGATCTTGCTCAATCTGTCAATGAAGCAGCTTCACTCGTTTGGTAGCACTCTTGTCTCTGATTTAGAAGATTGGGGGTTCAAATCCTACATTAGGACTGTGAATTTACATAGTTTAGGCTGTCACTCCAGTGTGGTGCTTGGGGATGTTGTTATGGAGGTGTCATCCTTTGGGTGAGCCGTTAAAACGAGGACCTGTCTGCATGTTCAAGCCTGAAGTTAAAGACACTACTTGGCACAACTTGAAAAGAGAAGGGAATTCTCTCGCAGTCTTCTGGCCAACAATCCCCCAAATAAAATTCACTTCAGGGCTGTTTATGAGACATTGCTGTTTGCAAATTGGCTGCCAAGTACATGTACAGCCTGGATGTTCCAAATAGCTCCATCCAAACAGTGGCATCCACGCTGATTCGTATCGTGACAATAGCTATTCATTGATCTCCTTTCTGGAGCATGGAGATAAACCACTTTGTGCCAACATAGGGCATTTGCCAACAGCAGTTATATAGAGCTATATAGAGTGATTATATCCACGGAAATCCATTTGGCCCAACTAGACCTTACTGGTACTTATACTTCATATGAGCCTCAACCCATCATATTCTCCTCATTTACACCCCTCTATTCCCTTCACGCTCATGTATGCATTAATTTTTTTCTTAAACACAGTTATATTGACAGTACTGATTTCCAAAAGTCAAGTGATTTTTTTTTGGATGACCAAAATAAGTATGTATATTACATGTCAGCAAACCAGAGGACACAGATTCAAGACAATTGGCAAAGGAACCTGAGCAGGAGATGAGGAGAAATTTTTTTAAGCAGCGAGTTGTTACGATCTGGAATGCACTGTCTAGCACTGAAAGACTAGTGGAAGATGATTCAATAATACCTTTCAGAAGGAATTTACTTGAACAGAATTTTTTTTTTCAAGTCTATGGGGAAAGAGCGGGGGAGTAGGACTAATTGAACATCTCTTTCAAAGAGCCAGCACAGGCATGATGGGTCGAATGGTCTCTTTCTGTGCTGTATGATTACGAACATTACTAATGTGCTCTATGATTATGTACATTATTAAAATGACATGCACTCAATGGAACAAAACATTAACTTCTCCCAAACCTGTTGCTAAATCCCCTGATGACGCTGAGAAAAGCAACCATCCATGTGGGTACAAATAAGTACACACCTGTTAGCGACGATTTAGTCTCATAAACTCAATAAAGACAACTGCATAGCATTGCAGACGTGCTTGTAATCCCATCTAGGGCTTTGACAGCTGCAAAAATAAAAATCACAGAGTTAAACATTTCCTTGTCTTGACAATCCAAAGTACATTGATATGGCGCATGCACCACAGAAAAGATTTTGCAGGGTACTTCATAGTAACTCACATCACAAGAAGCAGTCTCCGACATTCTGTTACACATATGTAGAAGGAGACGACTGTTTGTAGGATGCTGCTGTGCGCAATTGACTACTGCGTTGTGCCCACAGGTATACAGTCAATTCACTTTACAGTATCTTCCGTGAAGTGCTTTGAGCTGTCTGGAAGATGTGATTAGGTGCTATATCAAATGCAAGGATTATTCTTATCAAATAGTTCATCTCATCGCAGGTCTGAATTGCCAATGTGATCATGCCTGACAATTAGATTCATAAATCTACAATATTTTGTTTTAAAAAAAACTCATTTGAGCATAAATGAGTTAAATTGATTATTTGACTGGTTTAAAGAACAGAGTAAGATGAAATTAATCATTTTTTTNATGAGTTCATTTCTCATTAATGACTACTCCAGAGTATGTAGGTGAAACATTACTCTTCCATAAACTCTGTGTAAGCACAGAGGGAAAACATTAGCTAAAATACTCCTGCAAATCATTGACTCTTCTCCCCCACCCAGACATGTCTAGACAACACATTAGTGTCAATCATATTTGGTTAAGATTTTCCAACCAGTTATAGAGAAACACAATGAAGAGCGATTTGAAACGTGAAGAAGAAGACATTGTGAACTAGAGCTATTGGGCTTTGATATTTAAGTTGTGCAAGAGTGTGGAAATCAAAGGAACTGAGAAAAATGTACAGCAACTAGCTAATGCTCCATATATTGAGGTGTCAGCCTGGCTCAGTTGGTTTCTGAGTCATGTTCAAACTTTGCGCTCATTGTCTAGGTGGTCAGGGGCAGTGCCTGGGGTGCACTTCAATGTCAATGTCAAAGTATTCTTCTTAATAAATATAATAATAATCCTTGCATTTGATATAGCACTTTTCACGTCTTCTAGACGTCTCAAAGCGCTTCACAAAATATGCTGTAAAGTGAATTGACTATATTTGTGAGTGAAACGCGGCAGCCAATTCTTCAGAAGGGATGTTCAATTTGTGGTATTGTCTTTCTGTTCAGGTGAATGTTCATGATCCCATGGCACTATTTGAAAAGAGAAGGGAGAAATCTCCCCAGGTAAAATTGTCCATTCACTTTATGGCTGTTTGTGGAACATTGCTGTGCTCAAATTGGCTCCCACTTAACCAAAAATAAACAGTTACCAAATTAGTCACTAATCAGATGTAAGAATTATTATTATTTCCCACAAATAATCCACAGGAAACCTCTAATCCAACCAATGTTTTAAAATTTAAATGATTGCTTATACTTGATGTTTATTCACAATATGTTTTCCTCTGAGGATCCAAAAAGGGAATCTATGTATTCTGAGCCACTTTCGTTATGTTCAACGAGATTAAGAAATTGTCATTATCTGCTGATGATAAAGAGAGTCTTCCTTCACCCACAACAGACAAGGAAGTGGAATTGAGGAGGTGATAGTATCATGGAATAGTTCGTGGCATAGTGGACCAGATAGGGTGAATGAACTTCTCTTGTTAAATTCCTATGAAAGCTTTCCAGCTGTTAAGTCAGCTTTTAGTCTTAGAGTCTTATAGGCTAGGAATGCTTGGCACTTTTTGATCCTTTGATGTCGGCTCTTCCTATCATTGTGAAGCAGAATTCACCAAGCGGTAGAGTCCCATTGCGTAGCGGTTAACGATCTTGCCTCGCAAGCGAGCGGACCTGGGCTTGATGTCTATGTGCCAATTGTCTTTTCATTAGTTCTCTATTGACGGTACTCAATGTTTATAATAGTTAATAGTAAATGGTCTTTACATTTGGTGTAGCGCCTTTCCCATCAGGAGGATGTCTCAAAGCTCTTCAAGATATATGGTAAAGTGGAAAGACTCTGTCTTTTGTAGGCGAACACATTTGTGTCTCTTCCGAAGTAAAGGTACAGTACTGAGAGTCTTGTAAGAGAGGAGGGATTGTGAATAACTCTAGATGCCAATGTTGAGGGTACATCTTGGTGTTACAGCAGGTGCTGGAGCCACAGCCAATATGGGGAAGTACATGACTCAATTACCCTGAAGAGGACTAGCAGCTGACATGTCAGGTGTGATAGCTAGAATTGCAACCTCGTCTGTCAGTACGACGGCATTATGCCACTGCTGGTGGCTTTCTGCTGGTTGTCCTCAGACATCAGAGTCTGTGTCGAAACTCCTCAATGTATAAAGCAACCCCAACAGCTGACCCAAGTTTTGCCATCCCACAGTTATTATTACCACATTACCACAAGTGGAGTCCTGTAGCTCAGTGGTTAGAGCACTCGCTTTGCAAGTGAGAGACCTGAGTTCAATTCCAGGCAGGGCGAAACCTTGGGCAAGTTTCCTTACTCCACACGCCTAATAATAATCCCTCCAAAACCAAAAACAATAATAAAATTGGTCATTTTCAATCTACGACTGTTTGTGGGACATTGCTGTGCGCAATTGGCTGCCGCGTTCGCCCACAAATATACAGTCAATTCACTTTACAGTCTATTCTGTGAAGCGCTTTGGGACGTCCTCCCGACGTGAAAAGCGCTATATCAAAATGCAAGGATTATTATTATTATTATTATTATTATAAGTGACTGTTGAGGTTTGATCAATAGAATTATTCTAAAGAAAATGAACCTGAGCAGTAAAACGTGAAGGTATGTGGCAAGAGAGATGGAAAATGAGATTTGTGAAATATATTAATAATAATAATCCTTGCATTTGGTATAGCACCTGATCACGTCATCGAGACGTCTCACCGTGCTTCACAGAATAAATTGTAAAGTGGAGTGACTATATGTTTTGTGGCAAAAATTTGGAAAAAAATAAGTAGCAATAACACTGGTGCAATGGGTGTGAAGAGCTCCCTTCTGTGGAGACAGTGTCTGTTTCTATGCTATGGCTTTCCCATTCTTAATCGTAGACTGAGCACATCCTGTGATTGAGCAGCACTCTCTCTCCGACACCGTGTTTTGCCCACAAAATATACAGTCAATTCACTTTACAGTATATTCTGTGAAGCTCTTTGAGATGTTTCGAAGACGTGATAAAGTGCTATATCAAATGCAAGGATTATCATTGAGGGATCCACCTGATCGTTATCACTTTGTGCAGACTGATTCTCAGCATGCAATGTGGTTGATCTTGTCAGCACACCCTCCTCAGCTTCACTGTGGCACCTGTAATTTGGAAGATGAGCTGCTGCTGTATTGTTCTCAAAGAGGAAATGAATGTCCATAAATAACTGTTTGGTTTCTCACCCTGATCCAGCATTTTCCTCCAAAAAGATGGCCCCTTGAGATCCTTCCTTTAACGCACCCATGAATAATAATAATCCTTGCATTTGATAGCGTCTTATCAGGTCTTCGAGACGTCTCAAAGCGCTTCACTGAATATACTGTAAAGTCAATTGACTGTATATTTTGTGAGCGAACACGGCAGCCAATTGCACACAGCAGCGTCCCACAAACAGTCGTGGATTGAAGTAACCAATTTATTATTAGGTTTTTTGAAGGAATTATTACCCCGGAAGAGCGATGCACCAATCGACTAACAACCAGATTCCTACTTACTGCTAGGTAAACAGAGGCGTGTGGAGTAAGGAAACTTGCTCAACACTTACCTGCAAGAGTTGGACAACCTAGTCTGTGATCCTATCCACCACCCTTTCTACTTAGTTTATCTCATTACCACTGTCTCTTATTTAAACATCCCTTTTGATTCTGGCTTTACAGATTTCTGGGGCAGAATGTTCCAAATCGCCACAAACCTCTGTGTGAAGAAACACTTCCTGACCTCAGTTCTAACTGATTTTCTTCCGATTTTAACACTATGTAATAATAATAATAATAATAATAATAATCCTTGCATTTGATATAGCACCTTATCACGTCTTCTTGACGTCTCAAAGCGCTTCACAGAATATGCTGTAAAGTGAATTGACTGTATATTTGTGGGCGAATGCTGCAGCCAATTCCACACAGCAGTGTCCCACAAACAGTCGTGGATTGAAAATGACCAATTTATTATTGTTTTGTTTTGGAGGGATTATTATTAGGCTCTGTGTGGAGTAAGGAAACTTGCCCAAGGTTTCGCCCTCTGCCTGGAATTGAACCCAGGTCTCTCGCTTAAAATATTGCTGTTATAAGTGTTGCAAAGTTTCACACTTTGGTCAGTTCTTTGGTGACTCGGATATCATATAGCTGAAGGGCATTGTTGGAGATTTATCTTAAAAAAAATACTCTGTTTACCAAATATTCGTGTAGAATCCTCGGACAGCCTTAAATTGTTGTATAATTGGGAGTTTGACAGATGTTTTAAAGAAATGTCTGTAACATGTAAAATAAGGCAATGCTGTTTGTTTAAATAGCTTGAGACAATGCCATATGTTCATCTTGATTTAACATTTCACTTTTGACACTTCTCCTGCTGTGGATCATCTGTAATAGTCCAGAAAACAGCATGTTTATCTTAAAATTGTATCTGCCACAATTCACTGACATGTTTAATCCAGACTAAATAAAATATTTACTGGACCCTCTGATTAAAAATTGATATGCTAAATAGCCTGCAATTGCCCAAATCTTCAAGGGTGGGGGAAGGGAACAATATATTAAAACTTTCAGATTTCCACAGTTAAGCTTCTGCCTTGGTTGAGCTTCCACACAATGAGATAGTTAATTGATGCCGTTTAGTTAAGATTTGACCGACAAGCCGATCCAAGATTTTTTTTGTATTTGTATCATAGTGAGACATGTGTAGAGAATTAGGTGTAACCAAAGGATTACAAATAATAAATACTACTACTAATAATAATTTGGTCACGCAATCCACGACTGTTTGTGGGACACTGCTGTGTGCAATTGGCGCTGCATTTCGCCCACAAATATACAGTTAATTCACTTTACAATCTATTCTGTGAAGCACTTTGAGACATCTCAAAGTTGTGATAAGGCGCTATATCAAATGCAAGGATTATTATTATTATTATTATTTAAACTCCCCAAACATAAGTATTTGCTTTTAGCACATACGGAAACCCATCATCATGATCAAGATTATCCAAACCAGTCTAAGAGTTCCATATATGCCTTTCACCTAAGCATGGAAATGTCCCTGTGTCTGTTGTGAAAATCTGCAATCTCTCCCTGGAATGACTCACCCTGTTTACCAAGTTCCAGAAAATATTAGGGCCTGTTGATGAGAGCCTGGCTTGGCAACACCAGAGAGTGCACTGGGGTAACTGCTGGAGTTCAACCAGCTAAATCCGCACAGATTTACAGAGACTGGGTTTTATATATATATATATATTTTAATTAGAAACATAGGAACAAGAATGGGCGTTCAGCCCCTCAAGCCTGTTCCACCATTCTATTAGATCCTGGCTGATCTGTATCTCAACTCCATTTACCCACCTTTGCCTTTGGTTGCGTGACAAACAAGTGAGGAGGAGAGGGAAGGGGAACGAGGGAGGTGACTATAGGCATAGTTGAAGAGATAGGTTTTTAGATAGAGATTGAGGGCGGGACAGGGGAATAGAAAAGGTATATTTCTTATGTATGTGCGATAGTGTTTTATTGGTCTTTAGTTAGTTGAAAATGTATAGAAATTGCTGGCTGAAAAGGTGGAGTTTTCTCTAGCAGTCTGACAGATGACTACATTAGACATGCCAAGATTTTTACAAATTTGCTTTAAAAAGGATCATAAAATCACAAGATTATTTTGATGAAGAAGGCCCTTTGGCACATTTGATCGCAACCTACAAAATACACAAACTTTACAAGTTGTCCTGTAAACTGTTATGAGTTGTCCTCATGATGTGAAAGGCCCCATATCAAATGTAAGGATTATTCTTATCCTTCCAGAATACTCATCCTACCGTCCGCCCATCACAGCATTAAGCTATTGCTTAAATCAGTTCAGTGTTCTGGCCTGAATTACCCTTCCTAGCTAAAGAATTGTATAGTTGGGATAGTTTGACAGAGTAGTTCTGATTTTCTCAGCAGATCTGGACCTGTTCAATTGGTGTGACAAGACCACACAGTGAAATTTACTGCTCAGAAAAGCTGTTCTTCAAAAAAAAATTGAACAGAATGTTTCTCATTTTGTGGTTTACTGCATGAAAAACATGCTTCTGAGGCAAACCTCTCTTTCTCTATCTTTCTGTTTCTCTTTCAAAACCAAAGGCAATTTTTCTCCGTCTGAAATCAACGTATAATTGATGTGGAAGGAGGTACACTTTCCGTTGATACTATAGAGAACAATGAAACCTCACTTGAAACTTACATCACAGCATTTTGGAGCATTTGAGTCCATTTCTGCACTCAGCAAGACGCTTTACACTGTAGACATAACGAATCTAATCGACATATGAAATTGTGACTTTGTACAAGTTCAAGAAAAGAAGGTACTGTTAACATAGTAGAACACATTCAGAAGAGAATTAATTGAATAATATGCAATTTTACTGAAAAATAACAGCCTTTGTGGTGAGCAAGCTGCAGAGATTTTATAACATAATCCTGGCACTTTACATGGAAGCTTCACACTTTTCGATCTTTAACGTCCACCTGAGCAGATAGACAGGACTTTGATTTAATGTCTCAGCCAGAGGCATTTCTGACAGTATGATTGTCCACCAGCACTGCAGTGGAGTGTCAAGCCTAGACGTTGAGCTCAAGGACCTGATGTAGGATATGAACCCCAAATCTTCTGACTAAGGCGAGAATGCTACCAACTGAGCCAAGCCCAACATCTAAATCGATGCTAATTGCACATGGTTACTGCATTTGTTTTCATTTTGAAACTCTTTTGTGTCACTTCACTGAAAATAAATGTATTTTTAATGTACATTTTGTTTGTCAGAGGCATAATGGGAATTGATACCTTGCGTATTATTATTTTTTGTTAACAGTTAAATCCCATATCTCCCAATTCACTAATGTTGTTTCACTGGAACAGCTATTAAAAACCCATAAGGTAATGAGCATAAAACAACCGAGGTGATGTGGCTTTGATGCCCAATTACAAGAATAGGAGTGCAGTACATATATCCACAAGATATTAGGACTTACAATGCATAAAGCTAGAACATTTAATTATTTATCATGATCAATTTGACAGAAAGAAACTATGTACATATGGAAAGTAACAGTTGACAATACAATAACTTTCTGATGGTTTGCTGATGGGAGCGGTTTGCTGAAGGGAGCTAACATTTATTTATAAAGAGGGGAGAGCCACTGAAAGCAGGGAGTGCGATAACCTTCTCACAGCCTAACCTTTTTCCCATGTATCTTACTCACTGACCTCCACCCATCCCTACCAACTATTACTGCATAGAATAGCTGAAGCTGGCTGAACTAAACTCAACCATCTGAAAGGGGAGCTGCAGGATGAATGGAGAATTTCCTGTTCATATCTTCCTTTTGGAAGTACAAGTGTCCATCAAGTGGACTCTCCAACAACTGAAAAATAGAATCATAGAATTATACAGCACAGAAGGAGGTCATTCGACCCATCATGTCTTTGCTGGCTCTTTGAAAAGAGCTATCCAATTAATTCCCACTCCCCCACTCTCTCCCCATTGCCCTGCAAACTTGTCCTCCCCAAATAATGATCTACTTCTCTCTTAAAAGTTGTTATCGAATCGGCTTCCACCAGCCTTTCAGGCAATGCATTCCAGATAATAATAATAATAATCCTTGCATTTGATATAGCGCCTTATCACGTCTTCGAGACGTCTCAAAGCGCTTCACAAAATATAGTGTAAAGTGAATTGATTGTATTTTGTGGATGAAACACGGCAGCCAATTGTGCACAAATGGTCGTGGAATCAGTGACCAAATTATTATTATTACTTTTTTCTAAGGGATTATTACCCCCGGAAAAGTGAACTGCCAATCGACTAACAACCAAGTTCCTACTTACTACCAGGTGAACAGGAACGATTGCTAGAAAATGTGGCTGAAGCGAACAGCATCAATGCAGTTAAGAGAAAACATGATCTAGTGGAGGAGCAAAGGGATTTGGGTGTCCACTTACACAAACCACTACAAGCTAGTGTATAGGTACAAAAGTTATCAAAAAGGCTAATGGGATGTTGATCTTTATCTCAAGGCGGCTGGAATATAAAGGAGAGGAAATGATCCTTCAACTATATAGAGCCTTGCTCAAACCCCAACTGGGGTACTGCGTTCAGTTTTGGGAACCGCACTTCAGGAAGGATGTATTGGCTCTGGAGGGAGTGCAGTGCAGATTCACCAAAACAATATCAGGTCTAAACCCTAAACAGATCCGAACAAGACCCTGTGTGAAAAAATGTCTCCTCCCCTCCCCTCTGTTTCTTTAACAACTATTTTAAATCGGTGCCCTCGGGTTACCGACCCACCCGCCAGTGGGAATAGTGTCTCCTTGTTCACCCTATCAAATCCTCTCATAATTTTGAAAACTTCTATTAAGTCTCCTCTTAACCTTCTCTGCTCCAAGGAGAATAATCCGAGCTTCTCCAGCCTCTCCTGATAACTGAAGCCCCTCATTCCTGGTACCATTCTGGTCAATCTCCTTTGCACCCTCTCCAATGCCTTGACATCCTTCCTAAAGTGTGGGGCCCAGAACTGAACCCAGTCTCTCGCTGAGGCCTAACCAGTGTTTATATAAAGGTTCATCAGAACTTCCTGACTTGTGTATTCTATGCCCCTATTTAGAAAGCCTGGTATCCCGGCTTTTTTTAACAGCTTTATCTCCCTGTCCGGCCACCTTCAAAGATTTACGTATATGAACCCCCAGGTCTCTCTGTCCCTTCACCCCCTTTAAGACTGTACCATCAGCGTATATTGTCTCTCCTCATTCTTCCTCCCCAAATGCATCACTTCGCATTTCTCCACATTAAACTTCATCTGCCACGTGTCTGCCCATGTTACCCGTCTGAACTTAGTATCATCAGCAAACTTGGAAATTGTCCTCCCTATACCCAAGTCCAGGTCATTTATTTAGATCAAAAACAGCAGTGGTCCCAATACCGACTCCTGGGGGACATCACTGCACACTTCCCTTCAGTGGGCTTCTACTTTGCTTACAAATCTCTTATTTGGCACCTTATCAAGCGCCTTTTGAAAATCCTACATCAACTGCACTACCTTCATCCACCTTGTCCGTTACTTCATCAAAAAACTCTAGGTTTGTTAGACATGATTTGCCTTTAGTAAATCCGTGTTGGCTGTCCTTTATTAACCTATATTTTTCTAAGTAAAAATGTATTTTATCCCGGTTTATAGTTTCTAGAAGTTTCCCCCCCTACTTAGGCTGACTGGCTTGTGGAAGAATGATAAGAATAGTATTTAGAAGTACTTCATTGTATTCAGTACAAGTGTTTAACTTTTAACTGTATTTAGACGTCCAGAGGATCAGTGTGTGTCCACGTGTGTGAGTGAGTGCCATCAAGACTGAGATAGATAGATTTCTTATTGCAAAAGGGATTAAGGGATATGGGGATAAGGCAGGGTCAGGTTATTAGCTGGAGTTAGATTAGAAGATCAGCCATGATTGAATGGCGGGGCAGGCTCGAAGGGCCGAATGGCCTACTCCTGCTCCTACAAGTTATGTTATCATTTTCATGGCAGATAATGATCCGTCGCCATGTTCAGTGTGACATCTTCCATAACATGAACAGAGTGAGGAGGTGAAATACATCTCTGACAACTTGTTTCAGCTCCTCTATAGCCTCATATTGCTGTTTTTTTAACAGAGGGGTAGAGGACTTTGTGGACATTCTGTGGAATGCTGGTGCCCTCCCTTGTGTGGCAGTCCCCACACTGTCTACCCATTTTCCTAAGAAATCTATTACCCTTTAAAGTGCCAGGTTTATACACCCTGTCACATGGAGGAATAACCATCTATCCATCAAATAGATAAGAAGGTGTTAAAGCTATGATGAAAGTTGATGAAAGAAAGTTGAACTCCATTTTTTGCCAACAAGGAACAAATAACAATAATCTTCAACAATTCCTCATACGTCTTGGATACCAAATCCCTGAACACCAATATAATATTAGTATCCAAGACTATGAGGAATTATTGAAGATTATTTTTATTTGTTCCTTGTTGGCAAAAAAATTAGTTACTTTGGGATACTCAATAAAGTTGTCCACTCTTACACCAAACTTTTATTTCCCATTGAGTTCATGAAGAGTTCATGATAACAATTGACACATGCACTTTCAAAAATGATGATGTAGACCAGGTTACACTGCACTTACTGCTCTGTGCAACCAATGATTCATCTCTCTCATCATAACTGGATATAGCCCCACATTTATCAACCTCCATTTAATTCTTGTTCTTGTCCACTTTTAATTTAAATATTCCATCACTCGCATTTGTGGAATCACGTCCTATTTTAGAATCACATCTTATTATTTATGAATATCTGATAATTACATAGGAGCAGTTGACTTAAATGTTTCCTTTTGCTTTTTAAATATACCAATAAAGAAAGGAGGGTATCAATAATATAAGTTTCAAATGAGATAGGATGTTGAATAATAAACACCTATTGTGTTTCAGCCATGATTTGATTAACGACACCTATCATAGACACACAAGACTCATGAATCAGGTACATGACTTATTGAGGAGATTATTTTTTTATGAGCTGAAGGACACTTTGTAAGTCTACCAGAAGACATGCCCCTTGTCATTCCTCATTACAGAATTGCAGTCATCAATGACAAATAGCTAAGCATCCCTTGATCTTTGCCTTCTTTACTGAAAGTTTGATGGTACCGTATTGCAAGTTGTGTAGCCAGCCACAACATCTGGCAAGCATTCATGACAAAACCTTTGATCACCCGATCAAAATACATCTTTTCATCTTCAAACAAAAATGGCTTTTGGGTGTGTTTTCAAGCACTCTGAGATGTTACCCGTGCAAACGTTTTAAATGCAAGTTGTTGTTCAATGTTGATATAAGTAACGTGTACATTGCTGACTGATAGTTCAGTCTTCCCACTTATGTTCGATCTTATTAAATGGCAGATTTGGAAAAGGATGAAACTTTTACTATTGTTATATTAGACCCAGTGAATTTTCTGTTAACTATGTAACAAACAACTAATATTTCCCCTAATTTATTAAGTTAATTTAGGATCATAGATTATAGCGCAGAAGGCAGCCATTCGACAGATGGTAGTTGACATAATAAGACCATTTATACCAATGAAAATGTTTAGGAAAAAGTAAGGCTAACACATGAACATGAAAGACTTGATATTGTACCTAGTGAAAAAAGCTTAAATTGAATCATAATTTGAAATCTTGAGTTTCCATGGTTTCCGTGGTTCTTAAAAAGAACCGGTATCCAGAGTAAGACTGGATTGAAGAGTTTTCTACAATCCTGTGCCAATTTAGGGTATAAGACAAAATAGTCTTACAGATTAAGACTGGGTGGATTCCAGACCATAAATTTAACATGAGGGAAATATATTCCCAAAATTGCATGTGCATAAGTGCAATGCACTTAACCTGTACTCCAGAATTCCCTGTTCGACTGGAGTGGGTGAATTTGAAATATTGCACCCAAAATATTCCAGCAAAGTTGCAATCACTCCATTTGCACTTTGATGACGTGTGTTATCCACTCAGTGATTTTCTGTTGATGCAAGTATCCACTTCCTCTCCATCAGTTTTCATTCACATCAGAGGCTGTTTCATCTACATGTGAACTCAGGGCAGCACAGAAGCTAAAGATGAAAGGACCACCAGCCCTGTTACAAATGATAGTGAAGTATCAAATACAGAAAGAGAGAGTTTTTGTCTTCAGTCTTGCTGAAGCTTCATTAGTTGAGGACTTTTTGATGTGCTATCTTGAATTTTCATTAGTGATTAAATTATAGAAAATACAAGCTGGTATTAATAATAAGAAGAATCATTATTATAATAATTCTTGCATCTAATAGAGCACCCTATCATGTCATTGAATCAGCTGAAAACACTTCATGGATTTAGTGTAGTGTTGTCACTGTGTATTTGTAGGTGAGCACAACAAACAATTTGTGCAAAGCTATGTGACCCAGAAACAGTCCTACACTATTGCATGGAAAACTCAATTCACAATTTACATTTAGAGAGCACTTTTCACACATAGGGAGGATGTTCTAAAGAACATGAATTTCGAGAGGCTACCCCAAAAAGTTAGGAGGATATCTGAAAGCCATGATCAATTTTATCTGGGTGTTTGTTGGTTAGGAGACTGGGAGTAACACCCATAACTTTTTGGATACTGCCACTGGATGGTTACATAATGACTGAAGACCTTTCACTTTGAGAATACTTACAGGCATCGCCTCCTTGCCCTGGCTCATCGTCGAGCTCTGCCATTGTTAAGCGCTCCAAGACGCTGCCCGTGTGAAGGGTGCTATATAAATATAAGTTGTTGTTGATAACATCTACCTGAAGAGGCAGACAGAACCTTGGCTTAACTTCACAGCTGACAATGCACAAGCTTCTGCAGCGCTGCACTGGAGAGTCAGCCTGGACTGGAAGCTCAAGATAAAGAATACACCGTGTAAAATTTATACCCGAAAATTGTCTCAATTCTGAAGTTCACCATTTAATAGTTAAGGAGATCTAGATTTATAGAGCACGATTGTTTTAATTTTTTTTCACAATTTCTATTTACTCACTCACAGGGCCGTTTTAATTAAACAAGTGACGGTAAGCTTTAAAGTTGTCAACATCATTCCTCAATAGGAAATATTAACAGCCCTAAACTTGAAACGTGTTGAGGTTATGATAAAGAAACCAGACCAACACTGTAAACCATAAATCATGCTCCAATTACTCCAGTTTCAATTTGGGCATCTTTATGACGTCAATGATATTCTACTAAACAGGACCTAAATATAATTATTAAATAGTACCCTGTACTGTGATCTGGTAATTTGTTTAGTTTACACGACATGTCCCAAATTAGATTAAATTACAGATCTGTGTGAACAAATGATGCGGTAATGACAGTTTTGATATGTTTTGAGAGCACTTTGTGTTTATTTGTGGAAACAACTGTTTAACCTGCGCCAAAGCTTTTCTCAGCATTGGCTCAGAGGATAGCATTTTCGTCTCTGAGTCAAGAGGTTGTGGGTTCAAGCCACGCATTGGCACTTGGAGTTCACAGTCTATGCCGACACTCCTATGCAGTGCTGGGGGGTGAGGGGGTGGGGGGAGCGGAGCCTGCCACCCCCAAACACACACAGTCACTACATTTCCCACTAAAATTTTGGGAAGCATTTTGAGACACTTGAAAATGTGATAAGGTGCTATATTAATTCAAAAGGTTATTAATATTTCTTATATTGAAAACAAAAAAGGAAACAGTGAATTTACAATGGTTGAATATATATTCCTCTGAAAATATGAGAGATGGCGAGTTCTACATACTTACTCTACGTGTTTTTATTGTCTTTGTGGCTTGAAATAAGACTGTCCCAAGAAGGTTTATTAAACGAGTCCTTATTTCACTTTAATAAATTCACATATAGGATTGAAGGGAACCAGAGAGGCTCTGAATGATAAAGGACATGAAAATTTATCACAATGCAAATACGTTAAATCCTGGGATTAATTCTTCCAAGAAAAATTTGAGGTGTAAAAGTTCAGACCAGTCACCAAAAAATGAACTTATTTTGGGAATTGAATAATGCATCAGCTAACATTTCTGCTTTGATATAAACGTATTCATGACCACACTAAGAACTGGTATGGTAAGATTATTCATACAAAATAATAGCAATTTCATGTTTGCAATGATGCAAACCTTGTGGTACAAAATGATATGATTTATAGAAAAGCCTGTGGTGCAAAATCTGCCAATTGGCCTTAAAAGCTTTAAGTTTGGTAATTCCACCAGTGCAGTTACATGAAAAATGCTTTTGAGTTAAGAAAATGTGAACATTTTCACATATGCTTAAAATAATCCATGTAATTATCCCAGAGACATAGGCACCGAAAATGTACCGAAAACGTCGTTGAGACGTCTCAAAGTGCTTCAAGATGAATTGTTCAACACGAAACACAAATATATTGTACCATGGATTGACTATATTTTGTGGGTGAAATTCAGCAGCCAGTTGCACACATCAATGTCCCACAAACAGCCACGGAGTGAGTGACCACTATTATTTGGGGAATTCTTAGCCAGGACACTGGGGACAACTCCCTTCTCTTTTCGAATAGTCCCATTGGATCTTTTAACTGTCCAGATTTGGGCTGTTTATGATTTGTTGGTGTTGGTAACTAGAAGTATGAAATCCTAGGTGTCAAATTAACTTAAATATTGGTAACAACCACATTTAAAATGTTTCACTTCTTGTTTGCCTACAATCAGGTTCATTATTGACAGTGAATTACACAACAGTAAATCCTGATAAAAGAGTGAAACATAAAACATTTTATAGGCGATGAATGAATGAATTATGGCTCTGAAATATTTGCCAAGCTTGTGTTATTTCGTTATATGACATGGTTACCCTTTCTATAATTTTTCTTACAATTTCCACCACAGAAGTAGTGCTTAACATTAGTGGAGCCTGACGCCGAACCGGGGGAAGGAGAAGGTGACTGTAAGCACGGTCAAAAAGAAAGGCCTTCAGTCGTGATCTAAAAGAGGAGAAGGAGGGATTGAGGGAGAGTGTTCCAACACTTCAGGGCATAATGGCTGAAAGCACGGACGTCGATGGTGGCGTGGAAGAGACGAGTAACAGCAATAGTATTTCTTACAGTGCTTACAATATCAAAAGATCTCAAAGCATTTCACAACTAAAGGCAAAAGCAACGGTGGAAAAGAATACAGCAAATATTTATTAGGATGCTACCAGGGCTGGCGGGTTACCTATATCAGAATAGATTGGATGTTTCCACTGGTTGGGAAGACCATAACCAGGGGACACAAGTATAAGATAGTGACTCGGGGAATCTAAAAAAGAATTTATGGAAAACCACTTCAAGCAGATGGTATTGAGATTGTGGAACTCGCTGCCTGAAAAGGTGGTTGAATGATAGTATGGAAGCATTCAAGAGGAAGCAAGAGCTTCACATGAGTGAGAGGGGATTAGAATAGCGTGGGAGGGAGTAAGGAGGGAGTGGAGACTCATGTGGATTATAAACACCGGCACGGACTGGTTGGGCTCAGTGGAATGTTTCTGTGCTATACTTTCTTGGTAAATCTTTGTAGTAATTGCTATAAATTGTAGTGACCATGTATTTGTAAGTGAAGGTGACAGCCAATTTGTGCACAGTAAATGACCCACAAACAACCCAATTCATCTGGAGAAATGTTAGTCAGGACACCAGGAAAAACTCCTTTAATCCTCTTCCAAAGAAACAAATACATTGGTCTGCGCGCTTTTCCTTTTTTATGCATAATCAAAATTCCTTTGTCTGAGATGTTAAATCAAGATCCTTTCTGCCTATTCAGGTGGATGTTAAAAATCTTAAGGCAATTTTCAAAAGAGAAAGGAGTTTCTCTCTTCGGGTGTCCTGGCCAACAATTTCCCAAATAAAATTGGTCACTCACTCCATGGCTGTTTGTGGGATATTATGGTGTGCAAATTGGTTGTTGCGTTCGCCCACTAAATATACAGTCAATCCTCTTTGCAGTATGACCTGTGAAGGGCTTCGAGACATCTTGACAATGTGATAAGGCTCTATATCAAATGCAAGGATTATCATCAAGGAAGGTTGTCTCAGCACAAGAAACTTCTGTGGTGCTGCTCCAGCAATAATTTTCACACAGCCCAGCCAAATTATGTTGAAACTGTAGAGTGTAAACCTTGGTATGAAGTAGACTGGTCCCATCAGCTGTGTGATATATGTGATTGCATGAGATGATACGAAAAGCTTGCTTTTCAGATGAGATGCCAATCTTGATACCCATGCATAGAGGTGTTGTGATGAGGTGAACTACCACTTTTCAAAGTTGCTTTTTCATGCACTTTAAAGATGTTAAATACTCAATTCAGTGGCCACTGAATATGGCACAAAAGGTTAGTTTTTCAATCCATTCAAGATGCAGGATCCTATCAAATGCTCTTCAACTACACCACAACTCTCTCCCTCAATCCGTTCACCTTGCCTCCTCCTTCCCTTCTTTTTGATCATGACTGAAGAGCTTTCTCTTTGACCATGCTTATAATAATAATCCTTTGCATTTGATATGTTTTCGATAAACACTTCACAGGATATACTGTAAAAATAATAATCCTTGCATTTGATATAGCGCCTCATCACATCTTCAAAACATCTCAAGACCTTCACAGAATACTGTAAAGTGAATTGACTGTATATCTTGTGGGCGAAATGTGGCAGCCAATTGTGCACAGCAGCGTCCCACAAAACAATAATGGATTGAGTGAACAATTTTTTTTAAGCAATTATAACTCTGGTAAAGTGATCTGCCAATCGACTAACAACTGCTAGGTAAACAGAGGCGTGTGGCGTGAAGAAATTTGCCCAACACTTCACCCTGCGGGAATCAAACCCACGTCCTCTCGCTTGCGAGGCAAGTGCTCCAACCACTAAGTTACAGGACTCCACTTGTGGTAACCTCCTTCCTCCCCTCGGCTCAGTGTCAGGCTATCCCACTGTTAAGTGTGCCGAGGCGCTGCTCCGCGGGAAGGGCGTTATTTTTAAATTGATTTGTTCCCAACAAGGTTATTTTGCTTGGAGACCAGCACAAATACAGAGTTCCACACTTGGTTTGTGCGGAGCCGGGTTTGGTGGAACATGAGTGAAGCTCTGGGCAATGAGTCGGGTACTGGTACCCTAATACCATTTCTTATAATCGGGTTCTGCAACTTAATACAATAACAGTAATGACAAATTTACATTTGTAAAGACGTCGGGAAGACGTCCCAAGGCACTGAACAGTCAGAGATCAGGACCCGAGTGTGGGGTGGGGGATGGTGGGCAGGGGAGGGTAGAGGGGGTAGGAGTGCGGCTGAAGGCACGCTCAAGAAAGAGGGCCTTGAGTCGTGCCTTGAAGGAGGCAAGAGAGGGAGCAAGGTGAAGGGATTGTGGGATGTCGTTCCAAAGTTCCTGTAGCCTCTCCTGATAACTGAAGCCCCTCATTCCTGGTACCATTCTGGTCAATCTCCTTCACACCCTCTCCAATGCCTTGACCTCCTTCCTAAAGTGTGGGGCCCAGAACTGAGCCCAGTCTCTCACTGAGGCCCCACCAGTGTTTATATAAAGGTTCATCAGAACTTCCTGACTATGGTATTGTCTCAGTCCAAACTCATTTGCGCTCTTCACTTCCCCACACCCCAAAAAAGAGCATTTGACAGTTAACACTTGAACTTTTGTGGAGTCAAAATCTGCTGCCACAGAAAACGGATTGATACCATATCCCTGGAACTGCAAAACATGTTTTACAAAACGCTTAATCACTTGATCGGAAGGCAACTTAATTTGGATGACACAGGAAAAAAATGTAAACACCAGCGATAAACTTCACAGGACGGCGATCCCCAGAACAAGAGTGACTGATAAACTGGGACCACTGCACCGGAACAAGTAAACTCCAGTCCGCGGCCACGGGACAATGTATATGGTTTAAGGTTATACCCTCAACAGTATAGAGTTTATACACAGTGTAGTGCAGAGTGGCGACAGGTCGGGATGTCCCTCTGTGATGTGCATTTAGGGATTAGTTGCTGCGAATATTACCCCCCGGATTGCTGGAGACACGAGCACAGAGCAGTTCGCCTCTCTAACGCTGCACTGAGGACCAGTCAGTTCCTCAGTTATATTGATATGAATGCAGTGCTGGAGTCGGGTTGGGCTCTCAGCCGAGGAGTTTGTAACTTTTTAGAGAAACTACTGATGTTATATTTAATCCCGATGCCCCCCCCCCCCCCCCCCTCCCCCCCCCATTGCTGTGCACTCCTTATTGCGTCCACAAATGTCTGTCTGACTGTACTGGATTCTGCATCTTTACATATAAGAGGACTCAGCCCCCGGACTGTCTATGGATCCATTCCTCAGTGCGAACACCTCGATCCCAAACCTCTACCTTCAATTTTGCAACAACAAAAACTCATTCGAACAATTCCAACTCTCTTCAAGTGTCACTCGGACTCAGCAGTGAAGGGGAGTGACTGCTTTAGTGGTGTTATCAGACTCTCCACTCTCCTTTTTTTAAAAAAAATCGTATTGAATCATTTATATAACTACAGCTCTGGCGCCGTCACTCTTTCTGTGCAGTTGTAAATAAAGCTGCGAGTGATCCGACATAACGTGGACCCACATTTAATTCGGATGACAGGAAAGTCTGTGCCTCCGCAGTGCCGTCCTGAGAAAGTGCAATTCGATGTTAAATCTCCTCTCTTCCCCATTAAGCGGCGATGAGAGGGACGCTCTGCAGTTATGGATCTCGGGCTCTGTTGTTGTGTTGTTGTATTTTTATTGGGAAGGGATCGATCTCTGTGTTCGGGCGACAGCGCTCCGCCCAAAGCCATTACATTCGGCAAAACAGCTGCGGCTTCAACTCCGAGACCATTAGTCCGCATTGACTGCCCCTCCGACCGGGACCCCCTCCGACCGGGACCCCCTCCGCCCCCCATCCCCGCTGTTGCTGTTCACGAGGCTGTGGTTTGTTTCGGTGAAGAGGACAATTTCACACTTATTAAAAAAAGAAAAGAAATTCTGATGGACAACTGGGAATCCTTTGGTTTAATTTTTTTTAACCCAAAGAAAAATCCTCATTGAGGAACAGAGGAGCAGCTGTGGGGAGAGAAGGAACACTCAGCCCCGAACCCACCGAGTGGTGACCACCTGCTCCGGGGAGAGCGCGACCCTCGGGGGCACCTGAGGCTGCGATACCTTTCAGGGGGTTCCACTGACGCCTCTCAAAATACTGCAACAGCACTGAGGGCTCTGTCCCTCTCTCTCTCTCTCTCTCTCTCTCGGCACTACAACAGAAGCAAAAGCATTTTTGGAACGTGTGCGATTGATGTGAGAGGAGAGGGTCACAGTGCGGAGGGGGAGAGGGAGAGGGTCACAGTGCGGAGGGGGAGAGGGAGAGGGTCACAGTGCGGAGGGGGAGAGGGTCACAGTGCGGAGGGGGAGAGGGAGAGGGTCACAGTGCGGAGGGGGAGAGGGAGAGGGTCACAGTGCGGAGAGGGAGAGGGTCACAGTGCGGAGGGGAGAGGGTCACAGTGCGGAGGGGGAGAGGGTCACAGTGCGGAGGGGGAGAGGGTCACAGTGCGGAGGGGGAGAGGGTCACAGTGCGGAGGGGGAGAGGGTCACAGTGCGGAGGGGGAGAGGGTCACAGTGCGGAGGGGGAGAGGGTCACAGTGCGGAGGGGGAGAGGGTCACAGTGCGGAGGGGGAGAGGGTCACAGTGCGGAGGGGGAGAGGGTCACAGTGCGGAGGGGGAGAGGGTCACAGTGCGGAGGGGGAGAGGGTCACAGTGCGGAGGGGGAGAGGGTCACAGTGCGGAGGGGGAGAGGGTCACAGTGCGGAGGGGGAGAGGGTCACAGTGCGGAGGGGGAGAGGGTCACAGTGCGGAGGGGGAGAGGGTCACAGTGCGGAGGGGGAGAGGGAGAGGGTTCGGTGTCACAGTCACGTGCCTCCGCTTTCCACTCCGACAGGAACACAACTTTCCACCTCGTCAAAAGCACTGCCCCTCTCCTCTCCCTCTCCTCTCCGCGTGTGTGTGTGTGTGTGTGTGTCTGTGTGTCTGCCCTCTCCCCTCCTCTCCCTCTCACCCCCTTCTCCTCACCCCCGATACACTCCCAGGTATAGGCTGTTTCCGGGGGAGAGAGCGCTCCCGTCCCCAGAGCTCATCACCCAACAACACACACTTTTTTTTTGCTCTCTCTCTCTCTGTCGTTTTTATTATTATCGCATTGGATTTGAAAAGAGGGGAAAGAGAGAGAGAGAGAGAGAGGAATTGCGCTGCAACAGTGCGACTCGTCTGACAGAACAGCTTTTATCTGAATATCTTCGAAAGACACAGATTACACTTATGGGAACACACCAGTCACGGGCTGTAAGGTAAGAGACACCGGGGAGGGGTTCTCTCCCTCTCTCTCCCTCTCTCTCCCCCCACAGTGAGCGGATAGAGAGCGCCGACACGTTTTCAAGTCTTGGCACAAGTTAAACACACGGCTGCTCCAGAGGGGCACCGGCTCCATCCACATCGACATGATCTCTGTCATTTCTCTTGGCGGGAGAGGGAGAGGGTGGGGGGGGGTGGGTGGGGGTGGTGGGGGGGTAGGTGGGGAGGGTGGGTGGGGGGTAGGTGGTAGGTGGGGGTGGTGGGGGGGGTAGGTGGGTGGGGGAGGGTGGGTGGGTGGGTGGGTGGGGGGTAATGCCTCGCAGCGGACAGCACCGCTCGCAGTGCGTGTCCTCCCTCCATTCCGTTGCACGATTTGGCACTTAAAAGGCTTTGAGTGGGGGCCAGTGATGCCCCGCAATGGATTGATTCTAAAGCAATGTTTGATTGGTGTGGGAGGGGGTGGGAGGGAGGGGGTGGGGGGCCTTTCCACGGTGGAAGTCGAGTGGGTGTGTAAAACAAACTCGACAATTTAACAAACTGCCAAAGTCCTGCACATCAAACCGTGTGCACTTCTAACCCCAAGACGCCATCCTCTGTGATGGGAGCGCATCCCCTCACCCCCCGCGTCCCCACCACAAATACAGCATTTTTGTATTTTACTTTCAGAGGACCCCCCCTCCCCCCCCCCCCCCCCACACACACACCCCCCACACACACACCCCCACCCCCCCCCCACACCCCCCCCCACACACCCCCCCCCCACACACCCCCCCCACCACACACCCCCCACACCCCCCCCACACCCCCCCCACACCCCCCC